>NC_082664.1:118291737-118601737 GCF_025265405.1 Mesoplodon densirostris | reverse complement strand
TGACCGAGGCCATTATTTTAAGTATTTGATTAATCAAGAGGGAGGGGGTTAAAGCACCCCACCCAGCCCCTGTTACAGGCCCCCCCGCCCCAGTCAGGGATGACCCCTGGGTAGGGACGAGGAACCCTTCTCAGAGGGGCTGGCAGGGCAGGGCCCCCCACACATGGGGGTCCCCAGGTGAGGCCGGTTGGGCAGGTGAGGTAGCAGTTCCCTCCTGACACAAGAGGACAAGCCCCACCCTGGGCACGGAAGTGCTGGGAGCCAGGAGGCCCAGCTTCTGGTCTAGACATTGCCCCTGACTTGCTGTGTGACCCCCAACAAGTCCCTTCCACCTTCTGGGCCTTAGCGTTTGTCTCCCTCTGTCTCCGGTTGGGTCGGACGCCAATTGTATTAGCCAGAAGCTCACTGGTTCTAAGTGCCCAGGGGCCTCTGGCCACTGGAGGGCAGCAGAGCCCCAGGGACCCCTGAGCCCAAGGGCTGGACCGTCCAGAAGGGGGAGGCAGCCGAGCTGGAGCTGTTCCCTTTGGCAACCTGGGTTCTGGCTGATGCTGATGGAGAAGTCTGGTGTGGTAGCCGCATCCCAGGCCTCGCGGCAGCCTGAAGAGACAGCTCTCGGCGATTTTTCTCCCCATTTAGCAGATGAGGAACTGAGGTCCCAGAAAAGGTCAGGACTGACCCAGGGCCACACAGAGAGTGCTTGGGCCTCACACCCAGGGCCTGAAACTCAGAGTGGATGCAGTGGAGGGAGAGGAGGGCAAAGATGACCCAGACTTCCTCTTTCTTGTTCTAACAGCCCAGACTGACTTACTCACCCTCACCAGCCAAAAGGATCCTCAAAGACCACTGGCCTGTCCCTCTCACATTACAGATGAAGGAAACTGAGGCCCAGAGAGAGGTAGGAGCACTCAGGGGAAAGAGGTGTAAGAAGATGGTGACCACTCAGTGGGGTAAAGAGCTGTAAGGCGGGCAAGCACGGGGCTGGGGAGCCTAGCAGAGGCACCGAGTACAGTCTGGGCTATCAGGGCAGGCTTCCTGGAGGAGGTGACCTCTGAGCAGAAGTGGAGTGAAAAGGCAGAGAAGAGCATCTCCAGGCAGGGAGAGAAGAGTAAGAGCAGGCCGAGTAGGTGGCAAATTTGTCGTGGCTGGGGCACAGTTTAAACGGGCCGCAGCAGGGCACTGGGGAGGTGATGAGGGGACGAGGCCTAGGGTCGGCCATGAGTGTGAGCTGAGGAGTCTGGGAGGGAGGCTGGGCATTTAGGGGCTGTGAGGGTGGGGTGGCTGGGTGCACACTGCCCTGCTCCCCTGGGCCCCTGTGTGTGTTCACTTGGAAACACCTGTGCTGAGTACCAGGTGGATGAGAACCCCACATTAGTACTGTCCTCCCTCCCTAGAGCCTAACTGAGAAAGATGGAGCCTCTGGGAGGGCAGTGCGGGGGACTGGGCATGTTGCTAAAGGGTTCTGGGAATTCAGGGGTTGGGGGAAAGGAGATGAGGATAAAAAGGACAGTGAGGGGAGACATGGGCCGAGTCCTCACTGACTTCCTTCTCAAGCCTGCCCGAGTCAGGGCTGCAGGACCCTCACTGCTCTGCACCATACCAGCACCAGCAACATCATCTTGGGAAAGGTCTCTTCTTGCATGCCTCCAACTCTGGGAAGCTCACCACCTCAAACAGCTCTGAGGGGGAGAAATTCCCTTTGGCTCCTAAGTCTACTCTCTTCTCTATAATTGTTAGCCCTGTGCCTGGGGTGCCCTGAGAGCCCTGCTTGAGAGTCTTCCCAGGACATTCCCTGGCTCCTAGAGTTGCAGTACCAAGTCCCTCAGGGTGGCAGAGAGTACCGACTGTGATCTTCAGTCAGTTATCAACCCAGAAAGGCTAGGGAGCTTGGCTTCATCACCCAGCTGGCCGGGGTGGGGGGGAGTTGAGGGGAGTCTCCCAGCCCTTGGCACTGTCTCCACAGGTTGGGGGAGGGAGGAAGGATGGGAATGAGGAAGCAGAAGGGGGAGGAGGAAAAGAGGTGAGGGAGGAGGAAGGAGGACCAGGTTGGGGCCAGGAGCTCGGTTGCTAGGGGCAACAGCAAGGCATTCTGAAGGAGCCAGTTGCCTAGGAGGGTGGCAGGAGGAGAGGAGCTGGGGTCCAGGTAGCACATCCAGGACTCTCAGGGCTTGGGGGTAAGGGTTGCCCAGGCAGCAAGGACCCCAGGAGGCCTGGGTGTGTGTGGAGGCCCTGGTGGAAGTTCCTTAGAGGCTGCTTTGACCCCAGTGCACCTAGAGGCAGGCTTTCGGAGTGGAAGCAGGGGTGGGGAGGGCTGGGCCTGCCACATTTGTAAGCTCCCCACAGTTGCTTTCACTCTTGGGGCTACAATTTATCTGAGACTCCAGAGTTCAAGCAGTTGCCGAGGCTGGGCTGGAGCAGGGCTGGGGAGGAATGCTTAATTCAGCACTGGCAGCCTTGCCCAGGCCTCCTGGGACCTGCTGGGGCACCAGCCTGCCCTCTCCTCCTCCCTGCTTCTATCCAGGGGAGGAACAGTTGCAGAAAAAGTACAAGCTGAAGGCCACAGACCTCTGAGGCTTGGGGATATCCTCAGACACTCTGGGCTTCATTTTGTGTTTATAAAATAGGGCAAATAACCTTGCCCTTAAATGTGTTTATCAACAGTTTAGTCTATACACATGTGAGCATCCCTTGTTAAGATAATAAGAAACAAATGGGTAAAAATTGTTAAAAGGAAGGGAAGTCACATTTACGTTGCATTTACTCTATGCCAGGGAGGAATTTATACTCCCATTTTCCAGATCAGCAAACTGAGGCTTCAGAGAGAGCTGGTTAGTGAGAGCACTGGGAGCTAAACACAAAACTGTAGAACTCCAAAGCCCTCCCCACCTCTTGCTGTTGCTCCCACCAGGACCTCTCTGATGCCCCCCTTGGGGTAACCTCCCAGACCAGAACTGTCTCTGGCATTCACGTCTGGTCTCCAGACGCCAGCTTCCATAGCATCAGCCTCTGCTTAGCCTACCCAGCCTCCTCTCCTTAACCTGCCTGTGGGGTAAATCTCACCCCTCCCCTAGCATTTGAGGCCCCAGCCCACCATCCAGTCCAATCACCTCCCTGTGTCCCTGCTGCACACCCACCGCCTGGCCTGTTTGCTTCTTGTCTGTTCCTGTTACTACTATTATTGCATAACAAACCACCCCAAGAAGCAGTGGTATAAAACACTGACCATTTTATTATGCTCATGGATTCAGACATTCAGACAGGGTACAGAAGGGACAGCTTGTGTCTGGCTCCATGATGTCTGGGGCCTTAGTGTCTGGGGGTGACAACGTCTGGGGTCTGGAATCATCCCGAGGTCCATCCACTCACATGTCTGGCAATTGATGCTGACGGGGCTGGGAGCTAGGCTGGGGCTGTTGACCAGAACACCCACATAGGGCCCATTCACATGGCCTGGGCTTCCTCATAGCATGGTGGCCTCAGTCCTAGTAAGACTTCTGACACGACAGCTCAGAACTCTAAGAGTGAATATCCCAGCAGACACGGTGGAAGCTGCATTGCATTTTATAACCCAACCTCAGAAGTCCCAGAGTGTCACTTCTGCTGTACTCTATTGGTCAAAGCAGTCACAAGCTTGCCCAGGTTTAAGAGGAGGGACCCAGACCCATGACTCCAGGAGCAGGTGGCAAGGTCACACTGTAGCAGAGCCTGTGGGGTGGGGGAGATTGTTGTGGCCATCTGCAGAAAATACAAGCTGCCCCACTGCCTTCCTGTCACTGCTGTCATGAGTTGCCTTCCTCTCTAAGCCCAGTCTCCTTGGCACCCAGCTACTGCCCTGTCTCCTCCAGAAACCCTGCCTAGATGGGCAGCTGCAGCTCCCACACACCAGGGGATGGAGCCACAACCACACGTGCACCTCCAAAGGGACCTCTGGTCTCCCTCACTCTTCTCTGGCACTCCGGCTCCTTCTCTCTTGGCCACTAACTCACCTGTGTTTCCCAAGGTTCCAACGTTGTCTTCTGGGACCTCCTGGGACCTCAGCCCCTCGCAGGACCTGCATCCATGTGTATTTGCTGACAACCACCCCCTCAGTATTTCCAGCTCTAACTTTCTCCAGAGGACCAGGTGCTCTCACCTACCTGCCAGGTGTGAGGTCTCCACTTCCCCTTACACTTAGCACAGCCCAAACTGACCTCCTCCCCCAGATTCTCCCTCTTCCCCACAAAGGGCAGCCCAGCTACCCTGCCATTCAAGCCAGAGCCCGTCTCCCTGGGGCCCACAGCCAATCCAACTCCAGGTCCTCTCAACTTAGCCCCCAGGCCAGCGCCTCCTCTCTACCTGGGCTCTCACCTGGATGCTGGCACCTGCTCTCTCCCCACGGGTTTCTGGCCTCCAGGCTTGCTCCCCTCCAGTCCATTCCCCAAGCAAGCTCTTCTAACATGAAAAGCTGACCTTGCTACTCCCCACTGAAAACTCATCCAAGGCTTCCCAAACATTCAGGACAAAATCCCAGCTCCTTACCAACACATGCAGGCTTCAGCTGCTGTTTAGGTTCTTCCCTCCTCTCCAGCTTCAACCATCACCATTCTCCCTCCTCCTCACACCCCTGGACCTGCTGCATTTTGCTTCCAGGCCTTTATACAAGCTGCTGCCTGGAACTGGAATACCTCTCCATGGCCCTAGCCTGGGGAAGATCTGTTCCTCCTCACAGGGCTGTCCAATAGAACCTTCTGTGGTGATGGAAATATCCTATCTCTGCCCTGTCCAATATGGTAGCCACTTGAAATGTGGTCAGTGCTACAGAGGAACCATTTTTAAATTTTATTTACCTTAAACTAATTAAATATAAATGGCCACATGTGGCCAGTGGCTACCATATTAAATAGTGCAGCTTAAAGATGCCATCTCTTTCAGGAAGCCCTCCCTGACCTCCCAAGCCTGTACTAGAGGCCCATCCGCTATGCTCCCATAGTGCTCTGTTCTCTAAGGTGTTTGTCTCTTTATCTATCTCTCTGCCTGGCTTGTGAGTTCCTTGAGGGGCTGCATCTTATTCGTCATGGTATCCCTAACTCCTGGCTCTTACTGCGAACTCAATAACTGCAGAGTAAATGAATTTTCTTGATCCAGAGCTGGGCACAGACTAGACCTTACAAATCCAAAATGACTCTGCTGTAGATCTGAGTAAATGAGAGAGTGTATGTGTGTGTATAAGCGTGTGCAGTATGAGTTTACATGTAGGCACGCGTGTAGACCTACTTGACCTTGGCAGGACCTGGGCAGTCTCCCACCCAGCTGGGGACAGTTATCTCGCACACAGATGCTGGTGCCCTGGGCCGGACAGGAAGTATGCCTCTGAATTGGCCTTTGTGAAAATCAAACCCTGTTTTCATTCTTGTTTCTAAGATGCTTCATCTGCATTGCAGATGAATCTTCGGGGAGTTTAAAAAGAAAAGCTTCCAGTTTTCTGTGTGCAACCACCTGCACTCTCAGCTCCTTATTCCATAAACAAGCCCTTGCAGGCACAAGGGGAATTTGCCATTTAAATGATCCTTCACCTCCTGAGTCCAAGATTCATTTCTTGGTTTATGGGGCTCTTGTTAAAGTTTTGATATTGGATTTTCTTCAGACGGAGCCTCGGGCTTCCATTTTTTCCACACACCACTCCCTTCCCATCCACTCCACCCTCCCCTAGAATGTGGCCATGCTTCCCTCTCTGGCCGGGATGGGTTCTTCCATCCCACCAGGCCAGAGTCAGGCTCTGGGCTAAAGAGAGGAAATAGGCATGGTTCCTGCTCGCCAGAAGTTTGCTGGCAAGAGAGGAAGCTAGTTGTCTTTCTCTTCTGTCCTCAATTCCCTACAGTCTCCTTAGAAAAGCAGAACTTTAGAATTCTGGTCCTGGACAAGTTCTCAGAGGCCTGATTTAATGCCCCATTGCACCGACAGAGAGACTGAGGTCTGGGGAATGGACTGCACTTGGCCACAGCAGAACAGAGGAAGGGGGACCTCGAGTCCTCAGGCATCCTCAGTCTGGGATTCTGGATACCACATTCCCCCCCACCCCTCTCCTCCATCTGGGCTGCCACACTGGGGCTCCATGCCTTTCTCTCCTTGGCCCAGGCTGGTGTTTAACTGCCCCAGCTCTGGCCATGCTCTCCAAGGAGGACACGTTTAAAAAGTAGGGGGAGACTTCACCCTTTGCCAAGCAGTAAACAATTCTCCAAAAGGGAGCACGGTCATCACCAAGCCAGGCAGCAGGTGCCTCCATTACTGTTATTGTGTTATGAGTCTCTTAAAAGGGCATTGAAAGGGCGCATCAAGATCTTGCAGCCTGCAATGGGACCCTCACAGAGGAGTGAAAGACAGTCACTGCAGCAAAGTACATGACTCAGCCAGAGCTTTCTGGAAAACTGAAGGGCAAGGGGCAGGCTGGGGAGAGGGCACCAGTCACTCTTTCCGTGACCAGGATGAGTCCCTCCCACTCTCTATGCCCTCTATGTCCCCCTTCGCCTTGAGGTGGGGAGAGGGACAGGCTGCTAGTGCCCTACGTATCATGTGAAGGGTGCCCAGGGTCCTCTTTCCCCCCGTAACGGCCCACACACCTGTGAAGCAAGCTCCAGTCCAAGAAGGCTCCAGATGCCACAAGGAGACCCTCTTGATCCAGACAGTCCTTCCAGCTTTGTCCCCAAATTAGCCCTCTTTTGCTTGGCCCTACATTCCTTAAACACTGAGGAGGCAAAATCAGAATGCTAGCTGAAGCTCAAGAAAATATCAGAAGGGGCCAGTGGCTTCCTTTGTTTTAATAATGAGAGCATCGGGCAAAGTACTTTCCAGTCCCTGTCAGACATCAGGAATGTTCTCCCAGCACCCAGACACACGGTCACACACACACACACACACACACACACAGTGTGCCACACAAAAAAAGGGATCCATGAAAAGCCAACTGGTTAGCACTTAAAGGCTCTGGGAAGTTATACCAGAAAGACTCTGTTTAACTTGGTGTTTCTCAAGCTTACTTGGCCATACTCTTTTTCAGGGTAACATCTTTGAATCAGAAATTACATTTGCCTGCCGGTAACAGAGACCCAAGCATAATGGCCTAAACAAATTATCCATAGTTGTGAAACAGGAGGGAAGGGGGCAGGGCACAGCCTTTGAAAGAGTGATAGAGCCCGAGGACATGACATAAACTGATTAGAACCAAATGGGTCCAAGATGGCGGACAAGTCAACTTCCACTAGACCAGGACTTCCCTGGTGGCGCAGTGGTTAAGAATCTGCCTGCCAATGCAGGGGACACGGGTTCAAGCCCTGCTCTGGTAAGATTCCACATGCCGTGGAGCAACTAAGCCTGTGCACCACAACTACTGAGCCCGTGTGCTACAACTACTGAAGCCCACACACCCAGAGCCCATGCTCTGCAGCAAGAGAAGCCACCACAATGAGAAGCCCGCGCACCACAACGAAGAGTAGTACTCGCTCGCCACAACTAGAGAAAGCCCGCGCGCAGCAACAAAGACCCAACGCAGCCAAAAATAAAATAAATAAATAAATTTATAAGAAAACAAAGCAAAAAACTTCCACTAGACCTTGAGCCTCAGTATACGCTCACTGTAACATATCAGCAGGCTCAATGACACACCCACAAGCACCATAACAGTTCCAAGACTGACCATAAGGATCAAAAAGTGGTGGTGGCCCAATTCCTGGAAATCCCCGCCCCTTCCTGAAATAGCTGGAATACTCCTCCTACTCATTAGCCTATGAAATTACCCACCCCTATAAAAACTGACAACCCCATACCCTGGTGCCTTTCTCACCTTCTGAGATGGCCCACACTCTGTCTGTGGAGTGTGTTTCTCTCTAAATAAATCCACTTCTTACCTACCACTTTGTCTCTCACTGAATTCTTTCTGCAATGAGACGTCAAGAACCTGAGCTTCATTAAGTCCTGAAACCAGGTATGTGATCTCACTTGGAAGACTGTGGGTTTTGGCTGGGTTTGAGTCCCGGAACGTGGGTTCAAGTCCCAGTCTGAGGTGCACGGTTTCAGCTGTGTCATTTACTCTTCCACATCTGGAGGTTGGCAGCCCAGGGTTGGTGTGTTGGCTCCACCATGTCATCAGTGTCCCAGGCTCCTTCTCTTTTTCAGCTTTGTCCTCAGCACTGCTGTCTATCTTCAGTGTCACCTCATGGTCTAATATGGCTGCTGGGCTCCACTGTGTCTGCATTCCAGGCAGGAAGCAAGGAGGAGACAAGGGAGGAATCTGCATACTTTTTATCCATCTCCCTATTACAGAACTTTCCCAGGAGTCCCACTCAACAATTCTCATTCCTCATATCTCATTGGCCACTTCTGGCTGCAAGGGAAGCTGGGACATGTAGTCTTTTAGGTGGACACATTGTCCCCAAGAATAGAATAAGCATTCTGTTACCAGAGAAAAAAGGGGAAATGAGTATTGGGTAGACAAGTGCAGTCTTGTCACTGCTTGTGTTTCTGTATTCTAGGAACCAGCTGGAGTCAGGAAGAGCTAGGCCCAATCCCTGCTTCCTGCCTGAGTTTACCAGCTGTGGGACCTCGGATAAGCTTCTTAACATCTCTCAGCCTGTATTCTTATCTTTAAAATAGGGATTATTATAAGGACCAAAAGATATGAAGTACGTGCAGGCATTTTCATAGACTATGAAATGCTATAGAAATGAAAGATATTGTTTTAATTGTTTTCCTAAATAGCTTTTGGAAGAAGGTAGCTCAATTCTTATCTCTCCATTTGACTGAAAAAGAAATTAAAGCCCAGAGATATGAATTGACTTCTCTAAAGAGGAAGTCTGAGCCTTGTCTTTGTTAATAGACTGAATCTTGATTCCAGAGCCGTGAACTTGCTAATCCACCAAGCCTTGATCCTGACATGAGTTTAGGTTCTGATCTTAGTTTTAGACAACAACCCTTAATGCTGGTTATAAACTGAACCTGGATCCCCACCTGAGTCTAAGCCCTGATCTTGGTCTCTGAACCCTAATAAACAGAGAGGCCCTCTTGAACCATCTGGCCGTTTCCAAAGATGTCCCCTGGGCTCCAGAGGAGTGAATAAGGATAATGCTGATTCCCAGGCCTAGAGAACCATCATCCCAGAAAACTGGGGTTTCTCCTATGTCTCCCAGGTTGTGGTTTATCCAGACCTTGCAAACCAGGGGATAGAAGAAACCAAGCCTGTGGGCCCCGGTGGGGAGAGCCGAGCTGGTGTCCAGAGAAACAGGAGAAGCACATGGCCTGCTTCCCCCTAGTAATTTTCCCAGCCCAGACAGCTGTAATGGGGAAGGTATTGAAATTTAAATCAGAGCCCGGTAACCCCTCTGCCTGTCTGCACCAGCTGCTGCCGCTGCCGCCACCGCTGCCGGTAATCTCAGGCTGGCTATCTCCTCCTGGGGAGAACGACAAACCGACTCAGGGAAAGTGATAAATTTTCAATTTTATTTTAAAATATACCAGATGGGAGATTTTATTGGAGCCATAAATATGTCAAGAGCAATGTTGGTGTGTGATGGGCGATGCCCCCTCCTTGGGGCCTCTCTCTCTGTTTAGAAATTCCATCAGATTCTTAATAAGAGTTCGACTGCAGCAAAGTAGTCTCTATATTAAAGCAACTGAATTTCCATTTGCCAGACATCTTGTGCTTTAAGCTTCCAGGTTCCAGGGGTGTGGGGTGGCTAAGCCGATTCTAAATGAACCTAAACTAATAACTGCACAGCACGGCTGGGCGCTGTGAAAGAGTGGGAGGGGAGGGGAAGGGAGGGGAGGGGAGGGGAGGGGAGGAGACACCACCAATCACAGACCTGGGGCAGGGAACGGAGGGACCACCTTGACCTCTCCAGATTCAGAGCCAGCCTGGCCTGATTATCCCCCAAATGACTGAAGGGCCAGCTCCCTCTCTTCACAAAGGGGAAACTGAGGTCCAGAGAGAGGAGTGATGTGGCTGAACGCTGGCCCCTCTTCTCCTATCATTGTTTTCTTTGCTGTCCTGGTTGATTTGACATTATACCAGCCTTTTTGGGGGGACAGGGTTGGTAAGGCTGCCTGGGGTTTGTTGAGGGTAGGGCTGGGACGAAGTCTGGCCCTTCTCCCCCCAAACCCTCTGAGCACAGGGCCTCACCTTTGGAAGGCTGTGTCCACCTGGGTATTTTCTCATTTGCTCTTGCCTGTGCCATCCCCCTCTGCCCTGGCAGCCCTTCTCTCCTCTATCAAGTGATTCTTTGCTCTCGCAGAGACCTAACCTTTCACTCAGCCTCAAGCATCTGGAATGGGAGAATGGCTCAGATCACAGACTCAAGGACGTTAGAGGTCAGAGGATACAAAGGTGGGGAGAATGAGGCCTGGAGAGGGTACAAGGAATATAATTCGTCTAGAACAATCCAGGAGTGATGCCTACTGCAACCTGTCATCTACTCATCCTGCCCCAGCCAATTGAGCCGGGTCTAGGTGACACCTGCCCAGATTGACTCAGGCCCAGACAATGCCCAGGTAGTGAGAGATGGAGCCTTAGCAAGATATCACCTTTGTTGAGGGCAAGCACCTAACCTCGCTGAGCTTCTAGTCTCAAAAATGAGTACAGGGCCTCCCTGGTGGCGCAGTGGTTGAGAGTCCGCCTGCCGATGCAGGGGATACGGGTTCGTGCCCCGGTCCGGGAGGATCCCATATGCCGCAGGGCGGCTGGGCCCGTGAGCCGTGGCCGCTGAGCCTGCGCGTCCGGAGCCTGTGCTCCACAATGGGAGAGGCCGCAACAGTGAGAGGCCCGCGTACCGCAAAAAAAAAAAAAAAAGAAAAAAAAGAAAAAAAAAGAAAAATGAGTCCACAGGGCTTCCCTGGTGGCGCAGTGGTTGAGAGTCTGCCTACCGATGCAGGGGACACGGGTTCGTGCCCCGGTCCGGGAAGATCCCACATGCCGCAGAGTGGCTGGGCCCGTGAGCCATGGCCACTGGGCCTGCGCGTCCGGAGCCTGTGCTCCGCAACAGGAGAAGCCAAGACAGTGAGAGGCCCGCGTACTGCAAAAAAAAAAAAAAAAAAAAAAAAAAAAATGAGTACACATTTCTGGATCCCAAAAGCAAACAAGAATAATGGACATACTGCTACTTATACCTCAAAGTACTTGAAAGCTTAAATGAGATAATTCATGAAAATTTGTTTGGCTTAATGCTGGCCCCTAGTAAGTGCTCCCAAAATGTTAGCTATTATTATTCCTTGGTTGTTGTTATTATTATTATTATTATGGCCCTGGATGCTTCCAGTGGGTTCTGTGCTCCCCATGGATCTGTGTCCTCCCAAGTTGTCTGACACAGGATTCTGTAGATAGGAGCTGCTCAAAGTCAAATTAAATTGCTGAGGATGTTCCATCCATTGGGACAAGACATGTACTCTGCAGGCAGTCAGAGCAGATTCAAATCCTGGTTTTCATTTCCTTGATCTGTGTGCTCTGTGGCTACTTTGAGCCTCAATGTCTTTATCTGTGAAATGGGTAAGTGATCCTTTTCCCGCCTTCCTTTCAAGGACCAGACCTAGAGAATACTCTCTTAGACTGCACTCTTTCTGCTTCTCTCTGGCTGTCTTGTCACCCCAACCACACCAACCTGGGTCTTTCTCAGTGGCCCCCATGCCGGAGCCCCAAGAGGGTCCCAAGAGAGGCAGGGCTGGGGACGGCTCTCACCATCTGCTCCATGTCCCCCATCCTAACCTGATCATGCATGTCCAGGATGCTATGTGCTGCCCTCCAAGGCCCAGCCGCTGAAAATGGACCCCTGGCCAATACCAGGGCAGTGACCATCCTCGTTTTAGATGGGATGCTGGTGCTAGAGATATGACAAAGCAGCTGGATGGCATGGACAGGTGGAATCAAGTAACAGAGATCAAGCCCAGCCCTACCACAGGGGCAGTGCCACCGGATGATGACTAACTCATTTACAGGGTCCTAGGCGACAGTGGTTCCAGCCTCTGAATGTGGATATGTGCTTCTCTTTGAGGAGAAGGTCATAGCTTTCATCAGAGGGCTTCTAGAACCCAAGACTCTTCAGAACCAGGGGCTTAGTTTTCCACCCAGGGTCTGCGTCTTACCCTCCTACACACACCCTCACCTGATGGGAAGAAGATGTAGGAAAAGGATGCACACACACCTGAAAGTTCGTGTATCCCGACCCTTGGCAGGCTTTGGACAGGACGGCGAGGGCTGCTTGACACCCAGGGAACTGTGAGGTGAAACCTACAACAGGTGCTCAGGGAAGGGCCGAGTCTGAGTCTGCACAGCCTTGGACAAGCTCCTGTTCCTCTCTGAGGTCAGCAGCCACCCACTGACCTCCAAAGTCCCTGCCAGCTCTGCTGTCCTCTACTCTGGTGGCCCCCCTCCTTCACTAGGACAGGCTGATGGCCCGACACTGAGTGGTGAAGGCCATTCCATCCCATTGACCTGGCAACACCTGAATAGAGCGAACTTTTGCAGAGTGCTCACCAAGTCCCAGGCTCAGTGCCACCTGCTCACGGGGCCTCAATCTTCATCATCCTCCATTTTAGAGGTGGAGAAAGTGAGCCTCAGAAAGGTCAGGTGATCTGTCCAGCATTGATGCCACACAGCCAGTTTGTGCGGACTGCATGGGGGCAGAGAGCAGCCAGGCGGTCCTATGGGTGTGCCAGCTGCCAAGCCCTTCCTAGAAGCCATCTCTTCGAAGGTGCAGTCCTGTGTGGGGCCAGGGCAGTTAGTAAGTTGAGGCTCCCTGAGTTGAGGCACCTGCTCAAGGTCACACAGCAGACAGGGCAGAGGTGAGGCTCCAACCTAAGTGTTCCAAGACTTCATTCCCTGGTCCCTAAACAAACAGACATATGGTTACTCTGCTTTGGGATGTACTGAAATCTACCCATTCATCCATTCATTTGTTCCACAGGCATTTATTAAGCACCTACACCGTGTTTAGGTACTGTTTGAAGTGCGGGGGAGGGATTTGATGTTGATCGAGACAAACAAAATTCCCTGCCTTCCTGGAGCTTATATTTTAATGGAGGAGAAAGAGGAAACAATATAAAGTCAATTGCAAAGTGTCAGAAGGGGATAAATCTGTGAAATGCAACAGAACAAGGGTCAGGAGGATGGGGAGGACTGGGAGGAGGCAGTTTGAAGTCAAGTGGTCAAGGCAGGCCTCGGTGAGAAGGTGAAAATCAAGAGCAGACTTGAAGTAGCTGAAGAAGTGAGCCAACCAAGAGGACCACGGGGGAAGGGCACAGCAGCAGAGTGGTCACCAGGGCAAAGGCCCTGAGGTGGCAGTGGGCCTGGTGTGCTTGAGGACAACAGGGCGGCCAGTGTGGCTGGAGCAGAGTGAGCTGGGGAAGAGCGGGAGATGATGAGGTGGGGAAGGTGATGGAGAGAGAGGACAGATCGTTTGGCCTTGGCCTTAATATTGTCATTGGAAGGTGGGCCTTCATGGGTTAATCTGAAGATCCCACAAATGATGGAGTTGTGGGCTCATCACAGCCACATGTGACAGCCAGCTGGGACCAGAATGGGAGTGGGGTCATCTAGCAGAGTTGGGTGTGGGGCATGATCTCTCATCTCCCCTGCGGACCCCTCTCATCCCTTCCCTTTCCCCAGCTCTGCTTGTGATGTGTCCCCAGGGAGGCCAGGTCAGGCTGGGGTAGCACAGGAAGGTCAGTGCCTCCCGCGGAGGCTTCCTCAGCCTGGGAGGGTCTGGCTGCTAGTCTTTAAGGGCTTTGCTGTTACCAGGCCCTGCAGGAGCACTAAAAACCATGAGCAGGCAGACAAAAGGCTCCAGAGGCCCATGAAGCCCACCATGCAGCTAGGTTTGTTTGGAATTCAATGAAGGGCCCAAAGCACAGCTCACTCCTCTGTGCACACTCCCCATACCACCCTCCAGGCCTTCTGATTATCTGACCTATCTAACCCAGCAGCTCCAGACCCCTTGCCTGAGGAAACACAGGCCCAGGGAGGGAAGGGCTTATCTGTGGCCACACAGCAACTCAAGGCAAAAGCCTCGGGGTTCTGAGGCCCAGCTCAGGCTACCCTAGTAATCCAGACAGGGTAGTCACAGCCCAGAGGAGGTTGCTACCTGCAGCCCAGGCAATACACCACGTGCAGAGTGGGAAGGTGGACAACAAAACCCCCTGCAGGTGAGGTTGAAGCCAATGAGTTCTGGGGTTGAGTGTCTCCTCATCTGCTTACTAGCTGTGTGACCCTGGAGAAGTGTCTTAATGTTCCTGAGCCCCAGGTCTTTTATTTGCAATACGATCATGATTATACTTCTCTCAAGATTGCTGTGAAGCTGTCAGGGAAAAGTATAGCCTCGTCCCCTCCCTGGAGCAGCCCAGGCAGCATCAGATGCTGCAGCGAGTTCTGGAGCCAAAATTCCTGGGTTCCCATCTCAGCCTGGCCACTTTACCAGCTGTGCGGCCTTGAGTAAGTTACTTAACCTCTCTGTGCCTCATTTTCCCAGCTGCAAAATGGGATTAATAATAGCCTTACTTCACCAGATTGCTGTAACGATAAATGAATTCATCTACTTAAAGCACGTAGGCTAATGCCTGGCATAGGGTACATGTTGACCCCGGTCACAGCACAACTCCAGGGGGCGCCTTTCACATACATATAATGTACAGTGCACCACGTCCCCACCCTGACTATTTTGTCCTCTTCCCACTGCCCTCCCTCGAGTGAGAGTGGGTGAATGGGAAGCTGCCAGGCGGTCCTGCAGGCCGGGTCCCCAGGGCAGACCCTTGCAGAGGCTCATCCCGGAACTGAGGCTGCCCTCCCACCATTGATTGCAGAGCCGCGGAGGCAGCGAACCAGATGGGCGCTTTTAACAGCTTTTTAATGTGACGGAGCTCACTGAGCTTGGAGAACAGAGGCACGTCAGGGGAGGCAGAGGAAGCTTTCAAGGTCAGCCAGCGTCAGCCTGACCTTGAAGCCGCATCCCCTCCTGGGGAACAGCCCAGCCAGCTCCAGGAACTGAAAGCCCAGGGGCTGCTGTGACTGGGACCCTGGGAGTTTCTCATTTGTCAAGGGGGCCCTGGGGGGCCTGAGCTGGGGAAAAGTATTAAAAGCAAGCAAACAAACAAACAACAAAACAGCAATGAAGAGGCATGAAATGGATTAAAGAGGTAGGTGGCTGGGGGACGAGAGGCAAAGCCGTACTAGGGATGGAGCCTCGGAGCCCTCCTCCTCCAAGGCTCTGGTGTTGGCTTCCTCTTCCTCTGTCACACCCCAGGAAAATCCCCCAAGCAGAAGAGCCTGGCAAGATAAACAACTTCCCTTTCATCTCATCTCCTTGTCACAGTCTCCTCAGCCGGACAGCTCTGCTTCCTCTGTCCTGCAGATTAATAGAAATCAGGGTCAGCGCCCTGAGAGATGGCTCAATTATCAGCTACCCTTACAGAGAGCACCTTGCTAGCCGCCGGTGCTGGCCTCTGGCCCTTGCGAAGTGCGGCCGCCCACCAGGCCACGCTGCTCCCTACCCACATTCCCTAGAGAGAGCTTAGCACCTTCAAGATCCCGGGGCCCCGCTGCAGGCCTGTCTAGGCAAGAGAGCACCTTGGCCGTTCCCAGCTGCTGCTTTGAGCAGGTCCTTGGCTGATGGCCTCAACTCCCATGCATGCTCCGAGCACTTTACAGCTCTGTGGTACTTCTACTTCCGTTGTTAGCCTCTGTAAGGTGGCGATTGTCACAGGCCCACTTTACACACAAGGAAACTGAGGTGCAGGGGGCTGGGACCATTTGCCTAGAGTTGCTCAGCCAGGGGGCAGGGGAGAGGGGAGCTGGAATTCAAATGCAAGGGTCGGTTCCCAGGCCTGAGCACAGCCCTCTCAGCAGTGGGTCAGGTTCTCAGGAACCCCAGGGAGAACAAGAGCAGGGGTGGCCCCCTCCCAACTTCCCTTCTGCCCAGAGTCTGGGCTGTGGCCAGGGCACAGTGGGGAAGGAGGGCCAGGCCCCTTCCAGAGAGAAGTCATGGGAAACTCAGGGCTTCAGGCATCCTGCAGGCGTCCACTCCACTCCAGCGAAGCCCAAAGTGATGAGGGGATTTCAGGCCCCATGGACAGCTCTCTGACCTGGGAACCAGGCAGCCCTGGTCCAGCCCCAGCTCTGCCATGGGCTAGGATGGGCCTTGGACAGGTTCCCGCCCATCTCTGCCCCCAGTTCCCCCATCTGCGAAATAGAAGGTGAGGAGTATGGACTAGAAGATCCCTCTGGCTCACACGTGGAGGATCTGGCCATCCACTCACTCTAAACTGGCCCAGGTAGAGGCAGTGGGTGGAGGTGCTGAGGCCACGGCCCACGGCGTGGGAATTCAGGGACTAGGGTCTTGGCAGCGGCTGCAAGCCATCAGCAGAACCCAAACTTTCCCACAGATGCAGCCCAGCCCCCAGAGCAGGGCCCACAGTTCCCACTGCAGCCCTTCCAAGTGGAAACCACAATGTGTGCAGAAGCCAGGCAGAAAATAAACAGAAAGCAATGTCCCCAGGACCTCGAGGCCCTGGGCCCAGCCCGAGGCAGCCCAATGGAGGGCAGCTATGACCAGAGCAGATTCCTGCTGAGCCTGTCTGGACTAGCCTGGGGCCCTGAGGGAGGAGCCAGCTGCCTCCCTGCCCCCCTGCTCAGACCAAGAAAATGCTCTTCTTCCCACTAAGAGCCAGGGGCAGAGAGAACAGGCCGGGTACCAGGCTGACTCACTGGATGGGGTAAGCCCCATCCCTCCCTGGGCCTCACTGTCCCCATCTGAACACTGGGTGCAGCACTCCAGCTGCTTTCTAAAGTCCTTGCCAAGTGCTCAGAACTTGATCCTAGAACATGGCACAGGATGGTCAGCCAAGAAGGGAGAAGAGAGAGGGCTGCCTGAGAGACTCTATATCAGGAGGGCTCTGTGTGGGCATTTAATCTAGGCCTCATCCTCCACATACTGTTTTATAGATGAGGAGACCGAGGCGTTCCCAGGCCAGCCACACAGAGATGGAGTTGGGCTCCGAGTCCTGGCTTCGAGGTTCTGAGCCCAAGCCCTTGAGGAAACCCAGGCGGGCCCTGGCAAGTGCAGGCCAGGCTGGATGGTGGGGAGAGCAGTGGGGAGTGGACAGGTTTGTTCCCATCCTCTCCTCCCCTGCCCCCCCAGCTTTTCTCCCAGGGCCTGGCCTGGCCTCTGGCTTGGGGCTTCTGTCAAGTGGAGAAGGAAGTGAAGGGGGGCAGGGAGCCAGCTGACATGCAGGACTTGTTCCCTGGGGATGAGGGGGTGGTGAGCAGAGGGTGTGCGGGGCAGCTTTCTTCCCAAGCAGAGGCAGAGCCCCCAGTCCTGTCCCCACCTCTGCCACCCCTATGCCACCTGACACTGCCTTGGTCATCCCCGGGCCTCCAAGGGACACACCACTGCAGCCTTCAGAGTGTCACAGTCCCAACAAAATTCCCTCAGAGGGACAGTTTTCTCATTCCTGGGCCATCCTGTCATGGAGGAGAGTCATTCCCACTTGACCACAGGGAACACCAGACTCACCTGTTTCCCAGAGCTGGTGAGTGAAGCCCAAGGTTCAGACTCTGGCTTTCTAACTGCGAGTTCAGGTCTGAACCTACACAAAGGGTATCTGCGTCAGCACCCAGCCCAGGCCCAGCAGACACAGAAAAGGAGTTCTTGCAGACCCCACCATCACTCCTACCTGGGCTCGGATCTTTCCGGGGCATGTCTTTCTGCCCATCTCCACACCCCACCCCCAAAGGGCTCCTTCTTGAGACCTTCAGAGGACACAGATGCATGGTGCACAGACCCACCTCCCTAGGAAGGCTGTCGGCAGCAGCTCCTACTTCCAACTGCAGCTCCTGCTGCCCTGGAGTCAGGGCCTACATCAGCCCTCATGGCCACATGGACACAGGGAAGCATGGCCACACAGACACAGAACTTGGAGCCGAGAGCCCTTCTCCCTGCTGAGCAGGCTAAAGCCTTAATCCCTTTACACAAAGCCCACTGAATCCTTCCTGGGGGGTAGGCGGTGGGGGCACAAATTGGTTTGTTCCACTGATCCAGAGAGAGGCTTGCTCCCATGAGGACCAGCAGGTCCATCCCTGCACGCATCTGCAGGCTCCCTCTCTCCAGCACACACACGCTTCGCTTCCCTTTGCCCACCTTGCCCCCAACACCCAGGCCTCCGGGGAGCCTTGAAGATTCAGGAATACGGAGACTCCACATGGGTACCTCTCCCTCCTTCCAGGACATCTGGGGATGGACAGGTCTGGGATGCCAAGTTCATAAATTGACCTGATGGCTTAGCCTAGGGATGGTTGTCTAATAGGAACTGCTAAGGAGGACACAGTCCAAGAGTAAAGTATACACTGAAAGTATACACTGCCCAGGAAATGGTAACGTGGGGAACTTTTCTCTGGATCCCCTTCACCCGCTTTCCATAGCCCTATCCGGAGGCCTTTCTGGCCAGAAGAAAAGTGTTAGTAAACTCTCTTCCAATAGAATTTCAGACCAGCCAGAGCTAGAGTAGCCTCACAAGAAGAGACAGCTAATGGTGGAAATAAAAGCATTCTCAAAAGAGATAATTTGGGTCAGGAATCTTTTCTGGTATTCTTTTTTTTTTTTTTTTTTTTTTTTTTTTGTGGTACGCGGGCCTCTCACTGTTGTGGCCTCTCCCGTTGCGGAGCACAGGCTCCGGATGCGCAGGCTCAGCGGCCATGGCTCACGGGCCCAGCCGCTCCGTGGCATATGGGATCCTCCCGGACCGGGGCACGAACCCGTATCCCCTGCATCGGCAGGCGGACTCTCAACCACTGCGCCACCAGGGAGGCCCTTTTCTGGTATTCTTAAAAGCCCAAGGTTGTGTTTCTACCCATGTATGTGCGTGAAGTCAAGACAGAGTTGGTATCTCCAGAGGGAGTTGGGTAGTGCCGTGAAAACATAGGTCCACACAGAGACTTGTACAAGAATATCCATAGCAGTCTTATTCATAATAACCCAAAACTAGAAACAACCCCAATGTCCATCAACACTGGATACACTGTGGTACATCGATACAGTGAAATACTACTCAGCTGTCAGAAGGAATGAGCTGCTGATACATATAACCACATGGATGGATGAATCTCAAAATCATTACGCTGAGTGAAAGCAGCCAGGCACAAATGAGGACGTGCTGCATGATTCCATCTATGTGAAAAGCCAGAAATCAGATAGAAATCTTGGTGATAGAAATCAGAAGAGTGGTTGCCTCAGGGTGGAGGGGAGGGGATGACAGGAAGGAGGCATGAGAGAACTTTCTGGAGTGATGTGACAGAAGTCTTCTGTATCTTGATTTGGGTGGTGGGTGTGTGTATGTGAACAATTGTCAAAACCTATAGAATGGTACACTTAAGGCTGTATATAAATTTTACCTCATAAATAAACATGTAAATAATACAAGCATGCCAAATAGCATTTGTTTAGTCAGTTAGTTAAATCTTTATTTTGAAATAATTGTAAACTTACAGAAAATTTGCAAAGCCAGGCCAAAGAACTCCCATTATCCTTCACCCAAATTCTTCAATAATTAACATTTACCACATTTACCCTACCATTCTCTCTCTCTGTACATATATATGCATATTATTACAATTACTATATATATATATATATATATGCAATTATATACATATATGGGTTTTTTTCTGAGCCATTTGAAGTGTTGGATTTTTTTAAAAATTTCTTTATTTTATTTATTTATTAATTTTTGGCTGTGTTGGGTCTTCCTTGCTGAGCGCAGGCTTTCTCTAGTTGTGACGAGCGGGGACTACTCTTCACAGAGGTGCACAGGCTTCTCATTGTGGTGGCTTCTCTTGTTGCGGAGCATGGGCTCTAGGTGCACAGGCTTCAGTAGCTGTGGCACGTGGGCTGTAGAATGCAAGCTCAGTAGTTGTGGTGCATGGGCTTATTTGCTCCGCGGCATGTGGGATCTTCCTGGACCAGGGCTCGAACCAGTGTCCCCTGCATTTGCAGGCGGATTCTTAACCACTGCACCACCAGGAAAGTCGTCTGAGCCATTTGAGAGTAGCCTGCTTAATCGTTTTGTGATTCATCATGTAGTTGCATGTATCAGCAATTCATTCCTTTTTATGACTGAGTACTATTTCATTGTATCAATGTACCACAGTTTACTCATTGTTGATGGACATTTGGGTTGTTCCTAGTTTTGTGTTATTATGAATAAGCCTGCTATGAATATTACCCCCCCAATATTTCAGTGCATATTTCCCAAGAACAAGGATATTTTCTTGCCTCTGTTATCTAAGTTGGGATATTAACATTAATAAAATATTATCTAATCTATAGTCCTTCTTACTCAAATTTTACTAATTGTCCCAATAATATCCTTTATTAAAAAAATTTTTTTTTTCTGGTCCAGGATTGGATCCAAGATCACAAGTTTCATTTAGTTGTCGTGTCTTTTAGTCTCATTTGATTTGAAATAATTCCTCAGCCTTTCTTTGTCTTTCATGAGCTTGACGTTTCTGAAAAGTACAGGCTGGTTATTTTAATGAATATTCTTCACTTTGGGTTTGTCTGGTGTTTCCTCATGATTAGATTCAGGTTAGTGATTTTTGGTAGGATTATCACAGAAGTGACATTATGTTCTTCTTGGCAAATCATATCCGGAGGTACCTGAGGTCTATTTGTCCTATTTCTAGTGATACTAACTTGGGTCACTGGTTAAGGTAGGGTCTACTGCTATAAAGTTACTGCTTTTCCATTTGCATTTAACAAGTATTTTGGAGGGAGTCACCTGAAGACTATATGAATACCCTGTTTATCAAAATTTTCACCCACTAATTTTAGCATCCATTCATAATTCTTGCCTGAATCAATTATTACTATGATGGTGGCCAAATGTGATTTTTTCTAACCCCATAATTTCCTCTTTATTTATTAGTTCAAGTTCTAATATAAGGAAGAGCTTTTTCTTTCCCCCATGTATTTATTTATATTCATTATATTATATTTGTATGAACTCATGGATTCTTATTTTGAACTTATTATTCAGTGGGTCATAATTCATTCCTATCACTATTTATTTTGATGCTTAAATTGTCCCAGATTTGGCTGGTGGAAGCTCCTTCAAACTGGCCCCTGTGTCCTTTTGACATTTCCCCATTATTCTCTGAGCATTTCCTCACTTTCAGACACATCATGTACTTGCCTAGGAATCAGCCATGCGCCAAGGAGCACTTGTTTATTTTAGCAGAGAATGGTCTGTCAGGTAGAATATCCATAACCATATCTATTTTAATATCTATTTATAAACTCATGAGCTCATAGTGTTACCTCCAATTCCTGTCCAATACCTAGAGATACATTCTTGTCTTCCCTGTTGCCATATTTGTAACTCACTTCTCCAACAGTGAGAAACCTAGATCCATGACTTTCATCATATCTACTCATTTGTTCAAGCCTAGCACACAAAGAAAGTCATTTCAGAATTGCTAAACCATACCACTGTGAAAAACAAACCTGCTAACTTGAGTCTGATGTTTTTGCAGCC
The DNA here is from genome assembly GCF_025265405.1 of Mesoplodon densirostris. NCBI lineage: Eukaryota > Metazoa > Chordata > Mammalia > Artiodactyla > Ziphiidae > Mesoplodon > Mesoplodon densirostris. Next base: position 118,580,206 of record NC_082664.1, on the reverse strand, counting down.
CTCTCCTTCGACTGGGTGCATATAGTCAAAATATTGTGTTCAAAACTTCCTTAGGGTACTCCTTTTTTTTCAATTTTACTTATCTTTTGGCTGCTTTGGGTCTTCATTGCTGTGCACGTGCTTTCTCTAGTTGCGGTGAGCGGGGGCTACTTTTCACTGCGATGGGTGGGCTTCTCATTGTGGTGGCTTCTCTTGTTGCGGAGCACAGGCTCTAGGCGCACGGGCTTCAGTAGTTGTGGCACGCGGGCTCAGTAGTTGTGGTGCATGGGCTTAGTTGCTCCGTGGCATGTGGCATCTTCCCGGACCAGGGCTCGAACCCGTGCCCCTGCATTGGCAGGCAGGTTCTTAACCACTGTGCCGCTAGGGATGTCCTGTTTGAGTACTCTTTTTTCTCTTTCAGTATATTATTCATTTGAAATACAGTTAGGTTTGTTTGTGTTTGTATTTCATTTTAGGGATTTCCCCCCATCTTTTATTATTGTTATTATTTTATTATTTGAGTATGTAGAGCTTTAACATGGTTCCAAAAGTCAATTCTATTCAAAGAAGTTATACTGAGAACAATACTCATATCCCTTCCACCCCATTCCCACCCAACCTCTGTGAGTAACTGATCTCATTAGTTTACCTTTCCTGTGCTTCCTTTTGAAAAACTAATCATATAAATTTTCGTATTTCCCTCTCTTTCTTCCACAAAAAGTTACATACTATAGGTATATTTTTGCACTTTGATTTTTTTTCACTTAACAACACATTCTGGAATCACTCTATATCAGTTTATGGAGATTGTCCACATTATTTAAAAGGTTGCATGTTTATTGAAGAATAATATACACACAGAAAATGGTGTTAGAAGTTAGGGACTTCCAGGGGCTGGTTACAGTGGGTGGGGGGTTCACTTGATTAGTTTTGCCTGGTTTGAATGCTGTATAAATAGGTTCATATAATATTCACTCTTTGGTGTCTGCTTCTTTTGCTCAGCATTATGTTTAGGACATTTATCCACCTGGTTGTGTGCAGTTGTAGTTTGTTCATTCATATTGCTATTTAGTATTCCATTGTATAAATATATTACAATATTTTAATCCATTATATTGTTTATGGGCAGTTGGGGATTTCCAGGGTTTTTTTGGTTTTTTTTTTTTTTTTTTTTTTTTTCCCGCTTTATGGCTAGTGCTACTATGCACATTCTAGTACCTAGAATGTGTTTGGTCCATAGGGATAGAGTTGCTGGGTTATCAGGTATGCATATGTTCAGCTTTAGCAGATGCTGTTAAACACTTTTGTGAAGTGTAACTATACAAGTTTACATTCCTACCAGTCATGTGTAACTGTTCCAGTTGCTCATTTCAATTCTGCTCCCAATTCTAACCTGTGGGTTTTCTTCCCTACACCAAGAAATTCTGTGACACCAGCTGTGTGTCCCACAATCCAACCCAGTTCTGACACTATCTACCCGGAGATAGCATCAAATCCCCACAGGGGCTCAGTCCTGCAAGACTGCTCCCTGCCACCCACTTCAGGCGCCAGTCACAAGTTCAGTGCTTCTGACCTACCGGCTATAGACTGGAGGAGGTTCCAATGCCCCTTCCTTGGGTTCGATTAATTTTCTAGAGCAGCTCACAGATTTCAGAAAACATTTACTTACTAGAGTACTGGTTTATTACAGAAAGATATAATAACCCAGGAACAGCCAGATGGAAGAGATGGGAAGGGTAAGGTACGGGGGAGGGCACAGAACTTGCATGTTCTCTGAGTGTCACTCACCCCACAACTCCACATGTCCAACACTCAGAAGCTCTCCAAACCCAGTCCTTTTGGATTTTTTTATGGAGATTTCATGACATAAGTACGATTGATTAAATCATTAGCCATTGGTGATTGAACCTAATCTGTAGCCTCTCTCTTCTCCCTGGAGGTTGGGGATGGGAGGGGCTGATGGGAGTGGAGAGTTGGGACTGAAAGTTCCAACCCTCTAATTACACATGGTTGGTTCCTCTTGTGACCAGCCCCCATCCTTAGGTGATCTAGGGGCTTTCCAAAAGTCACTTCAATGACCTAACAAAAGACATCTTTATTCCTCTCATCTCTTAGGAAATTCCAAGGATTGGAGAACTCTGTGCCAGGAACAGGACAAAGATGAAATATACATTTCTTATTATAAATCACAATATCACACTCACCAACACCGGACCAAGAACACTTTTTCCCTTTATCACCACCAAACTGGCCCCCTGTGAGAAGCAGCTTGGTGTAACGAAGGGGCTCTGGCCCTGGAATCAGAAGACCTGTTTTGGCCAACCTTGATTGGCTGAGTTGTGTGATCTTGACCTATCTAAGCCTCAGTTTTCTCATCTGTACAATGGGAATAATGGCCCTTGGCCTGCTTTTGCAGTAGACACATACTGACATCAGAAATGGCAGAGTCCCCAGGTCTCTTTTGTCCAAGTCTGGCTCCCTGCTTCATGGGCACCAGCTATACATAAGACAGGGATACACTCACTCACATGCCAATCTTATCTCTGCTTCTGTCCTGGATCTTTTTCTTCCTTCAATGGTATCTTATGGTTTCCTCCACCAGAAAGATTTCCCTGATCACCTCCATCTTCCTTCCCTATGAGGCAGCGCCTAGACCAGAAAGAGCAACGGATGGACCCAGGAGAGCACCCATTTGCCTTTGGCTTTCTCTATTGCCTGTGATCTGGTTTCCAGACAAAGAGCTGGGGACCTGGGGACTGCCTGCAGCATCTCTGGGGCACTTTGCAAACTGCTGCGCTAGTGCTCTTTTGTGCAGTGCTAGAGGATTTCATCAGAGCATTTTAACAGATGAGAGATAGACAAACTCTCTTTGTGTACTTAGAATGGCCAAAGAGACAAGCAAGCAGCTTCCATGTGCCTGTGTGTCAGTGAAGAAAGCAGAGCATCCCCAAGCAGGACTCCCAAATCCCCCTCAGAGAGCCCACGGGAGGAGTGCATTCCTACATTTCCATCCCTTAGCACACCTGTATTGTTCAGATCTGGGCAAGGCTTAGATTTGGAAGCCCAGCCCCTCATTCTCTCAAAGGAGGCATTGAGCTTGGCACCACACAGGCCCTGGGCGGTGCTCTGAACTGTGTCCTCTTGACAGCTCCTGATGCCCAGGACCTTGGGGGGAAGCTGAAACACAGACACAAACAACTATAACACAAACAACTATAAAGTATGTTCCAGGAGAGGCCCAGATGGCCTCTACCTAGAAGGCTGATGGGTAATGGGGATATGCTGACAGTGAGGGAAGATGTTCCAGGCCAAGTTTACAGCCTTAGCACAGACACAGAGCTGGGGACCTGGGCATGTTCATGGGATGAATGATGAGGGCAGATAAGGGTTAGATCACCAAGGACCTTGAAAGCCTGGCTGATGTGGGCTTTTATCCCATGGGTAATGTCCAGGGCGCCACTGGTCCTTTTGAGAGGGGTTAGTATGGGGTGATATAATCAGAGATGATCACAGATGCTCACCTATGGAAGGCCCTGGGCCCACAGAGTCTCCCCAACCTGCTTCCACCAATTGAACTCCCTTGCTTAGGGACCCAAAGACTTTTCCAGGTCCAAGAGGCCCTGCTAAAGTAAAAATTCTGGATGCCAGTTCAAACCTTAATGTGATTAGCTGCTCAGCCTATGATCCTTAGAAAGCCCTGATTCCAGAGCCCAAGTCCAGACTATGTGTTTGTGAGGGTGGGTGTAGGGATGGGGGTGAAGGAAGTATTTGTTAAACATTCACCAGTGCCAGACTGTATGCTAAATGTTCTATGTTCAATACCTTACTTACCATTTGTAACAACTCTATTAGAAGGGGATTAGTCCCATTTTACAGATAAAGAAAGTGAGGTCTGGGCAGACTAAATTATCCACATAGTGAATCTGTCCACAAAGCCTGACCCTGTTATGATGCCCCAGGCAGGTGTGTGTGACGTGTCTCCAGGAGTCTGGTGAGAAGGGAAGTCTGATCCTAGTGCCCACTTGGTCCTTGAGGTGCAGTCCTGAGGACCTCCAAATGCTCTTCCCCATAGAGCTGCCCTGGCGATCTCCCCAGCTGGGTGTGCCTGCCTGAAGGTGCAAGGTCGTGGTCTTTTTAAAGTACAAATGAAGATGTCAACAGGAAGAGGGAAATTGTGTTCAAATTAGACACGGTTTTCTTGATGCCTCTGGAGTCCTCCCACTAAGGGAGCACATTCTGCAGTATTTTGTGCTTTTAAAAAATGCTGCCATATAATTCCTCTAACTGCCAGTTTGTGAAACAATATTCTCATCACTATTTCCAAGTAGCAGGCACTGGGTGTCATTTCATGCAAAGGGTTGGATTCACTGGCTATTTCTTCAACAAGCACTCACTAAATGTCTGCTGTGGGCCTAGCACTTTGCTGGGCACTGGGAACACCAAAGTATGTGAAACTAGGTCTGGATGTGCTGGGGTCTCAGGGAAAGACAGACACTCCACAGAGTTAGAACCTTAGCAATAGAGGCTCGGGGTGCGTAGTGATCAGCTTTGCAGTGACAGGGTTGGCAAGGTGATAGGAAGGATACGGGCCCCTTGTGGGGAATTCTGACAGCTAAGTGGCCTGGGCCAGGCCCTCAAGGAACATGAGGTCTTCTAGAACTGAGGTAAAGGATGACGGTGGGGAAGAGAATTCCGGAGCAAAGACTGGCTTGAGTGAAGGAAAGGAGAAGGGACTAAGGGAGGCCGGAAGATGAGGTGGCCCTTCTGGAGGGGCTGCGGGGAGACAGCCTTGGCCCTGCTAGTCCCACACGAGTGACGCACCCAGTGCCCCGCCTTAGTTCCCTTTACTCTGATCCTCACACGCAACCTTTGCTAGACCCGTGCGGTTTCCCACACAACCAAGCTCTTTCTCACCTCTGAGGCTTTGCTCATGCTGTCCCCTTCTCCTGGGATGCCCCCACCCCGTCCCTCTTCTTCCCCTGGCAGACACTGTCTGATGTTCAGCCTGGCCCTCACCTCCTTGTAAAGCCTCAGATAGAGATCCATGCCCTCCTTGTGGCTCCGACAGCACCCACCCCTCCCCATCCCTCCGCGGTCACAGTGTTGTTTGTTTTCTTGTCTGTCTCCCTCACTGGATGGTGAGTGACTTTGGGGAAGGAGCTGGGTGTTGGACCCACGTTGAGTCATGAATTGGGGGATGGTGCGTGAACAAGCTGGAAAATATTCACAGCATCGACGATGCCATTGTGTCCATACTCTAGCTTCTGTTTGTTCTGCAACCATGTAAAAGTCATCTATTTTTCATCAAAAGAGAAAATGAAATCACAGCACCATCAGTGTTTCTAATCTGTTTTCCTAAGCAGCGTTCACACTCTGCCCCAGTGTCTAGGGGTTCCTAAGTGACCATGACCCTTTAGGCTTTTCCACCGCTTCTCTGAAGCCTCCCTGGATGGCCCAACCACCGATCTCCAAGCCACAGCCGGTCACCTCACTGGAATCCAAGGGCCCTGGAGTTTCCTCTCTTCCCCACACGTTTCAATGGGACCTGGCATTCCCCGGAGCTCCACCCCAGCTCTCTCTCCTCTTGCTCTCCACTTTCGGTTTCTCTGTTTCTTCCACAACCCTGACGCCACAGCCTAGCTACATATTCCTTCTGAAACCTCCACCTCATTTTCTGAAATGGTGGCTCCAGGTTCATGCGGATATGTTCTATTTCACCTGCAGTATCTTTAAAAGTGTTTAAATTGGTTGCTTAACATTTGAAAATCAGCAGATTTCTATGAGTGAGTTCCCTTTATGATAATTTTTCAAGCTGTACACTTAGAGTTCATGTACTTTTCTGTATGTATACTTCAATTAAAAATATTGTTTTAATCTGCAGATTTCAAAATCCTGATTCCCACCTTTTCTTAAACACTTGGAAAGGCTGCACTTCCGGACCTTTATTCTACATGAGCTTTGGCTAACAGCTGCCACCTTCACAAAAGATATGACCTCCCCATTTTGCTGCAGTCTCCACCACTCTCTATTCTACTCATGGCCACTTTCCTCATTTGTGTACCTGCCCCTAGAGGAGGCATTCAAGCCAGTTCTCTTTGTGTTCTCCAAACTTTTATTTCCCATTGCCTCCTGGGTGTTCCATGGGTACCTCAAACTCAACACATCATGACTGAGCTCACATCCTCTTCCCCTGTGCCCCAAACCTCTTCCCCTCCAGTATTCCCAGTCCTAAACAATGAATCACAACCCATCCAGTCACCGAAGTCAAAGGCCTGGGCATCTCTGGGACTCCTGTCTCTCCCTCATCCTACTAACGATTCATCAACAACACTGATGGTTTTGCAAACCTGTCCCCTGCCTGAGCCAAGCCACCGTCATCCCTGGCTGGGACCACAGGAGCCTTGTGACTGGTCTTCCTGTCTCCACTCCTGCCCCTCAAATCTTCTGAGCCCTCTGCAGCCAAAAAGTTCTTTAAAATGCAAGATGATCGTGTCACTTCCTGCTTAGACCTTTTTGATGGCTTCCTCTTTTTCTTGGGGAAAAACCCAAACTCCTTATAAGGAAAAAAATCTATACTCTACAAGGGCCTAGAACCAAGGCACGTCTCCCTTCCAGCCTCTTCCCACGCCCTCCCCTATTTTCCCTCCATACCATACATTCTCACCATATTTCAGCTCATTACCCTCCATATTTTTTTCATTTTTAAAAAACAGGAGACATGATCTTTATACAGTAAACTGTACACATCTTCTGTTACGGCCTGATTGATTTTCTTCTCCAATTTTTTCATTGTGATAAAATACTTTACATAAAATGTACTATATTAACCATTTTAAGCATACAGTTCAGTGGTATTAAATACATTCATAATGCTGTATAACCATCACTACGATCCACCTCCATAACTCTTTCATCATGTATAACTGAAACACTGTACCTGTTAAACAATAACTCCCCATTTCCTTGTCCTCCCAGCCCCTGGCAACCACCATCTACTTTCCATCTCTATGAATTTGACTCCTCTAGTTACCTCATATAAGTGGGATCATAAAGTACTTGTCCTTTTGTGACTGGCTTTTTTCACTTAGCATAATGTCCTCAAGTTTCATCCATGTTGTAGCATATTGCAGAATTTCTTTCCTTCTTAAGGTTGAATAAAATCTGCCATATGTGTAAACATGGTTTGCTTATTCATTCATCAGTCACTGAGCACTTGGGTTGCTTCTATGGTTTCAGCTTGACTGATTTTTACATATGTAAATAGCCATGTAACCACTACTTAGACTGAGGCATAGAACATTTCAGTACCCCAGAAGTCTCCTTCACATTCCCTTCAGGCAACACCTACCACCCCCATTATTAAACCAACTTCATTATAGGTTAGCTTTGCCTGTTCTTGACCTTCATATAGATGAAATCATATAGTATGTGTCCTTTTGTGTCTGGATTGTTTGCTCAACATTATGCCTGTGAAATTCATCCATGTTGTGGTGTGTATTAGTAGTTCATTCTCATTGCTGTGTAGTATTCCACTGTATAAAAATATACCACTATTTATGCCTTCCACTATTAATGGGCATTTGGGTAGTGTTACGGGCTGAATTTTGTCCTGCCAAAATTCATGGATTGAAGCCCTAAGCACCAATGGTATTTGGAAATTGGACCTTTAAGAAGGTCATTAAGGTTAAATGAGATCACAAGGGTGGGGCCCTCATCCAATAGGACTGGTGTCCTTATAAGGAGAGAGAGAGACGTGGAAGTGTTAGTATACAAAGGAAAGGCCATGTGAAGACACAGCAAGAAGGCAGCCGTCTGCAAGCTAAGGAGAGAGGTCTCATCAGAAATCAACCCCACTGGTACCTTGATCTTGGACTTCCAGCCTCCAGAACTGTGAGAAAATAAATTTCTGTTGTTAAAGCCACCCAGTCCATAGTATTCTGTTATGGCACCCTGATTAGACTAATACAAGTAGTTTCTAATTAGAGTCTATTACAAGAAAGCTACTTAAATATTGTTCTACATGACTTTTGGTAGACATAAGCACTTACTTCTGTTGAGTATGTCTCCAGGAGTGGGTCACAGAGTAGATGCATTGGTAAAAAGAAAGAGAGGAAGAAAGAAAGAAAGAAAAGAGGAGGGAGGGAGGGTGGAGGGAAGGAAGGAAGATGACAGCAAGAAAGGAAAAAAAGAAAGAAAAAGGAAGGAAGGAAGGAAGGAAGGGAACTTATTTGTCTCACAAAACCACATTACAACCAGTGAAGTCAGGACGCTATATTACTACCATCTAATCTATAGACCCAATTCCAATTTCACCAATTATCCCAATACTGTCCTTTATATCAAAAGGGTCCAGTCCACAATCACATGTTGCTTTTAGTTGTCAAGCATCTTTCGTCTCCTTCAGTCTGAGACAGTCCGTCAATCTTTACTTTCATGACTTTGACACTTGTGAAGATTACAGTCTCATTACTTTGTAGAATCTCTCTCAATTCGTTTACCTGATATTATTCATCTTTGTCAGGAATATCACTGAAGTGATGCTGTGTTCTTCCCACTGTATCCTAACAGTTTGTACCTGGTCCATTTGTCCCATTACTGGGGATATTAACTTTTAACACTTGGTTAAGATGGAGTCTGCCAGGCTTCTCCACTGTTAACTTAATTAATAAGAACAAGAAGTAAATATTTTGTGGGAAGAGAGTTTGAGATTATGTAAATATCCTGTTCCTCATGATAATTTCACCCAATAGTTTTAGCATCCATTGGTGAGTCTTGCCCGAATCAAATATTTCTGCAATGGTTGCAAGATGTGTTTTTCTAATTCCATTATTCCTTCTACATTTATTAGTTGGCATTCTACTCTAAGGAGGAGGTTTCTCTTCTCCCCATTTGTTTATTGATTTATTTCTTTATGTGAATACAGACTGATGAATGCTTTCATTATTTATTTTGATGCTCAAATTGTCCCAGATCTGGGAATTGGGAGCCTTTCAAGTTGATTTTTGTGTCCTTTAAAAATTTTTTTTTAAATTGTGGTAAAATACACATCAAATAAAATGTATCATTTAGATATTTTAGTGTACAGTTCATTTGTATTAAGGACATTTGCATTGTTGTGCCACTGTTACCACTATTCATCTCCAGAACTCTTTTCTTTTTTTTTTTTTTTTCCCCAGGGAGACCCAAGCCCACGTGAGGAGGAGGGTTTTTTTATACTTTATTTATTTTTCATTTTATTTATTCAGTTATTTATTTATTTTTGCTGCGTTGGGTCTTCGTTGCTGCGCACGGGCTTTCTCTAGTTGCAGCTAGCAGGGGCTACTCTTTGTTGTGGTGCTTGGGCTTCCCTTTGTGGTGGCGTCTCTTGTTGCCAAGCACAGGCTCTAGGTGCGTGGGCGTCTGTAGTTGTGGCACGTGGGCTCAGTAGTTGTGGCTCGTAGGCTCTAGAGTGCAGGCTCAGTAGTTGTGGTGCACGGGCTTAGTTGCTCTGAGGCATGTGGGATCTTCCCGGACTAGGGCTCGAACCCATGTCCCCTGCATTGACAGGCGGATTTTTTTTTTTTTTTAGAATCTTCCCTTTGTTCTTGGATTTTGGAAATTTCCCAATGACATGTTTAAGTGAGGACATTTTTTTGGTTCTTCAGCTCTGGGATATTCTCTTGATTATTTGCTTGATGATTTTATTGATTTAATTAATTAATTAGTTAGTTTGTTTGTTTTTTGTGGATTCTTAACCACTGCGCCACCAGGGAAGTCCCTCCAGAACTCTTTTCATCTTACAAAATTGAAACTCTGCACTCATTATACTCCCAGCCCCTGGCAACTACCATTCTCCTCTCTATTTCTATGACTGTGACTACTCTAGGCACCTTTTATAAGTGAAATGATATAGTATTTGTCCTTTTGTGACTGGCTTATTTTACTTAGTATAATGTATTCCAGGTTCATCCATGTTGTAGCATATGTCAGAATTTCCTTCCTTTTTAAGGCCTAATAATATCCCACCATATGTATGACCACATTTTGTTTATCCATTCATTCATCAATGGGACACTTGAGTTGCTTTCACCTTTTGGCTATTGTGAATAATGTTGCTATGAACGTGAGTGTACAAATATTTCTTTGAGTCCCCTGCTTTCAATGCTTTTGAGTATATACCCAGAAGTGAGATTTCTGGATCATATGGTAATTCTATTTTCAATTTTTTGAGGAACCACCATACTGTGTTACATAGCAGCTACACCAATAGTCAAAAAGTGTTTCAGTTTCTTTACATCCTTGCCAATACTTGCTATTTTTGGTTTTTTGATAGTAGCCATCTTAATCCTTGTGAGGTGGTATCTCACTGTGGTTTCGATTTGCATTTCTCTAATGATTAGTGACATCGAGCATCTTTTCATGTACCTGTTGGCCATTTGTATATCTTCTTTGGTGTAATGTCTATTCAGGTTCTTTGCCTATGTTTTAATTGGGTTGTTTGTTTTTTTGTTGTTGAGTGTAGGAATCCTTTATATATTTTGGATATTATCTTGTTTCCTTTTGACACGTCCCCATCATCCTTTGAGTACTTTCCAACTGAAACCATAAGATGTTTCAGATGTTCTGCTATTTCCCTTGCCTCACCCCTGGAAGCAGCCATTTCTCCAAGGAGCCCTGGTTTCTTTTAGTGGAGAATGGCGTTTAGAAGCAGATCTGGGTTCCAGGTTTGCACATTGCTCCTGTGGGAAGGGGGGCGGTTGCTGTTCCTGGGCTCTGTCAGTGGTCAGAGCTAGAGAGTATGTGTGTGTACTTATATTTATTTCTATATCCATATATTTAAAACCATAAGTCATATCAATAACTCTATTTCCAATCCACCACCGCAGGATTCATTCTAGCTTCTCCCCTTTGCATATTTGTAACTTCCTTCTCCAACAGCAAGAAATCTGGCTCCCACCACCCTCAATATATTTACTTATTGCTCAGTCTCTCTGTATGTAGCCAATCTCCTGACCCCAATGGCTGCCACTTCACTTGGCCATCTCCTTGCTTCATCCCAACCCCGCCCTGCTGCCTTCAACAAGTATTAGGAAAGGGGTAGGGGTCCTAATGGCTTTTTGAGTGAATTATTCAATTATTCAGGAAGGAAGGAAGGAAGGAAGGAAGGAAGGAAGGACTGTGTTGGGCTTTGAAGAGCAGGTGGACAGCTTCTGTGCATTTCTGCCCTATGTAATTAGCTGAAAGTCCAGGGACTGGCCTTTAATGGGCCCCCAGGGCTGTGACTTCACCTCTGCTTCAGTGTTCCTAGGTGGCTCCAGGGCTGGCCCCTGGTGCAGGGATGCCTCCCAGACCATAACCACCCAGTCTGCTCTGGCTCTGCACTTGTAAGGCTGGATGAATGCCGGCAGCTGCTGGAGGTGGCGATGCTGCCCTGGGCCTACTCAGCACCTGAACCCCACCCAGAGCCTCTGGACCTGGCAGGGTCAGGCACGTTGCTGGGGCCTTGGGCCTCCACAGCCAGCCAGAGGAACCTGGGCAGGCTGATCCTAGGAGGTCAGGCTGGAAATTGGAAGAGACTCATAACTGATACAGAAGCTCTTAGCTGAGCGCCACCTTCTCACTACCTTCCCCCCAACCCATGCATTTAAGTTACACGTTATAGGTCCAAATTGTTTAAAGGTTTCCCAGTCATTCCAGCCACCAGAATATGAAAGGCTGCCATTGTATTCCAGCCTTTCCACTAACACTGGGACCTGAGGTGGGGTGGGCATGTCTGTCCAAAAGAAGCCCTGCTCAGGCCCACCACTAGGTTTCAGCCATCCTTGGCAGCCAGGCCAACCCGTGCCCAGCCTGCCTCTCAGCCCAGGGAGGCCATAGGCATGAGAGCTCACTGAGACCTGCCACATGCAGGGCCTTTGGGGGCAATGGGAAGAGCCCTCATCCTAAGGGAGCTCACAGTCCATTGGATGTCACAGATCCCCACCCAGGCAGCAAGCAGAAGCCCTGCCCTGTACACCCAGAGATGCCCTGCCAAGGACTAGGGCTGAGGGAGCAAGCACCCTGAGGGTGCTGGAAGCAGTGAGGGTGATGGAAAATCTTGCAGAGAATCCCCAGAAAGGCAGGTCAGGCTTTCCAACAGATGACTGGGGTACATTTAAGTGGGCCTGAACCTTATGTAATTTGGGGGGCTCTGAAAGATAAATAATACAAAATTATGAACAGAATTGATACAGGATCTTGGAAGATGTCCTGAAACTTGAGCTTCATTAGCTGACTTGGAAAGATCCTCCTGGCTATCAGCCTGTCCTCACCTGGAGATTCCTGGCTGTTCACGACTCCCCAGGCCTCATGTCCTCAGGAAGACTTTCAGAGCTGGCTAAGGACCCTCCTCTCTATTCCAGAGCATGTAGTTCTGTTCATTCTTCTCTCTCCCCTTCTAGAGTTCTTAGGTACTATGTCTTCCTTACACTGTCTCTAGTAGAAAGCAAGTGCTTAATAAGCATTAATAGAACAAATAGAAGAAAGGAAGGAAGTAACAAGATTTTGTTAAGGGGAAAGATACTTTAAACTTTAATTACGTGCCAGGCAACTTCCATGTATTATTCTGTTCTAATAATCCCAACAACCCATTCTCCCATTTTACAGATAGGGAAACTGAGATTTAGGGAGGGGGACTACTTGTCTGACTTGCCCAGATAGTAGGTGAAGGGGCCTAGATTTGAACCTGTTCTGCCAGACTCCAAAGCTCATGTCCTTTCCCCCTGTGGATGATACAGGGGAGTGGGATATCAGGCAGGAAGGGGAAGCTGGAGAAACCATGTCTTACCAGAAAGGAGACTGGCTGGGGGCCAGAAAGGGGAGCATGGGAACCAGGTGGGAAGTGGGGGATGGGAGCAGGTATGGGACACACACTCAAGAAAGAAGCAAGGTGGTAAGAAGCCAATTGGAATCCAGTCAGGGAGCCCCTCCTCCCCTCTCTTTGAAAAATATGACCCCCTGTGGCTCTGTAGTGACTGGGGTCAATTCAGTTCAGAAAACTGGAACCAACATTTCCTGAGTGGCTGCCATGTATGTGGGCCTGGGTGCTGGGCAAGCAGACTGATTCCTACCCAGAGAGCTTGAGTAACTGCTGTCACACTCAGCAGAGTGTGTCAGTAGCCACAGGAGGCCTAGCCAGGGTGCCATGTGTGTTCAGAGTAGGCGTGATCCTGTCTGGTCATGGAGTGGCTTCCTGTTGGAGGGCAGAGAGGAAGGAGATCTATGGAACTTGGAAGTGAGTGCACACCACTTTACAGTTTACAAAGCACGTCAGTGTGTGTAGTTGTCCCCAAGAGTAGGTAGGGAAGTAGAAACAACTGTATCCCCTGCATGGCAGACAGAAGGTACAGTTCATCTTTGCTAAGTTAACAAAAGGGCCATAGAGTCCAGGAAGAATCTCCCTGAAGGACCTGTAAGGCAGGCCTGGGCAGGGTCAGATGAAGACGTCTGTTTAGGGGACCTAAGCCTGGAAAAGTATAAAATGTCCCCGCTTAAAAATTACAAATTACAAATTAAAATAAAGCTAGTCCTAAATCACAAAATAAAAGAAAGGAAGTCCTACAATGGTCTGAGCTTTTCCACTATGACTCTACGATGATTTTTTTAAATGGATCATTTCTCCAAAACTTCTCATTTGGGGTGTGCCCTGCTTTGCTGGTGCCAAGGCACATACGAGGCGTGGCCCATCCAGCAGTCGCTTGGCGACTCCACCTCTTACTGACTCTAGTGTGAACTCCTGGAGATAGGACCTTGGAAATGCAGACTCATGCCCAGCTGAAGGGTCCAGCAGGCCTGGATTTGACTGTGACATCATCACTCAGCGGCCCTGTACATTCAGATCAGCCACTGAGTCTCTGTGAGCTTCAGCTTCCTTATCTGCACAGTGGACGCTAGTAGCTACATTGCCGGACTGGGCATGAGGGAAGATGAAATGAGGAGTGTAAGGGCCTAGCTTGGGACCTTGTGCACAGTGGCTGCTCAGGGAGCACCGGGCAGGTCCTTAGCTTTCAGCAGCTCTCGCCAGAAGCAGGCCTTGGCTGTGATGGAGCAGAATCTGGAAGCCAACTGAGTTAGAGGGGGTGGGGTGGCAGCGCCTGGCCTGGGAGCCGGGGTCTCTCCCACACCTGACCTAGCCAGAAGGCTCAGCCTTAATTCTTGGCCTGAGAGGGGCCTCCAGTCCTTGGACCTGCCCCTCTGTCCTCTGGGCCACACGGAGGGGATTAGTCAGGAAGTGTGCACAATGGGCTTATTGTTTTTGGAGTAATAGCTTTGGAAATGGAGAATTCCAGGGGTAGGGCGGGAGTGCTGAATATTACTCAAGATTTTAGGAAAGCTTTTTTCTAAGGGAAACAGACTCAGAGGTGTGCTTTGGGTGGCCCATCCAAAGGCAAGCTCTCCTCAACCTGCCCCTCCCCTACTCTCCTGACTTACACCCCCTATACCCGGCATGACCCCCTCGACTTCCCTCCACATTTCCCCTGCCTCAGACCACCTCTGGGCCTTCACACCCTCCCTCTGTTGGAGGACTGCCCCAGGCTGTCAGAACCACTCTGCCTGTAACCACCAGAACAGGAAGTGTCTGGAAATTTATGTCCCCCAAGGACTGGCGGTGCAGAGGTATCAATACCCCAGCTCTCTTTGCCCCTGACTGGGACAGCTCTGAGGTGCCCCCAGAAGCTCCGCATGGGATTGGGCCAAAGTCACCCTCTGTGCAGCTTCCCTTGAATCTATACTCTTGCTTGGCTTCTTTCTCTTTTCTTCCCTGTCCCACTTCCCCATTCCTCTGCTGTGCTTTTCTCCTTGAGAGCTTCCTGATAAATCACTGTCACACAAATTCTGCTGCGTTCAGTCAGCCTCAGGGGAACACAGGACCAGGCACAGCCGAGGGAGGAGTCTGGGAGAGGGAGCTGTGTGTGATGTGTGTGCCCAGTTGGCCTCTGTCCTTACAGAGGGGCAGGGGGAGGAAGGGGCCTCACTCACCTGTCTCCTCTGTAGCCCTGGAGTGGATGGAGGTGCTGACTGAGCTTTCTGATTGCATACAGTGGGCCTGGACCACACTCCCATGGGGGCCAAGGCTGGGATTTTAGGTCACCTCCTTCTTCAGCAGAGCACTTCTGAGAGAGTCTGGGAGCCACCCATGTGGCATGGAGCAGGGCACACACATCGCACAGGTGTGAGGCCAGCCATAGCGAGGCAGGTAGGGCAGGGCAAACTCCGTCTTTCAGCGGCCCTTCTCAAATCCTTGGCACCCTTCCCAGAACTCCCACTTTGGGGGGAAGAGAAGAATAAATTGTGTTCTAGGTGCCCAGCAACAAAGGCAAAGTGACTGGCAGTAATGAATAGCGCGAGCAGGGAGTCAAGAGGGCAGGCGCACACCTGGAGCCTGAAGGAGCACAGAGACAATAAACAAGATTGCCACGGAGAACGCTTCCCCCCTCCTCCAACACAAAACACCTGCAGGCCTAAGGGAGGGGAGCCTACCAGCCAGCGAGGGTGGAAGCGGGACGGTGGAGTGGTTAGGGGCTGCCCCTTAAAGCCACCCTGAACCAAAGCGAGACCCTTGCTGTTCTTGAACCTTCTCCAGCACTCCCCAGAGAAGGTTGGCCAGGATGGGGTCGGGGGTGGGTAGGTAGGGTTACGAGATAAAATACAAGACACCCAGTTACATTTGAATCTCAGAGAAACAATGAATAATTTTTAGTATAAGCTTGTCCTCAACATTGCATAGGATGTACTTATACTAAAAAATTATTCGTTGTTTCTCTGAAATTTAAATTTAACTGAGTGTCCTGTATTCATTAAGCAATATTCTTTTTCCCCTAAATCTAGCAACCCTAGCGGGGAACAAAATGGTTGAAGAAACAGGATGTTTATCCCGGCAGCCGGCCGACACTGGGGGACAGGTGCCTTGGCTTTCAATTTCAGAAGGGCTGTCCTGCAAGAGAGTTAGAATCAGAGGATGAAAACAATTATATTTTGAAATAGCAGCTGTATGGTCTGTTCTAGAAGACAGTAAGTAGCAGAAAAAAGATACAGTGTTGGTTTCAGGTCTGGCCCTGCCACCAGCTTCCATGCAACCCTGAGTAAGTTCTGCCTCTGAGCCTCGGTCTCCCCATCTGTATTCTCTGTGGACATGTCCTCTGACCCCACAGGCCCTGCGGACCATACCAGCCTGGCTTCTTTCCTTATTCCCATCACATTTCTCCAGCATGACTGCCCTGAGTTTCTGGAACGTGGCCTGGTAAGGATGTAGAAACCAGTGTGTCTCCCTGGTTCTCCTGCCTGTGGATGTGGGAGCAAAGAGGGTGAAGCAGAGCGCTGAGACCAGTCCCACGGGACTCATCATGCTGCCCAGACATGGCCCTGCAAGGGTCTTTCTCCATTTAGCCCAGCATCTGGCCACTGGGCAGCCCTGCATCCCCTCCTGGAGGAGAGATGCTTCTGTGTGGCCAGTGGCTTCAGGATCCAGCCCAGTGGAGGCTGAGGCCCTTCACCTTGGCCCTTGGAAGCCTCTGCCAGCTTAGCCTTGTTGAAAAGGGCAAAGCCTCAGAGGAGATTCCCAATTCAGGCCTTGCTGGCCAGAACCTGTGGCCATCTGGAGCTTAGGCCCAGAGATAGAAGGGCACTTGCAGGCCATTCACACCTACCCCTCCCCACTATGCACACAGGGGAACCAAGGCCCTGCAAGTGGAAGGCATTTGCCCAAGGCCAGTCCAGGACTCCATGGACAATCAGGGCTCACAGCCCCTGCTCAGTGCTCAGCAGCCTGCCACACATGACGCCAAGCCTCAGAGTCCACTCATATATACTGTGCTAGGCACCCCCAGGAACACGTAAACCCCCAATAACCCAGCAGAGATGTCCCAGCCCCTGTTGCTTCATTGTCCCCATGTACACATGAGGTAAAGGAGGCTCACAGGACTGCAGATACTTGCCTGAAGCTGGTGAGTGGCAGGGCTAGCGTTTAACCCCAGGTCCCCACCTGCAAATGGTTGCTCCCTCTGTCCTCTCCTCTGTTTGTCTGTTCATCGAGCTCTCTGCTGCCGGTTTTCCCCAAGGCCTCCCAGACTTCTCCTGCTGAAGCCCTCCTTTCATCATTGCCCCCTAACACCTCTCCAGTGCTGCACCTCACCACACCCCACCTTCCACCCCAGGACCCTTGGCATTTGCACAGCTCTCTAGAGTTTACAAAACCTGCCCCAGTATATTATGTCATGTTGGTTTCCCCAGCTGAGACTCCAGACCCAGCAGGGAGCACCTGCGCCTCTCGGGCAATTACCCTTGAGAGGCCAGAAGGAGCACCCATGTGCAAAGCGTTCCTTGTAAAATGTCAGGCTGTTCCAAGTAAACAGAAACAGGCCCCAAGCCAGCTCAGCCGTCGTGGGGAGGATCCCAGGAATTAAGGCCTCCCAGGCTGCGGCTCATCACCTCTCTTTCCTTGTAAGCATCAGCACTTCTCAGCACCTGCATGGAGAACAGAAGAACACCCTGCTCATCAGCCGCCCCGGGAGCTGCAGACTGGGAGTCTGGCTGCTGCTCCTCAATCCTCCCGGCCCCAGATCCCCGTTAGGCCAGGTATGTGGTCCCCTTGTCTCCTGCAGACATCTACCTGTGCCAGCTCCAAAAGGGCCCCAGCTGAGGCCTCCTGACCAGTGGGGCAGGACTTAGTTTCTCTTTAGTTAAGTCTTTCCCTATCAAGCTTTCTCTAGATCTCCAGAGACCTGTGTGCCCAGAGCGGAGGTGCTTTTTGCAAAGTCCTGGCTCAGCATAGAGTACACTGGACTTTGAGTCAAAAGACCTAAATTGAAGTCCCGGCTCTGCCACTTTTGAGCTACATGTTTGGCAGGGTTGCCGTGCACAGCTGCGCAGGTTGTATACTATGGCTATTCAAAGTGGGGTCCAGAGACCAGGCAGCAGCCTTTTCACCTGGGAACTTGTTAGAAATACAGAATCTTGGGCCACAGCTCAGAGTGAATGAATCAAAATCTGTTTTAAGAAGATCCGCAGGTGATCCAAACATTAAAGTCTGAGAATCACTGATGTATAACGATCCCGGGGAGCACCACTCACACAGGCTATGATGTGAGTGACACCCCTGGAGTCCTGCAACATGCTGGCCGTGCTCAGGCAAATCCTCTTTGGGTCTCATTTCCTGGTCTGCCAAATGTAGATAACAACACCTTCCCCTCAGAGCTGCTGTGAAGCTGGAATGAGGAATGAACCTGAGAGGGCTGGTGCCCAAGGTGGGGGGCTCAGATAGTCACTCACCCCTGCCTCTCCTGGGAGGTGAGCTTGGGAATTCTCACCACACTGAGGGCTTTTAGGAAAAATAAGATCCTTAGTCTGAGGAGCTAGAAAGGATTTTAGGGAATCCTCTGCTCAAGCAGATATCCAGTTTTCACTCAGCAATTTTACAGATGATTAAACCGAGGAAAGAGAGGTGAAATAGCAAACCTGATGATCAGTGGCTGAGCCGAGATTGGACCCTGCAGCCTTTTTTACCTCGCTGCTGCTTGAGTCCAGGCAGTCTCCTAAAACTGTTCTTGTAACTTATCCATCTATGCCTGTCCTCAGCACCTCATGGAGATAAACTGGAGGGAGGGAACTGGATGAAATTTACATCTTTTAAAGATAGAATACTTAAGCAAGGGACTTCCTTAGTGGTTCAGTGGTTAAGAATCCACCTGCCAGACGTAGAGAATGGACGTGAGGACATGGGGAGAGGGAAGAATAAGCTGAGATGAAGTGAGAGAGTGGCACGGACATATTACACTACCAGATGTAAAATAGATAGCTAGTGGGAAGCAGCCACATAGCACAGGGAGATCAGCTCGGTGCTTTGTGACCACCTAGAGGGGTGGGATAGGGAGGGTGGGAGGGAGACGCAAGAGGGAGGGGATATGGGGATATATGTATACGTATAGCTGATTCAATTTGTTATACAGAAGAATCTAACACAACAGTGTAAAGCAATTATACTCCAATAAAGATATTAAAAAAAAAAAAAAGAATCCACCCGCCAATGCAGGGGACACGGGTTCAATCCCTGGTCTGGGAAGATCCCACATGCCGTGGAGCAACTAAGCCCACGAGCCACAACTACTGAAGCCCATGCGCCTAGGGCATGTGCTCTGCAACAAGAGAAGCCACCACAGTGAGAAGCCTGTGCACTGCAATGAAGAGTAGCCCCCACTCGCCGCAACTAGAGAAAGCCCGTGCACAGCAACAAAGACCCAATGCAGCCAAAAATAAATTAAAAAAAAAAAAGAATACTTAAGCAAGTAAATAGATAGTTCCTTCTCAGACTTAGATAGGGGAATGTCAGGATAGATGAGACCACTCGGACAGGAGTGTTTCTAATGTGTTTCTATGTTCTAAGCACTTGTAATGATTCCAGGCATTGGCTGGGCCCTGCAGTACGCGATGAACAAGATACCGTCCAGTCCTCACCTTGCTCCCAATCTGGGAAGGACACACGACATAAGCACCAGGAAAGCTAACAGTCAGTACAAGGCCCTGGGTGCTAAGTCTACCAACGTTATGTGTTACTAGAGGGGTTTTGAGAAGGATGAGACATTGTTGGGTGGAGTAGACATGGAAGATTCTAGAAGATGCTGGACTGGAAAGGCCTGAAGGCACATAGGATTTAGATGGAGAGGAACAGAGAGCAATGAGTGCAAAAGTATACATTTGCAAGGTGCATTTAAGGGACGGGGGATGGCTTGATTCATCTGGAGCTCAGGTGTCTTAGTCTGTTAAGCTGCTGCAACAAAGTACCAGAGACTGGGTAGCTTACAAACAACAGAAGTTTATTTCTTAGAGTTCTAGAGGCTGGGAAGTCCAAGATCAAGGCAAGGGGGGATTTGGTGGCTGGCGAGGGCCCACTTCCTGTTCATAGATGGTGTCTTTTTGCTCTGTCCTCACACAGTGGAAGGGGCAAGGGAGCTTTCTGGCTCTCTGGGGTCCCTTTTATAAGGGCACTAATCCATCCTTGAGGGCTCCTCCCTCATGCCTAATCACCTCCCAATGGCCCCACCTTCAAATACCATCACATGGGGGTTAGAATTTCAACACATGAATTTGGTGTGGGAGGAGACACACAGGCACTCGGACCACAGCAAGAGGTCAGGAAACTTTTTCTGCAGAAGACCGTTTCTGATCTAGGGGCAGGGTAAAAGGTGGGGCTGGAACATCTGGCGGGTGGTCACATGATACCGAGCATTGAATACCAGGTTAAAGAATCTGGTGTTTTTCCAAACCTGCATCAGATGTAGGAAACCATGATATTCGGACATCCTTAAATTGGACCCCTCTTCCAAGACGCCTTCTTCCTAGATAAGTGACTCCCAAGATCCCAGGAAGGGGATCCATGATTTTGCCTTTCACTGAAAGGGGCAAGACCAAGTGAGGGAGGAAAGGTTTGGGGGATTAACCTGAGAGTCTGAGATAATAGGAATCATCTAAGTGGTTCAATTAAATCACTGAGGTTATTGAATATTGACTCTGGAGCTCAGAGCTGAAGAAGGAGATAGTATTTTAAATTCTGGGAAGAGGGATTTCCCTCATGGTCCAGTGGGTAAGGCTCTGTGCTCCCAATGCAGGGGGCCCGGGTTCGATCCCTGGTCGGGGAACTAGATCCCACATGCATGCCGCAACTAAGAGTCTGCATGCTGCAACTAAAGATCCCGCCTGCTGCAACTAAGACCCCCGGTGCCGCCTAAATAAATAAATAAATATTTAAATTCTGGGAAGAGACAAGCCCATTCAGGAAAAGAATGTAGGGAGAGAAGAGAATGCAGCCTAGGACAGAGCCCTGAGGTGTTCCAATTCTGGGGGTCAGCTGAGGACCAGGAGAGCCTGGAGAGGCAAGAGGCAAATAGCAGACTGTGATGCCCAGAAGCCAGGAGGAAAGAGTGACTTAAGAAGGGAGTGGCAGCTGTGCCCAGCGCTGCTGAGAGCTTGGGAGGATGAGGACGAGAAAGTGTTTGGGGACCTGGTGATGTGGGGGTCTCTGGTGACCTCACAAGAGCAGATTAGTGAGGAGGTGGGCGTGGGAATCAGAGAGAACGGAGGTGACGCAAACCATTCTTTGGGGACATTCTTCCCTTTGCAAAACAGATGAAATTAAGCATTAGTCATAGGGAAGGATGAGAGATCGAACTAAATTCCACACTCTTTTGTGAGTGCCCACTCTGTCCCAGGCACAGTGCCAGGCACCAAGGATACAAAGATGGGAAGAGATGGGCCCAAATACCCACACTCTAATATGATCAGCATCCAAATAGATGTACACAGCGAATGGTGTTGGCAAGAGGAATGTTGGAGCCACAGATTCTATGTTTGGGGATCAGAAAAAGCATCCCAGAGTAAGCGCTGTCTGGCCTGATACTTGCAGATGAGGAAGATAGAGGAAGAAAACACTTGCCGAACAATGGGAAAGAGGATTTCAAAAGGACAGAGTTGGGGCTTCCCTGGTGGTGCAGTGGTTGAGAGTCCGCCTGCCTATGCAGGGAATACAGGTTCATGCCCCGGTCCGGGAAGATCCCACATGCCACGGAGCGACTGGGCCCGTGAGCCATGGCCGCTGAGCCTACGCGTCCGGAGCCTGTGCTCCGCAACGGGAGAGGCCACAGCAGTGAGAGGCCCGCGTACTGCAAAAAAAAAAAAAAAAAAAAGGACAGAGTTAAGAAAGAATAGGGAGAGTTTGGGGACCAGCAAGTGATCTGATGTGGTCTGATAGGTGGTGGTGATGATGGGGCACAGGGAATGACAGGAAACACCTTTAGAGACATAGTTGGCCACGACAGAATAGGCCTCTGCACCTTGCTAAAGAGATTGAAGTTTGTAAAAAGGTGGAATGGGAGGAAAAACACATTGGTCCACCTGCTATGTGCCAGGCACGGAGCTGCTACCCTATGTGCTTCTGAGGTATAAGACAGACCAAATTTTGAGGTATAAGACAGCCCAAATCCTGGTCTGCAAGCTGTGACAGCTATGTGGCCTTGGGTCCTTTAACCCAGCAAGCCTCAGTTTCACCTGTAACGTGTAAGGGATAATGCTTATCATATAGAATTATCACAAGGCTTAAACGGGATCATAAAAGTAAAAGCCACCACCAGAGCGATAATTTTTTTTTTTTTTTTTTGCGGTACGTGGGCTTCTCACTGTTGTGGCGTCTCCCGTTGCGGAGCACAGGCTCCGGACACGCAGGCTCAGCGGCCATGGCTCACGGGCCCAGCCGCTCCGCGGCATGTGGGATCTTCCCGGACCGGGGCACGAACCCGTGTCCTCTGCATCGGCAGGCAGGTGGACTCTCAACCACTGCACCACCAGGGAAGCCCCCAGAACGATAATTTACAATAGAGTGATATTTGCAAGATTAGACTTGTGTTTTAGAAAGGTGGCTCTCATAGCGGTGTGCAGGACAGAAGGCGGGGGCGCTGGGGAGGGGACAAATGGGAGGCTGGAGTTACTAAGGCCAGTAAAGAGCTACTTTAGAACTAGTTAATCAAGAGGAAAAACAAGACAGTGAGCTACTGTGGGAGCTCAGAAGAGAGCTGAATGCTGAGTAACTTACAGAAGCTTGGCCTGGGGATGGTGAGCGGGACCACTGCATAGGGGGTTCCACGGCTGAATGAGGGGGGTTTCTGTGAATGAGGGGATGTAGGGGGACAGTGGGGGGAGCAGGGCAAAGAGTGAAGGAGAGGGAAGGAGAATGACAGGTTCTCTAGCTTGAGTGGGCAGTGGAGTTCTTAACTGAGCTGGCAGATGCAGGAGAAAATGTGGATTTGGGGAGACTATTTAATTTTGGACAAATTGAGTTTGAAGATTCTGCAGAATGCCAGATGGAGAAGGCCTGAGGGAGCTGGAAATAGAGATCAGGAACTCCAGTGAGGAGGGGCCTGGAGATTCAGATTTGAGCTGTTGACATGCAGGAGGGAAAGCCTGGCTCCTGGAGAGAGAGGGCCAAGGTCCAGATGGCGTCTGAGCAGTGGGGACTCTGGAAGGTCCCTAAGAATCCAGTTTTTAGATCAGGAGGGAATAATCCAAGACATAATGCATACAGAACTTTAGTTTATTAGAAACTGCATGCACTCCAGTTATTATTATTATTATTATTTTTTGCGGTACGTGGGCCTCTCACTGTTGTGGCCTCGCCTGTTGTGGAGCACAGGCTCCGGACGTGCAGGCTCCGGGGCCATGGCTCATGGGCCTAGCAGCTCCGCGGCATGTGGGATCCTCCCGGACCGGGGCACGAACCCGCATCCCTTGCATCGGCAGGTGGACTCTCAACCACTGTGCCACCAGGGGAGCCCTGCTCCGGTTATTTTGATCTAGACCCAGAGATTCAGAGCTAGAAGGGAGCACCTAGTCTTTCTTTATTCACCACTTTTTAGGGCCAAGCACTGTGAATAAATAAAAGGAGAAAAGAAAAAGCTGCTTCCTGAGAGTAGAGTGCCCACTAATAGACATAGAAGGAATAATGGAATTAGAAAATCACAGCAGCACAGTGAAGACACAGTCCTATCAGTGGGCTTCGCAGTGAACCCAAATCCCCCAGGTTTTAGTGGAGAGATAGTCTGGAGACGTTGCAAGGTGATACAGAAGTGGCCTGGTTGGGAATAATAGAAAAGGGGTCTTTGCAGAGCCCCACCGAATGTTTCTCCACTATGGAATTGTTGTTTGTAAACAGCCTTTCAAGGTATGTAGGGCTGATTAAAATCCCCATTTTACAGATGAGAAAACTGCGTCTCCAAGAGATAAAGAGACCAATGCTAACGGGCGGTGGCCGTGGGTGTGAACCCTGGTTTCCCAGCTCTGCCCAGGCCTTGTTTGGCTACCTGAGCTGACGGAAGGCTAGAGTCAGGGCCAGAGGTGCCTGTGGACTGAGGCTCACGGGGTGGGTATGGGGAGAGAGGCACACCACTTCAAGTTCAAGTTGCTGGTTTTGCAGAGTGTAAAATTATTGCACAAGTCCCAGAGAATAAACAGAGTTAACACCCCATTAAATACAATGGACTTTCAATGTGAGCTTGAGACGTGCCCAGATTGAAACTAGTTGAGCAGGAGCTGGCCCGTGAGTAAAATGTATCACACGCACTGCCTTAACGTTTCCAAAAGAGAAAAATCCAGAGTGGGGAGAAGAAAGCGCCGGCAGCAGCTCTGCAGGCTCAGGGCTGAGAATCCAGTAATGAAGTCTTTCTGGAAGGTAAGAAAGGGCTGTGTGCTATATGCTATTTTTAAACATGCTGGAGCAGCACATGTATTCCTGCCCCGTGTACTTTCTCCAGCAGAGGAGGGGCCCGGGGGAATGCAGCCAGGAATTTAGATGCTATTTATTGTATTTCCTTTTATCAGTCAAATGATTTTCCTATTTCCCACATAGATAAAGATCTTCCGCTTACAGCTCCAGCTGGTTGACCTTGTCAGGACTGCTGTGCAGTCTGGAAATTGGTCCCAGAGAGAGAAGGGCATTGTTGTTAGGGTTTGTTTGGCAGGTTAGGTTTTTCTTCTCCCAACAGGGAGGAGATCCGTTTACCAAAAAAAAAAAAAAAAATCAGAAACCTTCCAAAAAACAATAACTGATTGTTTTGTGCCTTTTTGCAAAACTGCAAGACTGTCCAAGCAGTTCTGTTCACCAGCCTCCCTCTGACCCCCACCTGAATATCTCCACCCCATCTTTCACCATCACACACACACACACACACACACACACACACACACACACACACACACACACACACACACACACACACACACACACACACACACACTCCTGCAGCAGCAAGCCTGACCCTGGGCCTGGCCACAGGCCGCTTCTGAGCCGCTGTCTTGGCAGGCGGTGGAGCGAAGGTGGTGGCAGCTCCATCTCAGCTTGTAAGCTGAGCCAGCCTCTCGGAGGTGCCAGCTCTAGAGGCCCCTTGGAGATGCCAGCATGCCTGAGTGGGAGCAGTTACAACTTCCCCTCGGCTGGAAGCCTTGGGGCCAGCAAGGCCTCTAGAAGCCGCATTCCCAGTCGAGGGAGTGGCCGAAGGGCTGCTATGCAGTGGACGGTCTCCTCTTGGGCAAGCCGCCCTCTTTGTCGGGCCGTGCCTGGGCCTGCTGGCCAGCTTCACCGGCAGGAGCCAGCCCACTGTTCCTTACCTTCCCGGGAATGGGACCAGCGGATGCTGCTGGGAGCTGGGGTTTTATTATAAATCCTCTTCACCTCTGGCTCGTTCTCAACCACCAAACATAAAGAGAGCCAGCTAGACGGAGGGAATTCAGCCCCTCACAGACTCAACGTTTGAATAGCGAGGAGCTGCACGCCCCCTCCACACCGGCCTGGGTCTGTGGTGGATTTTGACAGCCGCCAGCTTTCCTGGAGCCCCGGGTTCTCCCCCACCATTGTGGTGCTTCCGGGCCGGGACAGCAGAGGGCACTAGCTCTCCTGACAGCACTTCTGTGACCGCGGCTCTCCCACACATCTGGAAATAGGCTCTACGACTCTTACGAAATACTGGATGAGGGTCTGTCTGTGAGATGTGCTGGCACCCGAGTGAGCACGCACACACATCAAGAACTCCACTTTCTCATTAGTGCTATCTCCCCCTCAAGAGCACTTGTGGAACGTGGGGAATTTGCCTTGCCAGGCAGCCAGCACATCTGAGTTTGGGGCTTGGTCAAGACCTGGGTGATAGTTTGGAGGGACCACCTCTGGTCTGAAGGCTTTGCCCTTGCCTCCCACGTGGAGGGTGAAAAAGAAAACAGAAGAGTGGGACCTCCCAGATCTTTCCCCCAGGGGAAGAAAGCGAAAAATGTTTGGCCTTGCCCTTCCACGCCTCCTGAAGAGAGAAGTGCCCACATTTCCAGGTCCTTAAGAGCTAATGCTAAGAAAGCATCTTCCTAAATTACAAGCGATTAGAAATGCTAATGCGATATGCAACATGAAGTTGGGAAGGGAGAAACTGGATGGAGGAGGGCAGGGCTGGAGCCAGGGAAGGGGCCTGGTTTCTATTCCGGAGACTGCTCCCTAGACTTCTGAAAGCTGCATGCATTTAAATGTCCACATTTTCCCGCAGAAGCCAGCAGTCTGTACTGCTCTCAGCCAAACAACACATCAGTCTAATATGGTGTGGGAGAAATATGTTACATCCTTTTATGAACAGAATGTTAACACCATCTAGAATCAATATTTATATCCAAGAATACAATGACCTGGCTTGTTTTGCGCTGCCATAGTTTTAAGAAAGGGACATTCGGAAGCAGCTGAGAGTCCCCCTCCTCCTGCCCAGGAAGGCCGACCCAGACCCACCAAGGCAAACCAGTTGAGGCTCAGACATCTAAAGGGTTTCAGCTTCAGAGGCCCTGTTCGTTCCCTTCCTGCCCCTGCAGCCCTCTGTCTCTTGGGATTGCAAGAGGAAGCCAGAAAGCAGCAAGTGGGGCAGGGATTTGCAGTGAGGTCCAGGACGTGAAGCAGCATCCTGTCTGTGGGACAGTCAGTGATGGCCTCACTGGGGGAAGGAGGGTCAGGTTTATGTCCTGGCACTTCCTACTGCATAGCAAAATAGGAGCGGATACAACTTAACATAAATCCTTAGATGAGAGATTTCTGGGGGCCGGAAAACAAGGATCAGCGTGTGATGACACTTTTTCTTTCATGCTGGTAGTATTTTTTGCCAGGCAATTACCCTCATCTGAGACAGCCATCGTGACAGAGATGGAAGCAGAGTCTCCCCCCCTCAGAATGCTATATTATTCTTCCAGGGGCTTTTGGGAAACTCCATCAAGCTCCTTAGGCTGGTTTGTTCCTTAATGCTGGTTTTATTTTACTGCCTTTAGAAGCTTCTGGGCCTGCAACCTGGAGTCAGTGACTTGCTCCTTGCAGATAAAATCCTTACCTAATTATAAAAACAGAACCAACCAAACAAAAACCTTTCCCCCTTTCCCAGAAGATTTAAGTTTGCCTGCACCAGAACATCTAAAATTGTGAGAGTCCTCTTCATCTCGTGGACTGAATTGGGCCCTCATTTTGCAGAGCAAGCAGACCTATTTCATTTTCGGGTTAGATGCTGAAGGTTACCACTTTCAACAATAGTACTTGCCTCTCTCATTAAATGCCTGGAGCTCATTATGGTATAAACTGCAGAAAAGTCTTTACTGCGTTAATAGGCATGATCTTTAGAAAAGATCCTTTGGCTTATGTATAAGAGCAAGACATGATTAATCTTGGCCTCATTTAGCTGTGGGTCAGGTTTTCAAGCTACAGCGAAACCCCTTCTTTGCATGATCACAATTTACAATTTTCTATAATCTGTAGCCCTTTACTGCATGTTGTTAGCATATTTAGTTGCTGCAATTCACTTGGTCTGTCCTGTTATTTTCATCCAGTTCTAAGAAACGAGTAAATGTCCCAATCATATTTGCTATAAAATCAGCCATGGTAAACAGATATTATTTCACGGTAAGCCTCTAGGATGTTTAGCGTCTTTACAGATGCAAAGCTCTCCCTGCAGAAATCCCACACAAGAAACCTATGTAAGTTAAATGCTCTGAACACCTTTAGAGATACTGCCCGATTTAAGCCAACAGATACGTTGCAGCTGGGTCCAGATGCTGTTTCTGGTGTCAAGGGCAGGACAAAAGAATAGTCAAAGTTGGTAATAGGGCCCAGGATCCAAACAGTGGATCCAAAACAGTGAAATTTTTAGCCAGGATGGTAGAGGTTGGAGGGATCTGTTTGCCAGCAGAGCTGAGCCAGGATCTGAGAGAAAAAAGTTAACACAAAAAGCCTCTTTGGGGGTCTTTAGTAAATGTCACCCCAAGTCCAGACCTATTTTTTTTTTTTTTTTGGCGGTACACGGGCCTCTCACTGTTGTGGCCTCTTCCGTTGCGGAGCACAGGCTCTGGACGCACAGGCTCAGCAACCATGGCTCACGGGTCCAGCCGCTCCGCGGCACGTGGGATCTTCCCGGACCGGTGCACGAACCCGTGTCCCCTGCATTGGCAGGTGGACTCTCAACCACTGCGCCACCAGGGAAGCCCCCAGACCTATTTTTTAAGCTTTAGAGTTGTCAATATAGATGCTTACTTAACACCTACCCTCCCGCATCTCAAATGAACATGCCCACAAGGATCTCTGGCTTCTAGCCTCTCCCACCTGCCCTGGTCTGCTCCTCCCCCAGCTGCCCATCTCAATAAACGGTGCCATATGTATCCCAATAAACAGTGCTCCAATGGATCTGTTTGAAGCCTGAGCTTCATCTGCAGCTGCTCCCTCTCCCTCCCTCCTTCCCACCTCTAGCCCATAGCTCTTCCTGTTCTTTGTTCCACACTCTTCTCCCCTTCATTCTTCTCTGCTACAGCCTCAGTCCGAGCTCCCATCATCTCTCACCAGGGACCACAGCCTCAGCTGACCTCCCTTCTTCAGTGAGTGTTCTCCACAATCCACTATTCAGAGAGCAGCCAGGAGAATTTTTGAAAACCACAAATTGGATTATATCACTTCCCTCTTTGAAACCTTCAATGGTTTCCCCCTGCACTTCATATCCAAAATCCTTTGGATGGTCCACAAGACCTCATATGGTCTAGCTCCCCTCTGCCTTTTGCCACTCTTCCCCTTGCTTTTTCTGCCCCACTCCCTTGATTTTCCTTCAGTTCCTCTAAAGCACCAAAAAACCAAAACAAAAAACAAAAAACCTGCCGTCTGGATCTTTGTTGCGGCATGTAGGGTCTTAGTTGCGGCATGAGGGCTCTTTTAGTTGCAGCATGTGGGATCTAGTTCCCTGACCAGGGATCAAACCCAGGCACCCCCTGCATTGGGAGCATGGAGTCATAACGGCTGGACCACCAGGGAAGTTTCTGTCTGTTTAGTTTTGTTTCATCATGTTTCTTCCACTAGACAGTAAGCTCCATGAAAGCAGGAACCATGTCTGTGTTGCTGTATTCCTCGAGTCTGCCACAGAGGGTAATCAGTATCAGTTGAACAAATTAATGAAACTATACTGCAATGTGGACAGCTGCTAAAAGGATTTATGCTTCCTTCCCGGGGAATCTGCCTGGTCAGACCACGTTACCCCCAAATTCCTCCTTGGGAAGGATTCCTCATTGTGGGTTGGGAGAAACCAAGCCAAATTACCAAATGTTTGTCCAATCTGCTCCTTTACCACTCCCAATACAGGCTCTTCTTATTTCTTGACCTGAGTTTTTTGACAGTCTCCTAACCAGTCTATCATCTCCATACTGTCTTGAATTCAGGAATCTGGCAAGGACTAAGAACTGCAGGCATGGATGGGGAAAAAATTACATCTTGATTTTCATAAACCTCTAACTGAAAATTTGCACTTCCTTTGATTATAAATGTTGGCAACAAGCCCCAGGAGTACTGACAGGACCAGTGACTTCGGCACCCACAGAATCACAGATATTTTTACATCCCATTACTGCTGTTGCAGATGTTGAAATATCATTCATGATCATTACAACTTTAAAATTATGGTAGTTATTAGAGCTGCTGCTAGATTACATTATTTAATCCTTCAGTAAGAAACACAGATATTCCCATATAACTCTTTTTCATATTAATATATTTAGTAGTAGTGCTAATATTTTGATAGTTATTTTTCAGTATAGTTGATTTCCTTGGTAATGCTATGCATTTTATTTTCTGCACTTGAAACATTATCCTGAGAGGGGTTTACAGGCTTCACCAGATTGCCTAAAGTGTTCGTGGCAGAAAAAAGTTTAAGAACCTCTGGTCCAGTTTTTCTTCATCTCACATCACTGCCTTGCAAAACAGCCTTAATGCCTTCCCCCTGGCTGCAAAGTAAAAGCTAAATCCCTTCGTATGGAATTCAAGGCCCGTTTGTAATCCATTTTCAAAAAACCTTACTATCTCCATTTTTTATCAGTACCCTGGATACAACCTGTGTTCCAGTCACACCAAATTACTGGAGTACACCAAAAATGCACTCATAGCTCCAGGTCTATTTTTAGCTTCTCTTCAAGAACTACTCTTTTTTTTAAGGCCTACCTCAAAATGTTACCCAGGTAAAAGCCCTCTTTTGACTTCCCCTAAGCACAACCACTGAATCCTTCCTTTTCATTTTCAGGAGCACTTTGCTCATAGCTATTTGATAATTTATCAGATCCTGTGTTTCTTTTGTGTTATATTGGGAACTTCTTGAGGAGAGAGACGTCCTCAACTTTATACCCTAAACACATAGTAAGTACTTGTTTGAAAATATTTGAATGAATGAATATATGTAAAATACTCATTCTCCTGGGGGATGAGTAAAATCCATAATGACCACATTAGTTTGTCCTGCAAAACAAGAACTTCTTTTGATACATATAAGCCCACTTGAAAAATCCACCAGCCCCAAGAAAAATAGAAGGTTATCATCTTACAGTCACTGCCTGGACCCAGCTGCCTTTAGTTAATTTCTATCCTTGAAGATAGCAGAAGCACCCCTAGCAGGAACCCATTTGCTGATTCCATAAACCTTTTGGCTGTATCACTAATGTCTTCTCATATTTCCCTTCTTTGACTGATGCCAAATATATTTTCATCCAGTCTCCTTCAAGCAGACGCTTTCTATTACTTGCCCAGGATTTTCTAACCATCAGGTTATGGTATGATTTTTATATCCTAGAACATTCAGCTGCTTTATGCCAATCTTAAACAAATGCAGATGGAAGGTTTAAAAAATTCTTTTCCTAAGGAGCTTGAAAAATTAAAAAGGAGACCATTCCTTAATTTCATAGTTCAGTGAACAGCTTGAGTAACCGGATCTACGCGTGTGTGCGCAGGCACCGAGGATGAAAGGAATGTTAGCAGCCCTGAACTGAAGTTAGAATCTCACGGAACCACAGACTTTTAAGAGCTGAAAGGAACCTTTTAACGAATAGCTGAGAGATGTGTCTTGCCCAGGGGCTGATCTGCTGGTTGAATCTCAAATTTAGCAAGTCCACATACAGAATTCTTGCTCTTTTCCTCCACGATGTTTCATCCCTAACTCTATGCGTTCTCAGGCCATGGCACCTCTGTCCACTACCCAGTTGCTCAAGCCCAGAAGTCTAGGGGTCAGGTCATTCTTGATTCTTTTTCCTTCATTCTCCACATCCAATCCCTCAGCAACTTCTGTTCATTATACTTCCAAAATATGTTCTGAATTCATTAGCAGTTCTTTTTTTTTTTTTGCCCCCACTGCCTCCACTCTAGACTAAGCCACTGTCACCTGGACCATACTTCTTTCTTTCTTTCTTTTTTTAATTAATTGATATTATTTTTGGCCGCGTTGGGTCTTCATTGTTGTGCGCAGGCTTTCTCTAGTTGCTGTGAGCGGGGGCTACTCTTTGTTGCAGTGCGGTGGCTTCTCTTGCTGCAGAGCACGGGCTCCAGGCGCGCAGGCTTCAGTGGTTGCGGCGGGTGGGGTCAGTAGTTGTGGCTCTCGGGCTCTAGAGTGCAGCCTCAGTAGTTGTGGTGCACGGGCTTAGTTGCTCCACAGCATGTGGGATCTTCCCGGACCAGGGATCGAACCCGTGTCCCCTGCATCGGCAGGTAGATTCTTAACCACTGTGCCACCAGGGAAGCCCCATGGGCCAACCTTCTAATTAGCCTTTCTGATTCCTCTCTTGCCTCCTCACAATTCGCTTCACAGCAGCCAGGGTGATCCTTTAAAAATATAAATCAGGGCCTCCCTGGTGGCGCAGTGGTTGAGAGTCCGCCTGCCGATGCAGGGGATACGGGTTCGTGCCCCGGTCTGGGAGGATCCCATATGCCGCGGAGCGGCTGGGCCCATGAGCCATGGCCGCTGGGCCTGCGCATCCGGAGCCTGTGCTCCGCAACGGGAGAGGCCACAACAGTGAGAGGCCCGCATACCACAAAAAGAAAAAAAAAAAAAAATATATATATATATATATATATATAAATCAGATCTTGTCACTTAACTTAGAACTCTCTTCACGCTATACTTAGGATACAATTTAAACTCTTTACCATGCTTTACAAGGTGTGTTATTTGTGTGTCATTGAATCTCATTATTGCCTTCCTTGCATCTTCAAAGCACTCTACCTCTTATTTACTCTGTTCCAGCCTCAATAGTTTTTTTTCCCTTGAACCCAAAGAGTTCATTCCTGCCTCAGGACTTTGGCTTTTCTATTCCCAGTCCTTACAGGGCTGGCTCTTTCACATCAATCTGCTCTCTCTCTAAACATTACTTTTTCAGAGAGGCTTTTCCTCTACCCTAGTTAGTTTGTGTCATCTCATCTCCTCTAGGCAACTAGCTGACATGAATCTGTTAGGTTAATTGTTTATAGTCTCTTTTCCCCCAGCAGGATATAAACTCCATGGGGACAGGGACCTAGGATAGCTCCTAACACAAGAAAGGCATTCAACAAATACCACTGAATGATCAGGTCAAATTCCGGTTCTCAGAACCCCCATACTGTGCCTCTGCTTGAACTCCTGTCAGTCTCCTTAAATATCTCTAAGACAGGACCACCACAGTGGAATTTGGAGTCAGAACGATCTGGGT
Source organism: Mesoplodon densirostris (assembly GCF_025265405.1). NCBI lineage: Eukaryota > Metazoa > Chordata > Mammalia > Artiodactyla > Ziphiidae > Mesoplodon > Mesoplodon densirostris. The sequence continues at coordinate 118,547,692 of NC_082664.1, read as the reverse complement.
ATAAATCTCTTCTTTGCCTTTTCCCAGTTGTATAACCTGCAAGGTGCTTATCAGCTTTGAGTCTTAATTTACGTACTGGATAATGGGTGTAACAGTCCTACTCTATAAGGTTGTAGTACAAATTAAATGATATATATATAATTTATATAAAAAGCAGAGCAAAGTGCTTGGCCTATAGTATGTATCTAATTGTTCTTTCCCCTTGAGTCTTCCATAAATTATAGTAGCTAATATTTACTTAGGTGTCTATTCTGCGACAGGTACTAAATACCTTACATGGATTAACTAATCCACATAAAAATTCTACACAATAGACACTATAAATATCCCTGTGTTACAGGCTGAGCCACAGAGTGGTTTAAGCAATTTACCTAAGGTCACACAAGTAGAAAACCACAGAGCCCAAACTTGAACCCAGCAGTTCAATCCAATTTAAGAGGTAGTGAAACAGTCATTGATTATCTTTATTGTGACCCTACAGTAAGAAGTACATTTCACATCGTAACCCATCACATGTGTCTGTTCTGAAGTGGAAACAAGTTTTCACAAAATAATATTTACCCTTACTATATGTAATGCATTCTGATCGTTTCTCTTCAATTTAATTAAAAAATGTTTTTGACCAACTTGATTTAATGTCCCCTTAATGAGTCAAAACCATACTTTGAAAAAGTATTGTCTAAATTACAATAATCCAACTATTCTTACCTTCCAGTTACCTCAACTTCTACTAGAAAAACTCCGATAGTTATCAGTCTAGACTTTTATATTTCATTTACATTTCAGATAAAGTCCTTATTAGTTAAGATGCTGATCCCCTAAGACTCAGATGTGCTCCCCATGCAAACTCTCTGGCAATTATGGAAAAACCAGCTCTTGTCAGATAAGATTCAAGCAATTCTTTCACTCTTCAAAAATTATTTACCACTATTAAAACTCAATACAAGCTGCCCTGTGTTAGAACAATTGACGCAGATGTCTGTCTTTCCCACTAGACTGTCACGCCAAGGGCAGAAACATGTTTTATAAATACTCTTGTGGTCTCAGATAGTGAACTGACGTGCAATGGAGAACACAGCAGCTGATTATAAAGAACTGGCTCTCAAGTGTCAGGTGGTGTTTGAGACTCAGACAAAAGACTACTTCTATAACCACTGTCTTATATATTCTTATCTAAACATCTAAGGCATCTTCTTTACCAACCCAGTGTTGTAGGTGGTTTACAAAAATCCTTCTATTTGGACAGTTTGCATTGACCCTGCTCTTAATTTCCCAATGCCATCCCTATCTCATGGCTCCTTCTCCTTCCTGCATTTTTCTAGTCGTTTAACAGAGCTTACATTTATGCTTCTGGCAAAAGTTTCTCCCTATAGACCACATTCCCATGAAAACTAAACTGAAATGGCTTCTGGGTGAGAGGAAGTACATTAACATTTTTCAGTTGACCTTTGTAACTTTTTTTTTTTTTTTTGCGGTACGCGGGCCTCTCACCGTTGTGGCCTCTCCCGTTGCGGAGCACAGGCTCCGGACGCGCAGGCTCAGCGGCCATGGCTCACGGGCCCAGCCGTTCCGCGGCATGTGGGATCTTCCCGGACCGGGGCATGAACCCGTGTCCCCTGCATCGGCAGGCGGACTCCCAACCACTGCGCCACCAGGGAAGCCCCTGACCTTTGTAACTCTTGATCCTCATCTTTTTTGTGAGTTGGTGTATGAGCTAGTGTTTATTTCTATAGATATTATAAAACATATTTCTGAGCACAGGCTATGTATCAAAAGGCAAATAAATAAAACAAAGAAAAGGCCCTTGGAACCCTCAGTTGCAAGGCAGGAAATTTAGAGGGCAGGAAGTAGCTATGAGCTTTTCCGCCAAGCAATACTTCAATTTCCCCACCCTCAGGGAAAGATTATCCTGTTGTTGTTTTAATCCAGCAGATGCTGAGCAGTTAGAGAAAGGGAACAAACAACTGGGGGAGATATTGCCACCTGTTTATGTTGACTTTTACCAAACAAGACTGGTCACCGGTGTTGAGGGTAAGGGAGGAGCTAAGGTGGGAACAGGAAATGCTAACTCAAGTTGTCAGCTTTCTGTTTAAGGGGGAAAAACGTGCCAAGGAAGTACGTGGTCATTCTCGATGGCCAAGAGGCAAAGGCAGGATGATGCATCTTGTTTACTAATACAGCAGGGCTGGCCTTAGTGTATGCATGGAGTCACACATGTGAGTCATGAAATTAACTTAGCTGCCTACTCTGTATTTATTTTCTCCTTCCTTACTGACTAAAACCTGTAAATTATTGGGGGCAGTAATGTCCAAGGAAATATGAGATTCCTCTGCCTTCCATATAGCTAGCTGTTGTCATGTGATTGCGTTCTGGAAGCTGAGTGTGGCTTCCAGGAAGGCTCTTTAAAGGGTGCTGACTCAGCTGAGTTTGCCCATTTTGTCCTTGCCCGTTTTTTCTTTTCTTTATGCTGCCAGGAATTTCAAATGACGGCTGACGGTCAAGTGGCTATTTTGGACCTTGAGGTGACCTTGAGAAAGGAACCATATTGTGGTGCAGACAGGAGCCTCTATATTGGTCTTGGACTGCCTACCTTTGGAATACTTTTCAGTGAGAGAGATAAGTTTCTTATTCAAGCTTTTGCTGATTTGAGTTTCTGTTAAATGTAGTCAAGCCTGATCCTAACTGAGTTACCTCAACAATTCTTCGCATTCATGTAACAGAGTCTTCATATCCTCCAAAGCATGGTCGATTCTGTTACCTGATTCTATCTTTCTAACAAGTGTAAGAGAGCTGAGGCATGTCAGATGAGAAAACTGAAGCTAGAACAAAGCAAGTCTCACCCAATGCCACACAACTAGCTACTTGGAGAGCTGCAGGGTTTGGAAGCCAGGTGAGCTCACCCCTAGGATTTTAAAAGCATGGTGGAAATAGGTGACAAATTTCCTTTAAAAATGATTCTGATTGGTGAAGTAGTGGTTATTTTTAAAAGCAAGCATTTAAGGACAATTTATCTCTTCAGTCAAAAGGAAGTCAAAAGTCTCCTATCAAGGGGACTGAAGTCACTGACTTTAAGAACATCAGACTTCTTTCAAGTTGCCTCCAGAATACTACCGCTACATTAAAATGAATTATAACTCATTGTATTCTTAAAACATACATTAAGAGAGCTGAATTCTCAAACAGGCTAAGACACATTTTGAATAAGCAATTAGTGAAATCAATGTGTTACTGCTTTAAAAGCATAACAGACTTGATGATTAACGTAGAGTTGACAAAGTCTTTAAGATGAAGAGGCAATGCAGGTAAAATTGAATCGGGTGGATTCAACAGAGAAAAGTTTTAATGAGGCAAATGTCAAGCAAGCATAGCGACTTCTTAAAAAAACAAAGAAAATCTAAAAGTTTAATTACAAAAACACTTGTACAGAAAACTTGGCATTTCAACAGTTTCAAACACATGTACACAAATTTTTTTCTAAAATTTTATTTTGTCAGAAATAAAACACTTTGTCTCATTTTCCTCAGCTGCTCCTTGTGTTTCAATAAAAAGAAAGAAATCTGTAACACTGAATAGGCAACAACTTATTTCTTGAGAAGAACATGTAAGTGCAATAACTTCTACAAGTTTACTGGGAAATGTGAATTAGGTATTATGTTAGCCTGTGACCTCATTTACTACCTCCTGGCTGGGCACAGAGGAGAGAGGAGGTGACGCAGACCTGCTTCACAGAACCTGCTTGTTTTGTGGCAGCTGAATCCCAGCCACCAGTGAGTCAGGTGTGTCACTGCTAGGAGGGCCAGCTAGCGTGTCAAAAGCAGGCTGTTATTTTGTGAAAATGATTTCAGACTGTAGGCTTTCTCGAGATCTCGTGCTTTCCTGAATATGCAGATGTCTCAAGTCAATGTCAGGTATCCTAGCTAGACTCAGGAGAATGACGATCTTTGGACCAGCTTACAGCCTTTTCTGGTCTACTTGAGACAGCCAGATGTCTCAAGTCAATGTCAGGTATCCTAGCTAGACTCAGGAGAATGACGATCTTTGGACCAGCTTACAGCCTTTGCTGGTCTACGGCACTGCTAAGAACGCTGTGCAAAACTGACACAAAGGAGAAACAGAGAGTAGGAGGAAGAAAGGAGAGAAAGTATTTGGCAGAAGGCAGACACAAAGTTCCAGAACCGGCTTGGATGTCCTGCCACAGACAGTGCATTCCAGCTTGGACTTAGCAGGCAGGGAGTCTGAAAGAAGTCACAGGAATGTCAGGTGAGAGCAGAGAAACTGGAAAATAGAGAAGAGCAGGTGAGTTGGCTAGCTTTACAGCGATAGATAATGATGGGCTCTTATTCTAAAAGCCTGCCAAGTGGTGATACATGGGCTTCGGTACATGGAAATTTGATGTGTGTTCGTGTCAGAATTTTCAAGAAGTTTTTTTGTTGTTGTTTTATTTCCTTTGGGTTAAGAAAGAAGTCAGGGGAGGAGATGCTGAGAAGACAGGATGAGGCAGCAACGTGACGGGGGTTTCTGGCTTGCACCCTGGCCTGTGAGCATACTGTGAGGGGGCCACACTTCCACCCGCCTTCGGTGGCGTGGTGCCTAGACAATGGGCTCAGCATGCCCTGCTTTGGCTCCAAAGATCTCAGCTGCAACCATCAGCGTTGTGCTCCAGAGCACCCAAACACAACACAACAAAACCAAACCCTGAGGTGAGAAACAGAAACCCTTCTTCCCTTTTGGTGTTTAAAAAAAAAAAAAATCATTTACTAATTAAGCAGGGAGAAGGAGGGGAAGCCTGTCCTTTTGACATAGACTCTGCAGTTATGATTAGAGAAGGAAGACAAAGGACATGAGAATTCCCCCGTGTCCTTCTCCATCAGCTGGAGGCTATTCTGAATGGCATTTCCACCCATCCATATCCATGAATTGGTACACCTCAAGCAGACAGGGATTCCCTCTGTTTTCACTTATGATAAACTTTAGGATTTTTTTCAATACCAAATGAGAACTACTTTTCTCGTTCTGTCCTGTTTACCAATGACCTTTTCCTCAGCAAAAATATTCCACAAGTCACTGCCAACAGATGGGAACAGAAGAGCCTTGCTGGGGCTGGGACGCAGGGTATGTGCAGGAGCAATGCTCAGAAAACAGCAGGCGGTACCAAGGAGGAAGGAAAGAGCATTCTCCTTCAGGGCAGCAACCACAAAGCCTCCACGAGGGCTGGCACCCACTGAGCGCTGTGTGGGGCACGAAACACAGCCTCACTCCACAGGACACTGTCAACAAGAAGCTCCTTTCTTTGGAGTCACAGCAGGACAATGATGGGAGAAGACTGGGCCTGTCCAATGAGAGAAACTCTCCTTCAGAACCCTGCTGAGCAACAAAGCCAAGAAGTCAGAAAATGGAGATGTCTAGCTTGGTGGGGGTGAAGGAAATAAAAAAATAACCCCCAAAAGCATTAAAAAAAAGTGACAGCTAGGTAGGAAAACCACTGATAAAACCACAGAGCCACTGATAAAAGAGTCCAATCTGAATGAAGCAGAACAATAAGAAGGCTTCCTTTCTGCTGCAGAAGATGCCAGTCTCAGGGGCGCCTGGTCAGCAGAATATATGCAGACCCACTTTAACAGAAATAGAAATGATAGGAAACTGAAGACTTAGGAGAGTGGCTGTACATGGTCAAAGCTTCACGAGGACGATTCCATAGGAAGTTCACATACATGTTCCTTTTGTTGCTCCCTCATATGGCTTCCTGGGGTGAAGGCATTTAACTCAACTGACAGTTCCTTCACAAGCAGAGTAATCTGTACCTCCCTCTCTGCCTCCACTCAATTCAAAATTCCATGGATGGCTTCTCATTCCAAACAAGTAAAACCACTTACAGAACATCTTGGAGCTCTAAGACCTGTAGAATTGGGAGAAAAAAAAAAAAAAGGATACCAAAACGTAAGCACAGATCATAAAGGGTTAGGGCTATGGGTTAAAATAATGCTTTGCTCTATTTTCAAAAGGGTTAAGGTACGTGGAACCCAGAAAAATGGTATAGATGTCTTATTTACAAAGCAGAAATAGAGACACAGACGTAGAGAACAAACATATGGATACCAAGGGGGAGGGAGGTGTGGGAGGAACTGGGAGATTGGGATCGACGTATATACACTCTCGATACTATGTATAAAATAGATGACTAATGAGAACCGACTGTAAAGCACAGGGAGCTCTACTCAGTGCCCTGTGGTGACCTAAATGGGAAGGAAATCCAAAAAAGAGGGGACATTCACTTTGCTGTACAGCAGAAACTAACACAACATTGTAAAGCAACTGTACTCCAGTAAAAATTAATAAAAAAATAAAATTAAATTAAATGGAAAACAGAAAAACTTCATGGAGTTGTGGCAAGGAGTCAATGAGCCAGCACATGTGTAAATGCTCACAGTGTCATTTATTATTATTATTATGCAGAATAAACACCCAGTGTTACGTGGCCAAAAAAAAGGGTTATGGTGAGTAGCAGGGTGTGTGTAAACTAAAGAGCTCATAAAGCTGCAAGCAACCAACCTCACTGAGGCATTTTAGACAACATTTCAATGAAAAATGTGGCCCTGCTCCAGCTCAGCCACAATGAGGAGGCTGGAAAATTGCCAGCCGAACACAGAAAAGCAAGTATCAGGGACAAATCTGATGATGAAAAATTAGTACTTTACTTTAGTCTTGGTCAATCAAAACCAATTTTCTTCAAGTATAAATCTAAGGCCCTCTGCATGGATAGGGATGTACTGTGTGCATAAGATGAATACATTTTTACATTGATAAAAATGCAATCACATATATATATATATTTTTTCTAATCCTCAAACAGGCAAATATTTATCACTTGGTTCAACTGAAATCAAGCAACATATGGCTTTTGATAGTTTATATACAGTAGTCATCTGTCAATATGAAATCACCCCCATGACTTCCTCCCAGCTCCACTTTTTCTAAGTAGAAGTTAGCCACAAAGAAAGATGACAGCTGGGGTAATTCTTCCATTGTATAACTATAAAAAAAATTATAAAATGGCTGACCAAAATTTTATAACATTATAATTGCTGGATTGTAATTTTTTCCTAATTATGTCCCATTTATCTTTTTTTTTTTTTTTTTTTTTTTTTTTTTTTTTTTTTTTTTTTTTTTGCTGTACGCGGGCCTCTCACTGCTGTGGCCTCTCCCGTTGCGGAGCACAGGCTCCGGACACACAGGCTCCGCGGCCATGGCTCACGGGCCCAGCCGCTCCGCGGCATGTGGGATCTTCCGGGATCGGGGCACGAACCCGTGTCCCCTGCATCGGCAGGCGGACTCTCAACCACTGCGCCACCATGGAAGCCCTGTCCCATTTATCTTAATGCTCTCATTCTAAGATTTTTTTTAGTGCTTTCCCCTTACACCCATCCCTACCTCCTTCTATCAATGTTTTAGAAACCCCACTGAGTTTAGATACATGTGTTCTAGTTCTGGATTCTGCACCCATGTACTCAGGTATTTTCAGGCAAGAGATTCTGCCTCTTTGGGACTCAGTTTCTTCATAGGTAAAATGATGGGATTTCTAAACACCCCTTCCAGCTCTAATATGCTCCTCTAAAGCTGTAGACCATTAGCTTCCTTTCACTCACTGGGTCCTGACAATGGAAGAAACCTTTGCCAAGCTCATGTCAGAGTAATTAATTGCACCATGAATGCTGGGGACATCAGGCCTAGATGTCTGTACATATTTGTATAATGAGGGCAAGCTAGTGTTATCACAGACTTTATAATTGTTTCATTTGGCAGTTTCAGAGGGTGTGGAGAACTATCCATTCTTAGTTATGTTTACATGGCTAGATTGTAAGAATCTGCGGTAATAAAACGGTTCACATTTTCAGGTACTGTTTCTTTCAAGGGCAAAATATTTGTAGGTTAAAATCAATAATAATCATCACATTCTAGGTTTTCAAAGACACCTCGGAAAGCAGACACTACAGTTTATATCCTTAAGATAGATAAAGCTTTAGGAGAGTCTTACTGGCCAAATGCTCAAAATGGAAAACCATTTTTGGCTCAGAACTTGCAATAACTGCCTTATACCTATGTGAGGAGACACCATGTTATCAATTACTGTGTTCTTTCACAATCCTCCACACTGTTTCTCCCAGCTCTCTCTTTTCAAGCCTAAAAGACTGCTAATTGAAAACACTGTGTGAAAATGAAAAGGATGATGAGCTCCTAAAAATCCCAAGCCTAGATTTACAAGCTGTTCCCTTCACAAACAGCAGCAGTAATGCCATTTCTTTATTCTGCAGGGAGTCCAGCCATCTCTTAGAAGTATGGTCCGTTCCACCTGGCTACTCACTAGAAGGACAGTAATCCTTTCCCCACCAGAGCACGGCTGAGGCTAAAGTATAATAAATTGCCTTGTACAGTTACTATTCAAGGGCTTGGACAAGAAGGATAAAGACTACTGCTTTTGTCTATGCTGGCAGATGTGGCCTCATTAGATAAAGAATCATGGGTTTTATTTATTCTTGCACATGTTGCTCAAGGTCCAGACCATGTTAGAATATGAGTATGTATATGAGTGTGCTCATGTACCTACAAGACAAATAAATAAGGATCCAAGCCCATGACCAGCCATTCTAAGGAGCATATCCTGCTATCCACTCTTGTTTTAGTATTCATATATGGCCACTCATTGTATGGTCCAACCCCAAGATTTCCACACAGTTTATATGTCTTCAGGAATGGAACAATTTAACTGACAGACCAAAGGGCTGTCAACTTTGTGGAATGACATACTAAAGGGTACCCTATCGCTACAGGAATTTGAGTGATGATACCTGATGACTGACCATTAGTACCAAAAAGTTCATATAAGCAGATCCCTTTGGGAAATGTATTTTTTTCTCTTCTAAAAGGATGCAACACATACTACTAGTCATTTGTTGAATATGTTTTTAAAAAGCTCATTTTCTCTTTCCTCTCTACTTATTGAGAGTTTATTTTTTAATATATTTAATCAAGGCATTAACTGTTTTACTGTAAGTTTAGTCCACATTAACGTTTAACATACTACAGTTACTCTGATATTGAGTGACAAATGAAAAGCTTCTTACTTGTAGAGTCTTGTACATGTACAGTGTCTCACTGACTATTGTAAATTATCATTAACTTTACAGGGGAAAGGAAGCTTAACAATTAAGTGATATTTATTTTGTTCTATGTGTTGTTTGGGGGGTTATTTTCTCTAAATTTCTCCCTCACCCTTCAAAGCTCTTTGGGAAACTAATACCTGAGAATACAGCTCACAAGTGACTAAGCTAGAACTGAGGTCCAACCACAAAAATCACGATCTTTCCATTAAGCCATGTGGAGGCATGCATGAGGAAAAACTATCTTGATTCAGTTTTCCAACACTATATACTACATTTAGCAACCATGCAACAGGAATCTTAATCAAGTCTCCAACTCACTTATTCAATGTAATTCCAGGGTTTTGGTAGTATTGATAAAGTCTAATGCCATCTTATTTTTGATGACACGCTGGCACGTACGAATCATGTCAGTGAGCACTCACCATTCCCTAACGATCAAGCCTGTTCACAACTTCTCGAACTGTAGCTATGAAGTTTTCATTGTCTTGGGGATTAGCTAAAATAATACTGTGCAGTCTGTTCATATAGGAGTCGATAGTATCCACTGTAGGTGTCTCTCCACTTCCTGAAGTGAGATAAGAAGAGAAAGTAAGAAAATCCTCCCATTCAGTTCAACCATAACACAGATCAGTGATTCCACAGCAAAAGAAACTTGACTCTAATGTGGTCTGCTCCATAGAGAAGATTTACTTTCAGAGGAGAGACTTTTAGACCTCAAAGAAATGAAATTAATCCACATACTCTAAATAAACAGATGGGCTATATAATTGCTGTGCAGTATATAGGAGTAGTTGCATAGCACAAAAGGTTAAAGACTCTCCCAGCTCTGCTGTAACTATTTTCAAAATGAAAGAGTATATAAGAAGTACTATGGGCGCAGTGTGGTGCTTGGTGGCGCAGTGGTTGAGAGTCCGCCTGGCGATGTGGGGGACACGGGTTCGTGCCCCGGTCTGGGAGGATCCCACGTGCCACGGAGCCGCTGGGCCCGTGGGCCATGGCTGCTGGGCCTGCGCGGCCGGAGCCTGTGCTCCGCGGTGGGAGAGGCCGCAGCAGTGAGAGGCCTGCGTACCGCAACAAAACAAAACAAACAAACAACAAAAAAAAAAGAAAAAAAGAAATACTAGTATTTATTTTCCTTTTCCTTTTCCTTTTCCTTCCCATTAAGACAATATTACAAAGCAAGCAAATATACATCAGAAAAATGCTCTGGGGGATGAGTGAGTTGGGGGAGGGGATCAAGAAATAAAAACTTCTAGTTATAAAATAAATTAAGTCATGGGGATGTAATATACAACATGGTGACTGTAGTCAAAAATATTGTACTACATGTTTGACAGTTGCCAAGAAAGTATATCTTAAAGGTTCTCATCACAGAAAAAATTTTTTTGGTAACTCTGTATGATGATGCATGGTACTAGACTTGGGGTGATCATTTCACAGTGTATACAGATAGCGAATCATTACGTTGTACACCTGAAACTAACACAATGTTATATGTCAATTACACCACAATTTAAAAAAAAAAGAAAAGTGCTCCACTCAGGACTTTAATATTACTCAGTTGCCAATGTTCAGAATATCAAATTAAGCTTAACAGAAAGTAGACTGTATGAAAATATAACTGAAGAAAAATTTAACTGAGCAGAGAGCCTGAAATTCTGGATGATTTTAACCAATACTGAGATTCTATTACATGGCCCACAAAAACCTGAGGAAAAGACCCCTGAGTTTACTGATTTTCCTTTGGAGGTGAGACTTCAGCCTCACCACACCAGTACCAACATGAACAGCACCTCCCCCCACCCCTGCCACTTCACAGGGCTCAGCTATAGGGATGACATTACCAGGCAAGGGCATGCTGGCGAAGCTGCTTGTCAACACCTGCCGCAGGGTCTCCAGGTGCTGCTGTAAGACTGTGTTGCGGCTCCGCTCCTGGATCACGTCCACCTCCAGCTTCTCCACAGCTGTGCGCATGCTCTCCACGTGCTTTTGCAGGGCTGCGTTCCTCTCCTCAAACTCCATGTTGGATTTTCGAAGCTGACGGAGCTCTGCCTCCCGAGCTGAGGACAAAACCCCCACAAAACACAGGTAATACCAGCCTCTCTGAGGAGTCCTGATGACTCTTACAGGAAGTCCTGCTTAGCTGTCTCTAATTAGCTACCCCTCCTCATATCCCTATTCTCATTATGGCCTTCCAGATAGCAATTTCAGCAATAAAACGCCTGGCTCCCCAGAGTTATTTTAATTCTTAAAGCTGGTCATATTCTATACTTAAGATTGTAAGGAACAGCTGTAATTCCCAGTACTTGTTTGTTTGTTTGATTTTTTTTTAAAACCTATGAAGTATTATTTATTTATTTATTTATTTATTTTTGGCTGTGTTGGGTCTTCGTTTCTGTGCGAGGGCTTTCTCTAGTTGCGGCGAGCGGGGGCCACTCTTCATCGCGGTGCGCGGGCCTCTCACTGTCGCGACCTCTCTTGTTGCGGAGCACAAGCTCCAGACGCGCAGGCTCAGTAGTTGTGGCTCACGGGCCTAGTTGCTCCGCGGCACGTGGGATCCTCCCAGACCAGGGCCTGAACCCGTGTCCCCTGCATTGGCAGGCAGACTCTCAACCACTGCGCCACCAGGGAAGCCCTGTTTGTTTGATTTTTTAAAGCTGTGCAATGAGAAGCCTGAGGGGTTCCACAGGGGGATCCTGGGAGACTGGGCAAGCACAGCTGTGGGTCCACATCTTTACTGCAGTGGGGTCAGCTTTACTCACATTTATTTTATATCTTGGACATCCATGTAAGCTTTCATTTGTACAAAGGGTTCTAGGCTAAGAGCCTGAAAGCAATGGAATTAGTGATGTATATTTATTTCCTCTGATCCAGAGACTAAAGCAGCTTTGACAACACTGGCTCAGCTGTCCTCCACGGGTCTCCGAGTAGCTGCTTTTAATACAGAGCGAAATGGAAGCAGTTTTCTTCTTCCAGACCAGTCCCAGGGTCTGGAATACCAACACGGTTGCTTTTCAGCAATGAATTCCTCCCGACAACTAAATCCCCTGTCATAGACCTGAGTAACACAAAACGATCCTTTGGTAATCACCTTTGCTGTGGTTCAGGAATTCCTCTGTAAATATAGGGATGTCAAAAACAGACCGTTCCTTTACCTCTGCTTCTTTCTGTGAATCAAGAGTAACAAAATAGTTAATTCTTAAACAGAAGCTAAATTAAACAGTAGTGCCTAAAGGCACGATGGTCATGTTTTCCTTAAAGAAATAGTAGGATGAGCAGGAATCAGTCTAGGTGAGGCTGTGAGGAAAATGTATTCACTTTTCTTTGGAACCAAACTTTCATAGAGCTCAAGCAGGTCAAATATTCAGATCTCTCAAGTGACAACTGCTGTGCAAGAGAAACCTTAAAACAAACCTACATAAACTTCCCTAATGGAGATTTTGGAAACCATTTCTTAGCTCTGTGCTTTGAATAGTCAACAGTATACAGTGGAGAAAGTGGTTGAGGTCGGAATATAGAAAGAGAATTTCTAGGTGTTTTTTCTGTTGCTTCTGTTGGTTATATACATAAAGTGCTTTTTATACATAAAGTGCTTTATATACATAAAGCACTTTATATACATGTATATACATTTATATACATTTATGTATATACACTTTACATACATAAAGTGCTCTCTGAGATAGGATTATGCAATCTAAATTTGCAGAGTGGACAATAAGAATTTTAAGCAGAGATCTGTCAGCCATGAGCAATAATAATGGTATTCCATTGGGATTTCTATTTTTACTTCTACTTATTTACAAGAGCAGCCTATAGTTGGGGATCTTTTAGACTTTCTTCAGACACAGGAAAAACAAACAAACAAAACCAAAAATCCAGAAATAACTGGGCTCTAAGTATGAAAATGCCAAGGATTATGTGAGATAGAAAAGAATAATAAACCTAAAATTAATTCACCAATAAGCCATTAAAAATAAAAGTCTCATAAAACCACTGCAAAATATATTCCACAATGATCCGTGTGAATAAAGTCAATATTTCAAAATGCTTTGGCTGCAGTTTCCACAATGAATTTGAAGTTGAAAGCATTAAGAACATAAATTATAAGTGTCTTGGCAGTATTTAAAATCTTGCATAATATAAGATGGTAAAGAGAACAGTGGGAAATGAGTACTGAAGAAATTGCTAGTGAAATCTGAAGATTCCAAAACCTTTATAACATAAAGAACAGTTTAAAAAATCTAGAAATCATTCCTATAGAAACACATTTAATGCCAGAGATAGAATGTATCTTTCCTACTTTTGCCACCACTAGTCTTTTATCTTTGAACACAAATATGATTTGGGGCCCAGTAGAAAGGTTAAACACTTAACAGCCTATGAGGGAATTCTGACAGCCAAGATCCTGTTTTCATACTGGTGTCTGCCTCCTTAGGGGTGGGGGCTGTGCTGTGTGAGCTGCCTGCCAATGGCAGCTGATCAAGAGAGACTTCTAAGATGGAAGTCTGAAAAACAATGTATTTACCTAAAGACACTTTCACAGCACTTAATTTTTACCCTATCTTTTACCTCTTAAAGAAAGAAAGTGAAGTTTTCCAGAACAATTTAAAAACAAACAACAAAATTACCATTGAAAGCCCCAGTTTCAACATGCAAAGCTCTACCTCTAGCCAGCTCTTGGTGGATTTCAAAGAGAACTAATGTATGGACAAGAAAGGCTGGTTCTAGAAGGTATCTTAGGCATATTTCTCAGTGACTTTCTCTTGACTCTGCTGGCTTACCATATTCTTTAACTCTGTTACTATACAAGACATAACAGATATAAGCATAGGTCCATAAATGACTTAGGATAAGGCCTTATGATTTTATCATCCCATCTTGTTCAGTCTCTTAGTAACTGCACAGGCTTATATGAGATCAGTTTACCTAGCCATAGGTCTGAATATCTGCCAGTCAGATGGGTAGGTGGGGATGCTTGGCTCCCATTACCATGGTACCAAGAGCCCTCTCCAAGGCCTAGATTCTGCTCAGATGGGTAATTCTGCTCTCTTCCCTGCCAAAGCAGTCCAAACCAAACCAGGCTAACTACACAAGGGCAGAGGACAGCACCACATAGGTGCATTAACACACTGCCTTTTGGTATAGATTCTTAGAGTGCAAAAAAAGAAACACCAAAGCAATTAAATGAAACTGTTCAGTCTCTGAGAAGCAACAGAGAATTCTACTTAACTGAAGAGTGGTCATAAAAACCATCAGCACTCTTCCATTACTGAGTACATTACTTGGCATTGGAGAGGATCCTCTTGGGGGCTCAGATATACTTAAGCTGCTCCAAAGGTCACTCAAGGGATTAAAATCATAAGGATTTCATTACCTCTTCATTGAAAGGGTCTAATTTGTTCAGGCTGAGTGTCATTTTGTCATTTCCCATAAATTAAAGGAGAAACAAAATTATTGTTTCTATCTTAGTCCTCACATGAGATTTAGACACTTTCTTGAGAGTAACACTAGCTGACTCCTGGGTCTAGCAGGCTGGCTTTTGATTTGAGAGGAGCAAGAATACTCTTCACTTTGGTTTTCATTCTATATATTGAGTGGAGGGTAAGAGAACAGAGGCCTTTTGAACTGAAACTATTTTGCTGTGATCTAGGCTCAGGGCCAGAATTTCATAGAGAGTGATATGCTTCTCTCAAGTGCCCTTTACCTTAAGGAATGCTCTTAATATTGTGTACCAGGCTTAAGTGCCCCACTGCTATGCAGAATGGCTTGAATGGCTTTCAGGTCAGCATTTCTTTGGCTCTAATATGCTCTCCAGTAACTGCCTTGGCAACAATGTCTTAGGAATCTAAGTTCCATTAGGGAATACAATAGGTTTCTTTACTACATACACACAAATCAAATCGTTTCTGTCTCAAGTGGCAACAAATTTTGCTGACATCACAGGCAACCTGGCCCATTTTAACTTGCAACACTGTTTATTCCATATAACGTGGCAGGTGCTGCCAGGACTGCTAAATAAGACGGGGCTACAGAGGCCTGGCTTTCAGTCACAATTCTGCCTCTAACTAATTCAATAAGTGACTCTGGGAAGTTCTTCCCTCTCTCAGGCAAGTCATTTTCCTCACCGGCAAAATGAGGGGGTCAGTTGAGAGGATTTCTGAGGTCTTAGTAGTTTTGAAGTGAGCTCGAAGACTATTTTATGGCATTTGCCATTTTATTCCTAATAGGATAAGTAAAGGGAAATAAGCATGTTTTTAGAAACTGTGATGTTTTAGGCACTTTGCAAGGTACTTGCTCTTTTATTAACTTCCTCATAACTCTGCTCAAGCCATTTTACATATATATATATATATATATATATATATATATATATATATATATGAATATAAATATATCTGAAGTGCCCCACAAAACCTGGGTCATCTTTAAGGTCTGATTTAGTTCCTCCTTTCCATGGGGGCTTCTGTGGCTCCTTTTGTTTTCCACTTGTAGTGCTTTCTTATTTTTCTTAAATCTTATTATACTCTAAGAGGTTATGTGTAACTACGTTTAACAATTGTCAAGGAGGTTTTTTTTTAATTGCAACTCTTTTGAAATTATCTAGTTTAGTAAGATATTATTCAATAAAAACGGATAAAGTGGGGGACATTAATTGGGTCAACAACCTTACTAAGAGAGCTTTATCCTGATGTGGGCATACAACCGATTTATAGACCCTGCTGTATATACATTCGAGAAATTACTGCTGGCTCTCCACCTACTCCCTCCTTTCCTGTGGTTCACATGAGTCTAATCCTGAAACAGGGAAATCACACAGAGACTTATTCCTTTTCACATATCATAGAAATTCATATCATACTAAATAATGTATTTAAAAAAACCTTCATTTCTCAAATCAGTAGCAGCAGCTTCTATGACTAAGTCTACTAATTCTTTTCTGATGGCAACTATTAACTTTATGAGAGGCAAAAATGCCACATATGGTTTGGGCAGTAAAATCCATAGTGATGAAAGGAGTCAGTCACTGACTAGAAAATGTGAGCTCTAATATTTTAGATTACTGTTCATACTCTCTTTTGTAACCATTAAGGATAGAGAAGCTATAAAGGATGCTTAATAGGGAAAAAAGGAAGTTTGGTAATTTCATGATATTGGTGGGTTGGGCACACAAAGGAAGGAGATATAAGTAATTATATAAGTATTTGGCAATATGGAAAGCTTGCAACACTATTCAATTATGATTTAAAAATATATAGTGTACATACAGTTTCTCAAGCAAAAAAAAATAAGATTTCATCCTAATTGAAACACAGAGATGTCATATATAACTACATTTATATAGGATTTATATGAATAATAAAATGCTAATATTTACTATGCTTCTCACTTTATAATTCATGGATGGTAATAAATCTATTTGACGTGTGAATCTAAAAGTCTTCGCTATGTTTTGAAGGTCACCAATACCAAATTAGGTATGAGAACTACAACTCCAAGATAAATACATTATTATTTTGAAGAAATGATTTCCTTGATTTAATAAAAAACCCAATACATGCAAAAGATATATCAGAAAATTCTTTTTGTGTAAATATCCATTGTTATTTCAACAAATGGGTTTTGTATAGAAACAAATAAGTATTTATGGAAGAACTCTTCCATGCAAGGGCATCATGCTAGATGGGATGGGTATAAGATGGAACTAGACCATGCCTGCCTTCAAAGAGATTATAATCCAAGCGTGTTAGTAACAGAAGCACTTGAGTAACTTTGGCACCTTAGCCATATCAGCTAAGTGCGTAAGAGTAATATAGAGAGCTGTGAGGTTTAAAAGAAGTTGGAGGAAACAGAAAAAGCTTGAAGGAGGAAATGGAACTTGAAATAGGGTTTGATGGATGACTAGAATTTAGAGGTAAAATTGGATGATGGGAGAGGGTAATAGAAAAAATGAGTGAGGGAAAGAAAGTATTCTCGTGAAAGGAAGAATATGAGCACAGGCATGAGGCAGAAAAGGATGGGGCACCTGGAGGACAGTGAGTATTAAAGGTTTTTAAGTACATAAGATATATATGGGAAATATGGGAGTTAAGGTATTTGGAAAGGGAAATTGGGGCTTAATTACAGAAAACCCTGATTGCTGAGTTTGAATGTGATTTGGTAAGCAATGAGGAGTCATTGAGCATTTTCATGCATGAAATTACCACCAATTTTATTTTCTTAGAACCATGTATTAATCATAGGCTACATATATATTTAAAGCTCTCTATGCAGCAGAGCCAACACACACAGGCCTCAGTCCTATACAGGAACACAGGTCTAAATCCTATTGCTGAGACTGAACCAATGGAGGGGAAAAGGCCAGTAAACAAATATGCACCAGTGAGGAAAGTAGGCATAGTAATCAAGATAATGTCACTTGTGGTCTGTAGATGCTGTAAGTTGAATAGTTCATTTTAACTAAATGCTGGATTCCCTAAATAACAATTTTTTGAAGAGTCAGAATATAGTATCTGATGATGATAAACTATGGTCAAGTTATAGCTTTTAGTTGGTCCTCATTTCTATACCTCACTCCAAATTCCAGCCATCTTCAGCATTTAAAGCCAATAAAATTCTTGGACCATAAGAAAGGACAAGAGTTAGGGGCTTTAGTTCAAGGACAGACTCATGACATAAGTGTCTGCCATATGCTAAGAATCCTTGAGCTAAAGGCAACTAACCCAATCCTAATTACAGGATAGGAAATACTCTGCCATTCGTTAAAAAACAGTCCAATAGCATTTCAAACAGCATCATTATTATATACATATATCATATACACACACACACACACACACACACACACACACACACACACACACAATGTAGACAGAAAGTTAATTACCTCATGATCATGAGTGGCCTGTCGGGCTGCATCTAAAAATATGATAGAATAAGAACATTAAGCTGAAAAACAAAACAAAATAACAAAACCTAAGGAAATGACTGTGCTAAGCTATAAAAACTGCTGGTATATGTGGGCTCTCAAAACATATCATATTTTCTCTGATAGCTTTATTAATCAGTCAACAAAAGTTAAAGGGAATCCCATCTTACAGGTTACGCAGTTAGACACAAGAGAAACAGCATACACAGTTCTTACCTTTGAGGAGAACAGGGTGGGAGAGTGGACAGGAAATACATGCCAAAGGATGTTTGCACAACATTACAGTTTAGCAGGCAAGATGCCCAAATGTGGAGAAGACGCAATAGCTCAGGAATGACAGGCTATTATGAGTGGGGCTTCTTTCTTTGGCAGTGTTTCCTGAAGAAGGGGAACTTTTAGCAATATTTTAAGAGTGGGATGAACAATTTTAACGGAAAACAAAAGATCCATGAAGACCGGGATCTTCTGTATCTTGTTTACCTTTGCATCCTTAATGCCTAGGTGAGATCCTGATATGTAATAGGAGGTGTTCAATACATTTTTTGAATACACGCATACATGAATGAGTGAATTAAAAGGATGATTGATCATTGGAAGCTGGGAGAAATGATCACATGAAAGGCTTAGAGGTGTTACAGCAAGGTGGTTATATAGTGTAGCAGACAGATTTGTTTAGAGGTAGAGAAATGACTAAATTGGAAATAGAAGAAAAAGCACAGACAACTAAAAGGGGTCTTGGAGCACAAGCCAATTTGTTGATAATGGATATGGAAACCAAATTGAATTTTCTAAATGAGAGCAATGTAATTTTAATAAAATTCCAAGATGATGCTTGTAAGTGAATGTAGTATAATAGAGAAATGATAGAAACATATCTTTAATATTATCACTCTAATACTTGGCTTTGTGGCACTCCATCATGCAAAACAAACTACAAATACATTTGGTTCTGGTTCTGATACCTTGCCTATGAGATTTGCCTTTCTGACGGTCCTGGGTTTTCCTACTGAAAACCTTGTAGGCCTCAGTCTTCTGATACTGCTCCAGTTCCTTCATGTAACGCTCCTTATCTCTGTCTGCTTCATCAAGGTAGCGCTGGGAAAGAAATATGGAATTATTTTCAAGAAATAGGTCTTACTGAGGTAAAATACCAATGAACTCTTTGAAGAAAGCAAAGGATAATTAGCACATGGAAAGAAAAGTACAAGTGGGATAAGCACTGAGAATTAAAAAAAAAAAGTCATGTGAATAGAATAAAATATAATCTCTCAGTTATAGTAGAAATAGGTGATTCTAACTTTTTAGACTACTGCCTTTCTTAACTTATTGAAGACAACTTCTATTGAGGTCATTCTCATAAAAAATTCACAAGAAGATTATAGTTCTTCTACTAATCCTATAGATAGAACTACACATGGCCCTAGAGTCCTCAAGAAGACTGAACAACACATAGGCACACTTAATCTTCCCAGGGGAAAGGATGGAATATTACTTTGTTTCTTTATCCCCAACCCACTCTGAGGAGATGATCTCATACATCAATTGGCCTTTAAGAGCCAGAAGAGTGGAGATACAAGGAATATAAAAAAGAATGACCTCACCCTATGGACCTAAAATGGACTACTATGAGACAGCCTGTATCTACATGCTTTGTGCTATTAATTATTTAAACAAAGTTCATTGATCTACTAGGATAATTTTGTTTAATGCCTTGTACTTTTCATTCATCATTAGGTTTAAGAAATAAAGTATAAAAATACTCTTCTAAATGAACACAAACAAGACTTAGAAATTATGTTAAAAGGCTCGTCCTACCCAAGAGCCAGATGTAGGGGTCAAATGTCCAAATCTGGGACAATTTAAGTATCAAAATACTCAAGTATAGTAATAATTTATAAACCATTGGGAAAAAAAGAAATTCATATGCCTATGCCAATTGTAAATAAATAACAAACAGATACATAAATGGAGGGAGGAAGAGGGCTCTTGCTTAGATTAGAATGCCGAAGGGCAACTGGCAAATGTGGAGGGAGTGCTAGAGTTGGAAAATCATCATTTTGCAACCATCATGGTAAATATTAGATCAGGCAAAAGTTATTAATGAATGCTAAATCTAGGGGGAAATTTTGATATGGAACAGACTATTTGAATGTTCTTAAAATGTCTCTGCACAGACTACTTATTAATTATAAGGGAGAGTAAAAAACTTCAGTGAGTGAGCAAAATTAACATTATGAATAAAAGGAATGAGGAATAAAAGACATTGTGTGCTTGCATATGCGATACCCTGAGAAGGACCAACGTCCACCTATGCAGTATTCTGACCAAGAATGCATAACCTCAATCTAATCACGAGGAAACATCAGACAAATAGAAAATGAGGAATGTTCTGTTCAAAGTAAACAAAAAGGAGGGGGAGGAAGAGGGAGAGATGGTATTCCTAAAAAAATATCAATGTCATAAAAGACAAAGAAAGGCTGTGGAAATATCCCAGATTAAAGGAATTTAGAGATTTGACTACTAAACTCAGAGCCTGACCCCTGGACTGGAATCTGAACTGGAGGGGAAAAATGTTCCAGAGGAATGATGTTAGTTCAACTGACAAAACTGGAATATAGATGGTAAGTTAGATAAAAGTATTGTGTTAATACAAAATTATGAGGTTGTTAACTAAACTGTGGTTAAGTGAGAGAACATGTCTATTCTTAGGAAATTCACACTGAAATATTTAAGTGTAAAGGGCTATGATGTATGTAACTTATATCAAATAATTCAGAAAAAAATTGTGTGTATGTGTGTGTGTGTGTGTGTGTGAGAGAGAGAGAGAGCGAGAGAGAGAGAGAGAGAGAGAGAGAGAGAGAGAGAGAAAAGAGAGACCACATGCCCAGTCTTGCCCAGGAGAGTATGAGCGCATGTGCAAAAAGAGAAAATGTGTTAATAATAGGTCAATCTGGGTAAGGGTATTTGGGTGTTCTTTGTATTATTCTATGTTTGTAACTTTTTGTACATTTGAAAAATTATTTTCAAATAAAAATTTAAGAACAAAAACAAACACGAAAACCCTTGCCCTGCCTAATCACTGTTGGTTATCCCTGGAGATGACTTTTGCTTTTTTCCTTATATACTTCTGTATTGTCTGAAAAAATTTTAAACGATGAGCGTGTATTAATTTTGAAGTAAAAAAATTAAAGAGAAAAGAGTAACTACTATGTACAGCTCATAATCCATTTATACATTAGAGCTAAAACAATGGATGATATACTCTGTTTTCTATTAGCTTGCTACCACAAACACAGAGCTTCAAGCTGCAACTCAATCTGATCTCTTTGAAATTTTTTGAATTCAGTTAATTCCCAAGAGTACTTTTCAATTTGGTTTTAGTTTGTTTGGAATCCTTTTTAAAGAGTGTAAGCCATAAGAGAAATATAGACATATATCAGATACTGAAAATGCTGGGAACTTTTAACCCCTCCGACAATCCCTACCATCACACCACTTTTGTGGCATTTCAACCAGTTCGTGGCTAACTTGTCTTTAATTCCTCTCAAATCTAACAAATGGATTTGTTTCAGTTTGGCAATAGGGTTAGTTTCTGTCTTGGAGGAAAGACAATTCAAACAGTTCTTGCTTTATTTTTCATAGTAGGTTAAATTTGCCAGAACTCCAGTTTAAAACGTTTATTAAAGCAGTAAAATCTTTTTCTTAAACAAAATTCTTATGTGAACATCAGAATTTTATCAAAAGACCTTTTCTCATTTAACTCATGACTTTTCATTTAACTCGGCAGAATAAACCATGCTGATAGATTTCTTAATATTGAACTACTTTTTACAAAAATCTTATATGAACTCTCAGCATATAAAGCAAATAAAAGTGGAGCTGCTTTGGTTTGGGGGGGATCCTAGAGTCCCTCCTGCTCACGTCCCTGCAGCAGACCCTGAAAGAGTATAAAAACCACTGTGGAGAAAAGAGCTATGAAGGACCCTGCTATTCTGGTCTCCTAGACCCATGACAAACTTGAAGAATCAACAGTCCATTCTCTTTGCTCTTCTGACAAAAGTTATTTTTGAGATATAATCAAAACCAAGCAAAAGATCAGGAATAGGAACAATTACCTGTTTTTCCTCCGGAGGAAGTTTACTCCATTCATTGCCTAACATCCTTGTAATTTCTGGAAATGGGACTTCTGGTCTTTTTGCTCGAAGCTGTTCTCGACGCTCGTTCATGAACCGAACATATCCTGTAAGGGGGGATTTGGGTGCATTGCTGTCTCGAAGAGGTTTCTTCCTTTTTCTTCCTTTGGACCAACCTCCTCGTTTACTTCTTTGCTACAAAACAAGAAAAAATAAAAAAACCCAAACCAAATTACAACAACAAAAATTTCCCCAAATAACACAATAATCAACATGAACAAACAAAACAGGATTAATAATTGCATTTTGCTACCATTAAGGCCCTGGATATTCAAAGCTCTCCAAACCTGTTATAGGTACAAATGGCTGCAGTGCAGTTTTCAAGAAGGGACTCCAGATGGTTCACCTGCAGACCTTTTTATGTACCATGCTACACAATGTTACACTAAGGGGCTATTTTAGTGCTAATCCCAACAGATAAGAATATGGGGTACCATGATCACATAAGCTCTGGCCTTCATATGCACTTAACAAATCCTGACTCCTGACAGGGGAATATTCTAAATGAGAAATGCAGCACATATACAGCACTGTGCCAGGGAAGCAGACATTGCTACAGTAGATCAGAACAAGATGCTGTCCCATGCACTGGGCAAAAGAAGAGACAAGTTGTAGTACTAGGATTAAAATCATTCATGAAGGGTGTTTCTCATTGATATCATTCAAAGACCAGTTTATTTCCCACAGCAGATAGCACTATAGATTTTAAAATTAATATCTATGACTTAGAAAAATTTCAGCAACTATAATATATCCAAAATGAATACTAGTTCTTTGGCTTGCTGGTTTATTTCTTAAGATGTTTATTTTATAAAGGCAGAGGTCTTTATATGTTATTAGTTAAATCAAAAGACAAAATCGCCCCCCCAAAAGTTTAAAGGACTGAAGTACCACTATTGTTTTACCACAGCCTTTTTCTTTGTCCTTTTAAACAGGATGCAAGGTACTTTTACTTCCTAATTTTACAAATACACATAGCCTATCAGTTAATAAAGTTTTATGGATACAAGCATTTTTATTTCAGAGAAGAGAAAGATAAGCCAAATGGGGCAAAAATATCTAAATATTAATTACCATAATGCACTCCTCCAATTATATATAAAATGGTACAATAATTCAGCATTGGGCAAATGGTGTATTTGGTATCAGTTTTTTTGTTTTTCTTTTTGGTTTTGTTTTGTAAACCTAGTAACATTTAACATTAAAGCTACTAAGGATTTAAGATGTTTAAGAAGCTTTAAGCATTTGTCAAAATCTTTAAGAATGCCAACATAAAAAGAATAAGCTCTTTCAAATTAAGAACAAAGACAACAGTCAATGGTGGTACTCTTTTATAGCTAAAAAAAAAAAGAGTACCTTAAAACATAGACAATGTAATCAGTCATTTGTGAGGAACACTGAAAGTGCAACAAGGGAATGATGGCCCAGGTCCATACAGAACCTCTGTGTGAATTAGAAAAAGATGCCCCCTATGGGACAATGAATGACTTGGTAAGTCGTGTGAACCCTTTGGGCACCTATGACTCCACGCTGCAGGGTTTGGTGAGCAGAGTGTGGTCTTGAGTAAGGGCATGCGGGCTCCTCATTAATTACTTAAAAAAAAATAAATTTATTTATTGTATTTATTTATTTTTGGCTGTGTTGGGTCTTCACTGCTGCATGTGGGCTTTCTCTAGTTGCGGCAAGCGGGGGCTACTCTTTGTTGCGGTGCGCAGGCTTCTCATCGTGGTTGGCTTCTCTTGTTGCAGAGCACGGGCTCTAGGCGCGCGGGCTCAGTAGTTGTGGCTCGCAGGCTCTAGAGCACAGACTCAGTAGTTAGATAGCCCGTGGCTCACGGGCTTAGTTGCAGCATGTGGGATCTTCTCAGAGCAGGGCTCGAACCCATGTACCCTGCACTGGCAGGTGGATTCTTAACCACTGCACCACCAGGGAAGCCCTAATTCCTTATTTAATTAAATCATGCAACTCATTCAGTAAGCATTTGTTGAGCATCTAATCTGATGCAGGTATAAATTTTCTAGGTAGGGGAAAAAGAAGAGTCTACTTGTCTCTGTATCATTAAAACCATTAATATGGTTCTATGTGAAACAAGAAATATAAAACAGAATATTCTGCAGAATGTAAGGAGGCCAGAGGATGAACACCTCGATCAACTCCCTTGCTGACTGCTTCTTCAGAAGCCTCAGAGACCAGTAACAGGAGGAGATGCTTCAGCTTACCTCATCTTCGTGCCTTTGTTCATTGCCATCTGCTGTATTTGAAGACTCATTCTGAAGCAACTGACCTTGGGAGAGATCCTCAACAAATTCTGGATTATTTGTGGATGATGAGGCTCCACTACTATATGGAACCTCTGGGTGGGTTATCCTGAAGAATGATAGGCAGAGTGGAAAAAGTTCAGTATCAACAGCATCAAAAACTTCTACTTACCAAGGTTCAAGACAAATTTCACTGCCAGCAAAATCACATGCCAGCCCTTGAATTAATTCCCCCACCTCATTCTGTATAAATGTAAACAATGTCTCCATAGCAATTATAGAGCATTTTTAAAAAGGTTTCAGTGCTTGATTGGATCAGGTCAGTTCCATGAAGAAATCTCCTACTAAAAACAACTATAATTTTTCCCCCACAAATTACCTCTCTCCTCAACGTAGACTTTACATTTTAGTTCTGAGCATGCAACTTTTATATGCTAGTTTCATGTATCTCCTTTTCATGTAATAAAAGGAAAATACTATTAATGGAAAAGAACAGGAATGGGAGTTGAAGAAGCAGTTTTCCCCCCTATTACAAAAGAGAGCGTTCTTTAAGGGCATAAGAAATATCTCTTCCATAGGCTACTCCTTGGATTATAGTGTTTATTGACAATGAGATCATCTAAGAACAATATTATCAAGTTCAGTAAGTTCAGGTATAAATGTTAATAAATCAGAGATATACATTTTCTGTTCCTATCATTCTGTTCCAGATGAGTCAGCAAACCAGATCTCATCCTTCCGAAGAGTGGACATGAGAAGATACAGATGACGGTTGGATCTTAGACTGAGTTATATCCTATCGCATTTAGATAAAGGAATGGAAATAAAAGTAACACCATGCGCTAGGGAGTTTGGGGTTTGGGGCAGGTAGTGGGGAAGGTGGAGGAAGATGTACAAGAGAGTAATATTCAGTCATTATTCTGGAAGAATGTATACTCCATAGGGTTACAGAAAATACTTACAATGCAATATAAGTACTGAAACAGAGGTCTGTAAAATGTGCCATAAAGGTACAGTAGAGGGCATGATGAATTTTATACGTATGGAGAGAATGTTAAGAAAGATTTTACAGAGGAGGTCTTAAAAGATGAAGAGGCATTCAACAGGTAAACAACATTATTACAGGTAGAAAGAACAGGCTATAATAGGAGAAAGGGAAAGTTTTCAGGAGGCTACTGCAATAGACTAAGTGAGAGACAAGGGCAAGCAGGAGAATAGGGGAGAGAAAGCTAAGAGATAATTAAGAGGTAGAATGACAGATTGAATATAAATAGTGAGGGAAAAAGAAGAGTCAAAGGTAATTCTGAGGTCTCTAGATTGGGTGATAATGTACTATTAATTAATGTAACAACTGGAATGTGTGTGTGTGTGTGTGTGTGTGTGTGTGTGTGTGTGTGTGTGTAAGAAAGACAGATGAGAAAATGCTAAGTTTGAAACACTCATGGCATAATTAGGTGGAGCTGTCCCACCGACAACTGGAAACATGCCCTGAGAGAACAGAAGTGAAGAAAAGGCAGGAGATATTTTGGGAGGCATCAGCTCATGGAAATAATGGGAAGTGCTAGATATTCTCCAGAAAGATAGTGAGAAGAAAAGTCAGGATAGAACTCTGTTGGAACAATATTTTAGGAGCAAGTGTTAGACAAGCTGGGAAAGACTAAGGAGGGCATTAAGAAATCTAGGAGAGAATACTGTTACAGAGGCCAAGGCAGGAAGACTTTTGAGAAGGGGTTATTACACAAGCAAAAAGTTGCACATGTCACATAAGATAGGCTAAAAAGTATCTGCTAAATCTGAAGATCTGAAGGACTTCAGCTGTACTCCCTGTACTTCAAGGGAGTATGGTTTTAGTGGAGTTATGGGAATAAAAACCAGATTACAGTGGACTGAGAAAAGAATGAAAGCAGATTCAGACTGTCCTTGAAAGGACAGAAATTTTATTTTTCTGAACACTTCTATAAAAAATAGAGTATTATAACTAGGAGGTTCCTACATTTTTGAGGTCCTGTGAAAAAGGGTAGATAGGAGAAGTTATTAACTCAATGCTAATTATGTTCTCTGAAGAGTTGCCATTAGGGATCCAGTTTGATCTTGGCAGTTTTGTTTTTCAAATACTTCAATCATTTTGGATGTCTTACAATGTCTTTTCTTTCACTGTCATTCTTCATTTCAACTGTGCCATCAATTTTTAAGTTACTAACTCTTGCACATTCTTATTTCAGTAAAATATGAAAACTAGGTTTAGGAAAGAGTACCAATCCTGTGAATCCCTTGACTGAAATGGATAGGAATCAGAGGGAGTGGTCAAAAGCAGCAAATGCCTTAGAGATGACAACTTGAATAAAGACTGAAAAAAAAAAAAAAAGGCTCCTTTGTTCCAATGAATGAATTGTCCATGCTCTTAGCTAAAGCCAACAACCCTTCCATTTGTGCCCTGGATCCCACACCCTCTAGCCTACTCAAAAACAAGTTTCAGCAATTCTGCCCTCTCTGGCATCACCAATTCTTTCCTCTCTACTAGATTAGCCTAATCAGCAAACAAATGTGGCATTATTACTCTTATCTGGAGACAAAACAAAAAACACACTTTCTTGATTCCACTTCATTTTTCTCCATTCCTTTATGGACCTGACCTGAGGGTGGTATGTTCCAAGATCCCCAGTATACTGAACCCTGTTTTCTGTTCTGTCTTCCACCCACAAATTTAATGCCTTTTCTATCTTAACTAAGCACTTATCATGCACTGTGTCCATAACTCTTGCAGTTTGAGATGTGATAGCAAAACTCGCACGAATTTCTTTTTCCTTCTTCACGATTTCGCAGATAGAAGATTCATTCTCACCATAGATCTCAGCAGCCTCAGCATATAACTATTTTTTTTTTTCTTTCCTTATTAAGTCAAGAACTTTCACCTTTTCACTTAAAGGAAGCACGTTAGGGCTTCTCTTTGGTGCATCTGAATTGCCAGCATCACTACTCTTGCGCTTTGGGGCCATTATTAAGTAAAATAAGAGTTACCTGAACACAAGCACTAAGATACTATGAAAGTCCATCTGATAACAGGCAGCTATCAAGTGACTAACAGGTGGGATATGCTGGACAGAGCAATGATTCACGTCCCAGGAAGGACACGGTGGGATGATGTGAGATTTTATCATACTATTCAGAGTGGCGGGCACTTTAAAACTTATAAATTGTTTATTTCTGAAATTTTCCATTTAATATTTTCCAACTATGGCTGACCGTGGCAGGTAACAGAAGCCATGGGAAGTGAAACCATGGATAAGGGGGGTACTTACTGACTTCAATTGTTTATAGTGGAAAGAATTGTTTATAGTTATTGACTTCAATTGATCTCCCTTCATTCTTTCTTAAGCCTAACCCAAAGGAGATAAGTGTTCACAACTCTTGTCAAGGTCACCAGTGACCTGCATGCTAAATCCAATGTCACTTCTCAGACCTTATCTTACCAGATCTTCCAGAAGTATTTGACACAGTTCATCTCTTCCCCTCCCTTGAAATATAATTTTTACCTGGTTTTCAGGACCCTGCACTCTCTGTTTTTTCTTATACCTTTTCAGGTACCCCCTTGAGTCTTCTTTGCTGACTCTTCCTCTCCTCCCTGACTTGTAAATGCTGGAGTATCCCCGAGTTCAAGTGTCAGGTCTCTTCTCTTTTCTACCTACACAGTGCTCATTCGTTTGATGATCTCAACCAGTCTCACAGCCTTAAATATCATCTCTAATATGTTGATTGACTCCCAAGTTTCTCTTTTTAGTGTAGACAGCCCCTAACTTTAGAGCCCTGTATCAAGCTGCCTATTTGACATCTCTGCTTGGAGAGCTAATAAGAATCTCTATTTTAGGGCTTCCCTGGTGGCGCAGTGGTTGAGAGTCCGCCTGCCGATGCAGGGGACACAGGTTTGTGCCCCAGTCCGGGAAGATCCCACATGCTGCGGAGCGGCTGGGCCCGTGAGCCATGGCCGCTGGGCCTGCGGGTCTGGAGCCTGTGCTCCGCAACGGGAGAGGCCACAACAGTGAGAGGCCCGCGTACCGCAAAGAAAAAAAAAAAGAATCTCTATTTTAAAATCTCTAAAACTGAGCTCCTAAAATTCCCTCCTCCACTTGCTCAGTTTTCCCCATCTAATTTAATGGCAATTCCATCCCTTCAGTTGCTTAAGCCAAAAATTTGGAGCTGTCTTTAACTGCTTTTTTTTCCCTTCTCACATCTCATCTGGTCTTTCAGGCAAATCCTGTTTGGCTTACCTTCAAAATATATCTAGAATTCTATACTTCTCAACACCCCCCCATTCCTATTATCTTTGAAACCCACTCCAGTGAGGTTTTTGTCCCTACTACTCTGCCAAAAGTCAAAGTCACTAGTGAAGTTCTTTGAGTCATCATCTCTCACTTGAATTATTTTAGAACTGTAACTGGTCTCCTTGCTTCAGCCCCTGCTCCCTTCACTCTATTCTCTATATAACAGCCGCAGGGATACTATTTTAAAATGTCAGATCATATCATTCCGCTCAAAATCTCCCCATGCTTTCCCACCTCACTCAGAGTAACAGTTAAAGTGCTTACTCTGACCCATAAGATCCTACACGATCTAGTCCCTTGCTACTCAAAGTACCGGCCTTACACCAGCAGCACTGGCATCATTTGGGAACTTATTAGAATGTAGAATCTCTGGCCCTAACTCAGACTTTCTGACTCAGCATTTGCGTTTTAATAAGATGTCTAGGCAATTCATAAGTGCAGTGAATTTTGAGAAACACTGATGGAGCCTATTACCCCTCCCCCTGGTATACTCTGCTCCAGTCACATTGGCCTCCTGGCTATTTCTAAAAGGCAGAAACACTCCTACCTCAAGGCTTTCCCACTCACTGCTCCCTCTGCCTAGAATAATCTTCCCCCATAACTGTAGGCTAGCTAATTTACTTCCTTCAGGTTTTTATTCAAGTCACTTGTAAAGCCTTTCTGGGCCATCTTATCTAAGATGGCACCCCAAGCCCTTCCTGTCCCTCTTCCTTACTTTATTTTTTAATCCATAGTTCTTATCAATGTAGTATGCATTTTACTTATTTATCCTGTCTATTGTCTGACTTCTCCAGTAGAATTTAAGCTCTATAGGGGTTGGGATTTTTGTCCATCTTGGTTATTGCTTAATGTCTAGTGCCTAGAATGGTGCCTGGCACATAGCAGACATTCAGAACATTTTTATTGTACAAGTTGGACTCTGCAAGTAGGCAGCTTTTAGAAAAGTTTTAGAGAACAGTTTCATCTGAATAAAGTCAGAAGGCAGATATTAATGAGTTAAGAAAGAATGTCAGGGAAGGAAGCAATTAGAAAGTGTAGTCTGTTTCTAAAGAGCTCTAAGGAATATTAAAATAATTCATCTTAGGGATTAGCTAGCACTTCAATCTATTAGTGAATACATTTCTTCTTTGGCAAGTAATGTCTAATAGAAAAGATAAAAATTCAAGTGGAACAGAGATTTTCAGTGGAAGAGGGACTACTGCTATTAGCCCTTTTCTATATTTCTTTATATATCTGTCCAAAAATACCAAAGAAAGGAGTTGGAGTTGGCAGGGAGGGGTAGGTTGGGAGGAAGAGAAGTCAGCTAGAGCTCCTAGGCTTCTTGAATAAAGAACCATAATTAAAAATCTAATCTTAAAACAGCAACCAAAAAACCTGATGCTTGGGGAAAAAATTATTTTACTATCTGTGGCAATTCAGACAGAAAATGAATTTGATTTTCGAAGCTAGCCCTGTGGCAAGTATTTCCTTAATGGTGACTATGTAATTCTCTTAACTGGGAGTCACTGATGTTTCCTAGATCCCACAGTACTGCTGTTCCAGTTCACAGGAACCAGAGCATTGCAAATGACAGTTGAATACAGATATCAAAGCAGTTTACAATGGCTCTCATTCTCTTTGCAAAGCATAACAAATGCACCTTCTATTTTTGATATAAAACTGCCTCTTTAGCACCTCATATGTTGTCAGAAGCTGTTCTGAAGCCTAGGCAGAGGCCCAGTGTCCCAAAGCAGCTGCTTACCCAGTTGTAGCCAGATCATTACTCTCCTTGGAGCCATCTTCATCTGCAAAAAGGGGAGGCAGGGTGGAACCAGTCATCAAGGTTTCCATCTCTCTAAAAGGAAGACAGAATAAAAAAAGAATTTAATGGCTTAATTATTTCCAGTTCAAGTTGCATTAATTTAAGAGCCAGTCTTCCTTAACTTTATTACATCAGCAGCAGAATAGAAACTGACCTAAATATTTATTTTCTTGACTTGGACACATCAATTTGAACTTATGGTTAATGGGCTTTTAACCCTGGTCTTATCAACTGACCAGACTAAAAACAGATTTTAACAACCAGGACATAGTTTGGAAAATTCCTTTTTGTTCATTCAGAATATCTTCAAAAGTATGCTTCATTTCCGGTAAAAACTGTTAAGCAGAGTAACTCAGAAGCACTGCAAACCTGAGCAAGTTATTCAGCCTCTTTGAGATACAATTTCACCATCTTAGACACAGACAAAATTGCTGACTTAACCCACAGGGTTATTGTGAAGGATTAAACTCAAAGTGCTTCATAAACAGAGAAAGGCTAAGATCGTAAGTGCTTTGAGTATTATTATATGAAGAAAGGTATTGTTATTACAGCATTATGAGTTCTGAGTGACAGATGAATCATCCTTAGATTAAATGGTGACAATCTGAGTCCTCCAAAAGGAAATAATGCAAAGGAAGTAGAGGATGGAAGGCATACTGATGTGGTTCAAAATGAAAGAAACCACACTTCCAGGTCAGAAATATGCTCCACATCACCATGATGACCAACAGTGGAAATAGCATGCACCTGGGCACAGGAAATAACTAAGCCTAATTGAAGAAAGCAAATAAATCAGAAGAACCTGAGGTTATCAGAATGAAAGGATAAAAGGACAAAGTGACAAAGAGAGTAATTTCATTTAGCATATCGCTACAAAGAAAGATTTTTCCCTTTCAAGGCTTACTACCAGGGGCTTCACCCCATATAGCTAAAAGCAGAAGCCTTCCATTCACCATGAAAATGATATTCAAACAAAACATTCAATAGTGACCCTAAACATCAGTCACTTAAGCGGAACTGCAAACCACTCAAGAAAAAAAGTACCTCAATCAACTGGGAGAATTGAGGAACAGATTATGAAAATTCACTCAGGAGCTCCCTCAGCAGTTATTTCAGGTGCTGCTGCTAAGGAGACCTAGTGAAATAGCAATTAAAAGAAAAGCACAGCAGCCCAAGCAGAGCTAGGATTCATCCCACTGACATGGAAATACGAAGAAAATGCACATGACAGTGATGCCATATTCTAAAATGTTCAATATAATAATTTACTTACAAAATGATAACAGTGATGATTTATTTCTTATTCTTACTTATTTTCTTGTTTTCACTTCTTTGTTACTTAGCAGACCAAATTCCATAAATAGCTTACTGTGAAAAAATGCATCTTTGTATATTCATCACCCATTATAGTGGGAGAGCATGGAAGGCAGAGAGGAACTTCCCACTCGACCACAGAGTACGGAGTTTATTCCACATGCAGGGATACTTGCTAACTTTTCAATTCCTTCAAGAGAGGGGGGTTTACAAGGGGCTCTAACAAATACTGCAAAATTCCATTCTAGATGTTTTCTAGGATAATCTTGACACAAGTGCACTTATGTTTTACTTCACATTATGCACAGACCAGATTAGAGCCCAGGCTTTTAGGGCTGCTAACATCACCTTACACCAATATTCATTTTATCAAAAGAAAATTAATCAATTAGATGCCATATAATCTAATTATAAACCACAAGCAAACATTCAAATAGTCAGGTATATATCCACAAACCTTAAAAGGACTCATTTAATTGGCTTCTTTCTAAAAGTCTCCTTAGAAGTAAAGGACTTTTCGAGAGCCTCAAGATTCAGCATTGGAAGCTCTTGGCATCCCACTTATACCTCAAAAGAAGATATATTACCTGGTGGGGGACAAACGAAGAGTCTTTTCATTCACTATACCAACATGATCCTCTTAGAGTGTTTCCCAGATATCTTTAGTCATTTTTTAAATATGGGGAGGCAGCTGGACAACACAACCTTAACAACATATAAATAGATCATATAAACAAAGGAAGTTCAGAGAACACATTTCTTGTTGATGTTGTTTTTTCCTCTTAAGTGTGTTTTATTCAATCCATATGGCTTCAGATATATTTTCTCTAGTGTTACTGAGTAGTCAGGTCCCTAAGAAGTGAGTAATAAAGTGGGTGGAAGGTTAAGGGGCCAAAATCAACAAAAGAAGGAAATGAGGAAAAAGTCCAGTGAAACTCAAAGGCCTCTAAACTAGTTGGGAAAATAAAATGATTCCCAAGAATTGGCTGGGATCCTGCAAGAATCTGCTTTCATATGGTTCATGAGGGGGTGATTCAAACTGAATCACAGCTACCAAGCCACTGACTGCCAAAAGCCCTTCAGTGTAGCATCTGTGCCTGATAACGTCCCAGTACAGAGGTCACACTGAACTCTGAAATTCTATGCAAAGCACTTAAGAAATGTAATGAATGCTGCTCTGGAGGGGAAAGAAGAGATATATGTACAAAGGCAAGGCAATATACAAGTTTGGTTCTCCACTGCAGTTTACAGAAACAGGTATATCATGCAGATGTCTTCTTGCAGAAGGGATTCACCCAGGGAAGGCTTCCACCTGGAAGTAAGTGGTATTACCTTGGGGCTTACACTTTGAGCCAAGGTCTGCACTGTAACTTTGGAAACTCAAAAATCCCCTCTAACACTAATCGCTCACTGAAAATTTCCAATCAAATCAAACCTAACTCACTCAAACCCTCCTGAATATTCAGGCTCATCTCTTCAAACTTCTCATCCCTGACTCACACCAAAACCATCCTAAGTTGTTTTATTTTAAAAATATATAATTTACATACCATAAAATTTATTCCTAATTTAAGTTATACAGTTCAGTGGCTTTCATATATTTACAGGGTTTTACAACATTTTCATCATCCCTAAAAGAAACTCGGTACCCATTAGCAGTCACTGCCCATTCCCCCCTCCCCCTAGGCCCAGGTAACCACTAATCTGCCTTCTGTCTTTACAGATATACATATTCTTGATATTTCATATAAATTTAATCATATTCTCTGACCTTTTGTGTCTGGCTTCATTCACTTAGCATAAAGTTTTCAAGGTTCATCACATTTTAGCATGTATCAGTATTTCATATCTTTTCATGGATGAATAATACCACATTTTGTTTATCCATTCAAAGACTGATAGACTGATAGACTTGGGTTGTTTGTATTTTTTGTCTATAGTGAATAATGCTGCTTAAGAACATTTGTGTACAGTTTTTGTGTGGACATGTTTTCAATTTTCTTAGGCCTATACCTAGAAATGGAATTGCTAGGTCATATGATAACTCCATGTTTAACATTTTAAGGAACTGCCAAACTTTTCCAAAGCACCTGCACCATTTTACATTCCCACTAGCAATGTATGAGATTTCCAAATTCCCCATACCCTTACCACACTTTTTAGGAGTGCTAAAAAAATATCAATTCTACCCTCCTCCAGCTTTCCACATGGGCTAAGGGAAATACAGAACTCCAGCCCATTTCAGCCATCCTGTCCCACTGAAAGGGGGAAAAAACTAAGAAGCACCAGTGAAGTTTATAGTCCAGGGGCACAGGCTCACCAAAAGACTGAGACCTAATCATAGTACTACAGAACGCTTCTCCTCCCCTCACACCTTACCACTACATCACTGAAGGCCTATATACCACAGTTCCTTTCACCCAGGACATCATTTCTACCTTTCAGCAAAAATTTACAAGGCATACT
The DNA here is from genome assembly GCF_025265405.1 of Mesoplodon densirostris. NCBI lineage: Eukaryota > Metazoa > Chordata > Mammalia > Artiodactyla > Ziphiidae > Mesoplodon > Mesoplodon densirostris. Next base: position 118,513,254 of record NC_082664.1, on the reverse strand, counting down.
AAAAGCCAAAAAACGATTTGAAGAGACTAAACAAGGATTAGAACCAGAGTAAGGTACAGCATGGTTTTTATTTCTTAACTTTAAAAAAATTGAAATACAGTTGGCTTACAATATTATATTAGTTTCAAGTGTATAATATAGTGATTAATATTTTTACAGATTATACTCCATAAAAAGTTATTATAAAATATTGGCTATATTCTCTGTGGTATACAGTACATCCTTGTAACTTATTTATTTTAGACCTAGTAGTTTGTATCTCTTAATTCCCTTCACCTATTTTAGTCTTTCCCACCCATTCTTTCCTCTGGTAACGACTAGTTTGTTACCTGTATCTGTAAGTCTGTTTCTGTTTTGTTATATTCATTTGTTTGTTTTATTTAAAAAATTCTACATATAAGTGAAAACATACAGTATTTGCCTTTCTCTGTCTCACTTATTTCACTAAGCATAATACCCTCTAGGTCCATCCATGTTGTTGCAAGTGGCAAAATTCCATTTTTTTTTAAAGACTGAGTAATATTCCATTGTATATATATAGCACATCTTCTTTATCCATTCATTTGTTTATGGACACTTAGGATGCTTGGCTATTATAAATAATACTGCTATGAATGTTGGGGTGCATATATCTTTTCAAATTAGTGTTTTTGTTTTCTTCAAATAAATACCCAAGAGTGGAACTCCTGAATTGTATGGTAGTTCTGCTTTTAATTTTTGAGAAAACTCCATACTGTTTTCCATAGTGACTATTCCAATTTACATTCCTACCAACAAAGTGTTAGGGTTCTCTTTTCTCCACATTCTTGTCAACATTTATTATTTCTTTTTTTTTTTTTTTGCGGTACGCAGGCCTCTCACTGTTGTGGCCTCTCCCGTTGTGGAGCACAGGCTCCGGACGCACAGGCCCAGCGGCCATGGCTCACAGGCCCAGCCGCTCCGTGGCATGCGGGATCCTCCTGGACCGGGGCACGAACCCATATCCCCTGCATCGGCAGGCGGACTCTTGACTGCTGCGCCACCAGGGAAGCCCTATTTCTTGTCTTTTTGATGATAGCCATTCTGACAGGTGTGAGATGATATCTCACTGTGGTTTTGATTTGCATTACCCTGATGATTAGTGATATTGAGCATCTTTTCATGTGTCTGTTGGCCATCTGTATGTCTTCTTTGGAAAAATGCTTATTTAGGTTCTCTGCTCATTTCTAAATAGGGCTTCTTTTTTTTTTGATATTGAGTTGTATGAGTTCTTTATATATTTTGGATATTAACCCCTTAACAAACATATCATTTGCAGATATCTTATCCCATTCAGTAGGCTGTCTTTTCATTTTGTGGATGGTTTTCTTTCCCACACAAAAGCTTTGAAGTTTGATTAGGTCCCATCTGTTTATTTTTGGTTTTGTCTCTCCCTTGCCTGAGGAGAAAGATCCAAAAAAAAAAAAAAAAAAAAAAAAAAAATCACTAAGACCAATGTCAAAGAGCCCACTGTCTATGTTTTCTTCTAGGAGTTTTATAGTTTCAGATCTTACATTTAGGTCTTTAATCCATTTGAGTTTATTATTGCATACGGTGTGAAAAAATGTTCTAATTTCATTCTTTTACATATAGCTGTCCAGTTTCCCCAAACCACTTATTGAAGAGCCTGTCTTTTCCCCATTGTATATTCTTGCCTCCTTTGTCACAGATTAATTTACCATATTTGTGTGGGTTTATTTCTGGGCTCTCTATTCTGTTCCATTGATCTATGTGTCTGTGTTTGTGCCAGTACCATACTGTTTTGATTACTGTAGCTTTGTAGTATAGTCTGAAGTCAGGCAGCATGATACCTCCAGCTTTGTTCTTTTTTCTCAAGACTGCTTTGGCTGTTCAGGGTCTTTTGTGGTTCCATATAAGTTTTAGGATTATTTGTTCTAGTTCTGATACAAATGTCATGGGTATTTTGATAGGAATTGTATTAAATCTGTAGACTGCTTTGGGCAGTAAGGTCATTTTAATAATATTAATCCTTCCAATCCATGAACATGGAATATCTTTCCATTTATTTGTATCATCTTCAGTTTCCTTCATGAATGTCTTACAGTTTTCAGAATACAGGTCTTTCACCTCCTTGGTTAAATTTATTCCTAGGTATTTTATTCTTTTTGATGCAATTGTAAATGGCATTGTTTTCTTGATTTCTCTTTCTGAAGTTCATTATTAATGTAAAGAAATGCAGCAGATTTCTGTATATTAATGTCGTATCCTGCACTTGACTGAATTAATTAGTTCTAATATATTTTTTGGTGGGGTTGTTAGGGTTTTCTATACATAGAATCATGTCATCTGCAAACAGTGACAGTTTTACTTCTTCCTTTCCAATTTGGATGCCTTTTCTTTTTCTTGTCTGATTTCTGTGGCTAGGACTTCCAATATAAATTAAATAGAAATGGCGAGAGTGGGCATCCTTGTCTTGTTCCTGATCTTAGAGGAAAAGATTTCAACATTTCAACACTGAGTATGATACTAGCCATGGTTTGTCATAAGTGGCCTTTATTATGCTGAGGTATGTTCCCTCTATACCCACTTGTTGAGAGTTTTTAATCATGAATTTTGTCAAATGTTTTTACTGCATCTTTAAGATGATCATGATTATCCTCCATTTTGTTAATATGGTGTAACATATTGATTGATTTGTGAATAATGAACCATCCCTGCATCCCTGGAATAAATCTCACTTGATCATGATGTATAATTCTTTTTACATATTGTTGATTCAGTTTGCTAGTATTTTGTTGAGGATTTTTCCATCTATGTTCATCAGGGAAACGGGCCTGTATTTTTCTTTTTTTGTAGTGTCTCTGTCTGGTTTGGTATCAGGGTAATGCTGGCCTTGTAGAATGAGTTAGGGAGTGTTCCCTCCCCTTCAATTTTTGGGAACAGTTTGGATAGACATTAACTCTTCTGTAAATGTTTTGTAGACTTCCCCTGTGAAGCCATCTGGTCCTGGACTTTTAATTGTTGGGAGTTTCTAATTACTGATTCAATTTCAATACTAGTGATCAGTCTGTTCAGATTTTCTACTTCTTCCTGATTCAGTCTTGGAAGAGTGTATGTTTGTATGAATTTATCCATTTCTTTGAGGTTGTCCAATTTGTCACTGTATAGCTGTTCATAGTATTCTCCTAGGGTTGTTTGTATTTCTGTAGTATCAGTTGTAACTTCTCCTCTTTCATTTCTAATTTTGTTTATTTGGGCCCACTTTCTTTTTTGCTTAATGAGTCTGGCTAAAGGTTTATCAGTTTTGTCTATCTTTTCAAAAAGCCAGATCTTAGTTTCATTGATCTTTTCCATTGTTTTTTGTTTTGTTTTGTTATTCTGGTATTTTCACTATCATCTTTTTTGTTTCCTTCCTTCTGCTGACTTTGGACTTTGTTCTTCTTTTTCTAATTCCTTTAGGTGGAAAGTTAGGCTGTTTGTTTGAGATTTTTCTTGTTTCTTGAGGTAGGCCTTGAATTGCTATAAACTTAATGCTTAGAAATGCTTTTGTTGCATCCCATAGATTTTAGAAAGTTGTATTTCTATTTTCATTTGTCTCAAGGTATTTTCTAATTTCCTCTTTGATTTCTTCATTGACCCATTGGTTTTTTTGGTAGCATGTGGCTTAGTCTTCTCCTGTGCAGAGGATCAGCACCACTAACACCCATGTTGTTCAACTGTATATAAAATTTAATTGCTTTTCTATATACTAGCAATGAACAAGTGAAATTTGAAATTAAAAACACATTACCATTTATATTAGCACCCCCCCCAAATGAAATACTTAGGTATAAATTTAACAATATTTTACAAGATCTCTATCAGGAAAACTACAAAACTCAGATGAAAGATATCAAAGAAGGACAAAATAAATGGAAAAATATTCCGCGTTCATGGGTAGGAAGACTCAATATTGTCAAGATGTCAGTTCTTCCCAGTTTGAGCTTTACATTCAACTCAATCCCAATAAAAATCCCAGCAAGTAATTTTGTGGATATCAATAAACTGATTCTAAAGTTTATATGGAGAGGCAAAAGACTCAGAATAGCCAAGGAAATATTGAAGGAGAACAACAAAGTTGAAGGACTGACACTACCCAACTTCAAGACTTCCTATTAAGCTACAATAATCAAGACAGTGTGCACTTGGGAAAGAAAAGACAAATAAATTATTGAAACAGAATAGAGATCCTAGCTAGAAATAAACCTATATAAATACAGTCAACTGATCTTTGACAAAGGAGCAAAGGCAAAACAATGAAATAAAGATAGTCTTTCAACAAATGGTGCTGGGACAACTGGACATCCATATGCAAAACAAACAAACAAAAACAACTTGAAACAGACCTTACACCCTTCACAAATATTAACTCAAAACACATCATAAACCTAAATTTAAAATTTAAATTTTGAAACTATAAAATTCTTAGAAGACAACATAGGAGAAAAATCTAGATGACTTTGGGTATGACAATGACTTTCTAGATATAACACCAGAGGCACAATCTGTGAAAGAATTGATAAGCTGGATTTCATTAAAATGAAAAACTTTTGCTCTGTGAAAGACAATGTCAAGAGAATGAGAAGATAAGCTATAGATGTGAAAAAAGTATTTGCAGAAGATACATCTGATAAAGAAATTTATCCAAAATATACACAGAACTCCTAAAACTCATCAATAAGGAAATGAATGACCCAATTAAAATATGGGCCAAAGACCGGAACAGACTCAACAGTGCATACGTACAGATGACAAATAGCATGTGAAAAGATGGTTAATATCATATGTCAGTCGGGAATTGAAAATTAAAACCATGAGATACCACTACACATCTATTAGAACAGTTAAAATGCAAAACACTGTCAACACCAAATACTGGCTAGGATATGGAGCAACAGGAGATCTTATTCATTACTGGTAGAAATGAACGCAAAATGGTACAGCCACTAAAGAAGACCATTTGGTAGTTTCTTACAAAACTACTCATACTCTTACCAGCAACTGGGTTCTTTGGTATTTATCCAAAGGAATTAAAAAGTTATGTCCATACAAAAACCTGCACATGGATGTTTATAGCAGCTTTATTTATAATGTCAAAATTTGGACACAACTGAGACATGCTTCAGTAGGTGGGTGGATAAACAAACTGTGGTACACCCAGATAATGGAATACTATTCAGTGCTAAAAAGAAGTAAGTTACCAAGCCAAGAAAGAACATGGAGAAAACTTAAATGCATAATACAAAGAGAAAAAAGCCAATATGAAAAGGCTACATAGTGTATGATTCCAATATCACTACATTCCAGATAAGGTAAAACTATGGAGACAGTAAAAAGATGAACGATTGGGAGGGGTTAGGGGGGAGGCAGGAGTGAAAAGGCAGAACACAGAGGATTTTTAGGGCTGTGAAGCTATTCTGCATGACACTAGAATAATAGATATGTCATATATTTGTCAAATCCCATAGAAGGTACAACAGCAAGAGTGAACCCTAATGTAAACTATGGAATTGGGTGATGATTATGTGTCAATGTAGGCTCATTAACTATAACATATGTACCACTCTGGTAGGGGATGTTAAGAGTGGGGGAAGGGGCTTCCCTGGTGGCACAGTGGTTGAGAGTCTGCCTGCCGACGCAGGGGACACGGGTTCGTGCTCCGGTCTGGGAAGATCCCACATGCCATGGAGCGGCTGGGCCCGTGAGCCATGGCCGCTAAGCCTGCGCGTCCGGAGCCTGTGCTCCGCAACGGGAGAGGCCACAACAGTGAGAGGCCCGCGTACCGCAAAAAAAGAAAAAAAAAAAAAAAAGAGTGGGGGAGGTTTACACATATGGGGAACATGGAGTATATGCGAACTCTGTACTTTCTGCTTAATTTTACTGTGAACCTAAAACTTCTCTAAAATATAAAGTTTATTAAAAATTAATTTAATATATTATAATTATACAATTCATTGTAAGATAGCCCTGAAGTTGAGGAATAAATACAACTGATTTTTATATGCATGCAATTTAACAGGATCAAGTGAAAGAAGAAGGCTTACTACAGAACGATCTACCAGCTGTGAACATTTAGCTAAGAGCATTAAGCAGGCTGTGGGCATTAATCAATATGTTTTACAGAGGGAATAAGAGCACTGGCTAATCCCCAGGCAGTTAACTGGGGTTCATTAAGAACTCTCTAACTGTAGGTTTTGATACAGGAGATGAGGGGGCAAAAGATAAGGCTAGGTAATTTGGTGGTAATTAAGTACTTACTTTTTGGGGGATGGGTAAGATCGGGGAGATAATTAGAGTTTAAGGCTTAGGGTTGTTTCAGTACCTAAGAAGGGCATAGAGGTGTGTGTTTGGCTGGGTGTTGGATGGAGTGAGCAGAAAATGTGGCTCTCTATTCCTAGAATCTAGAGCCCAGGCTCCTGTAACCATGACTACTGTTAATTTTTAAAAATGTAGTGGGCTAGTCTAAGAACTAAATAATAGAGAAACTGATTCATTCATTCAACAAGTATTTATTGGGTATCTAACACTGTAGGCACTTTATATGTACTGGGGATATAGCAGCAATCAAAACAGGCAAAAGTCCCCACCCTTACTGAGCTCAGTATAATGGGATACAGACAAAAAACAAGATAAAATAAGTAAAATGAATAATGTTACATAGTGATAAGTACAAAGAAAAAAAGAGAGCAAGGAAACAGCCCAGGAAGAGTTCAAGGGAAGAGGGTTCTGGAATTTTAAACAGAGGCTAGGAAAGGCTTTACTGAGGTAACCTTTGGGGAAAGACCTAAAGAAGATGAAGAGCTGTGCACATGTGTGAGGACAGAGTGGTCCAGGCAGGGGGAACACATGCAAGGCGTACACTTGGTTGACTGAAGGAGGCAGCAAATCTGGCTGGACTGAAATAGGGGCAAAAATAGTAGATGATGTTGACTGCTATAGGGGACCAGACCATATATGGCTTTGTAAATCGTAGTAAAGACTGGCCTTTACCCTGAGATGCAAAGCCACTAGAACATTCTGAGTAGATAAGGCATGGAATAAACCATTTTTATAAGATCACCATGGCTGCAGTTTTGAGAACAGAATGAAGGGTGAAGAGGGTCAAGGGTAGAAGTAAGGAGATCACTTAGGAATCTATTGCGGTAATCCATCTGAAAGTTGATGGTGGATTGGATCAACAGTGGTAGTAGTGGAGGTGATGAGAAGTAGTCAGATTCTTGATATATTTTGAAGGTAAAGCCAATTTCTCAGTTCAAAATAACTGGAAAAAAATTAGGAATAGAATCTAACTGTGGCCTGCATATACATATATATATATATATTTTGCAGTACACGGGCCTCTCACTGTTGTGGCCTCTCCCGTTGCAGAGCACAGGCTCTGGATGTGCAGGTTCAGCAGCCATGGCTCACGGGCCCAGCCGCTCCGTGGCATGTGAGATGTTCCTGGACCGGGGCACGAACCTGTGTCCCCTGCATCAGCAGGCGGACTCTCAACCACTGCGCCACCAGGGAAGTCCGGCCTGCATATATTTTAACTGTAGTTTTATAACCTGCTTAGTGATAAAGCTATACTGACAATATATTATTTCCAATTTTTTTGTAGTTAAATATAGTGTTTGTTTTGGGCCATAAAGGAAATAATCCAGCCTCTTTTTAAGGCAAATGCTTGCAGAATTTATATTTGAACAACAAACGTTTGTTGAGCATCTTTACGTGTGACTAAGATCGTGCCTGGTGTCAAGTGGTGTATGCTGTTATTCTCCTTGGTCTAGAGACACTGTTCTCAGACAACAATGATAAGCGGGAAGAAGATGCCAGGGTTAGAAACAAACATAAATCTTCTATCGTTGTTTATGATTTTTTGGAGTAAGAGTTTTGCAAACTTTTGAGCTAGGTATTTTCTAAAAAATATAGAAGTACTAGATCATCAAAAGAAACTGAGCACACTTTAGATTTCTTTTGAGATAGTTTGATCCCTGTACATGCATTTTTTTCTTCTCAGTGGAATCTTGATGGAGAAATGTTACAATCAGGACACAAAATACGTTGTGAAAAAAAAAATAACCTTGAACATCTAGACATAGTGTTTTGTATCAGGTTAAAGCACTGTGATAACACAGAGAAAATAAGAAACATTTTCCTCTGCCAAAGCAAATTTGTCACTTTACAAGCAGGGTGTTGCCTTTTGAGGTCACAGTCCACATATTTGGCTTTTTCATGGTGACTGTTGGTCCCAAGTTGTCCTTCCTACACAGCCTATTCAAGCACTGCTTTTATTATTAGTAAACAGATAACTGCCCAAGTAAGAAACTTCTGGACCAGTGCCGGAAATAAGAGTTAAAGTAATCCAATAAAATTTGGGAGTACTTCCTTAGTGTAGAGTACTTTCCCAAACAATTTCCTGGGACACTGGGGTACTATGAAACAGTAAAAGGTAGGTGTGTATGAGGCAGGGGAGGAGAGGTGAGAGGGGGGAACTTCCTACTCCATTTAGGAAGCCACATGATATATATTTTTTCACTCACTTCTTAGTGATTCTCATGGAGGTTATATCAGAACAGAGGAATTTTATGTTTACCAAGAGGGAAATGAATTTTGAAAAAGCAATGCTTTTCACAGTTTACTACATGTCACTGTGTTAGGCATCAAAGACACAGAGGTAATTAAGATTAAGAAGAAATTCTTGTCCTTTAGAGTTCGTAATCTATTGGGGCACAGAAGGGCAAACAGTAAAAAAAAATGCAAAGGCTGTAGTAGCTGATGTGTGTAAAGTTACTTACTTACTTATTTATCTATTTAAATATATGAGAAAACAGGGAAGAAATACAGATGAATTAAATAGATGGGGTGACCAGCTAAGATAACTGCTAATGATCATAGTGAATTCACAGAGCATTCGAGATCTGAAGCAAACAGAAACTACTGAGTAAAACCTGAGAAGGAACACTTAGCTCAGGGTACTTACATGTTTAGAATCCAGACTCATATTAAGGAGGCAGATGGTATTCATTTCTAGTTCTTAAACAAAATTATTCAAGCCTGGAGTCTGAGAAAGCTATATACGAGAAAGCAGAAGCAACAAAGGTCTCTAGTATCTTGACCCAAACAAAAACTTAATAGTCAACAGTTCTAGGGCAAGGGCCCTTACTGGTTCAAGGAACATTGCTCCTCTATTTTCTTATATTTTACACTGTTTTCTTCAGCTCAAACTTACAGCTGTGAAACAACACTGCAAAGGAGAGATGGAAAGGATGTTCTTTTCTGCTAGAGTCAATAATTCCCAAACCTTTTACCCTTCCTAATCTGATGAATACTAAAAGTAAAAGATGATGTTTAAGGAAAGTCAGAGATCACTTATGAAAACTATAGCATAATAAAAGGAAATAGATCCCAAAGGTTCTTCATTTTAATCAACTTTATTTTAATCAATCAATTTAATTTAATACAAAGTAAATTCTCTTCCTAGGGAGAATTCCTAAAAGAAAAAACAGAAAGCTTTGGATAGTAAGGAAGTTTTCTTTAGTCAAAAGTTGAAGACAAAAACACAACAAAACAACAAAAAAAATGTTAGCTGCAGTGAGTCAAAGGCAGTTAATGGAATAATAAAGTGAAATTCACAGTTTTCCTCAGAAAACAAATAGGCACAATTGCAGTTTAACAGAACAGTTTAAACTGAAAGAGAATATTTAAAACACAGATTTTGCTATATTTTGCTTTTGAAATTCACACTTTTCCCTACAAAACAAATAGGCACAGTTGCAGTTTAACAGAGCAGTTTAATGAAAGAGACAAAACTTAAAACTCAGAATTATTTTGCTATATTTTGCTTTTGAATCCTAAAGCTGATAATGCTCAGGACTTCAGAAAGTAAATCAAATAGCCACAGAATTCAAACTTGACACATTTAAAGCTCTAGAAGACCAGTTTCCCAGGAACATTTTTTCTTTAAATACCCTACCCAGTATGAAAAGGCTTCGCCCTTCATACACAGACGGCAATTCCAAACAAGTGCTTAGATGTTATCTTCCTGGTTTACAAGCTACTGATTTTGTTTCCGTTGTTTCTAGGTGAAACAAAACCAAGTTTAAAACAAAGTTTAAAAACAGACGAATGGATAAAGAAGATGTGGTACATATATACAATGGAATATGACTCAGCCATAAAAAGGAATGAAATCGGGTCACTTGTAGAGACATGGATGGATCTAGAGACTGTCATACAGAGTGAAGTAAGTCAGAAAGAGAAAAACAAATATCCTTTATTAATGCATATATGTGGAACCTAGGAAAATGGTACAGATGAACTGGTTTGCAGGGCAGAAATAGAGACACAGATGCAGAGAACAAACATATGGACACCAAAGGGGGAAAGTGGCGGGGGTGGTGGTGGTGGTGGTGTGATGAATTGGCAGATTGGGACTGACATATATACACTAATATGTATAAAATGGATAACTAATAAGAACCTGCTGTATAAAAAATAAAATTAAATTAAAAAAAAAAAGACACATGCACCCCAATGTTCATTGCAGCACTATTTACAATAGCCAGGTCATGGAAGCAACCTAAATGCCCATCAACAGACAAATGGATAAAGAAGATGTGGTACATATATACAATGGAATATGACTCAGCCATAAAAAGGAACAAAATCGGGTCATTTGTAGAGATATGGATGGATCTAGAGACTGTAATACAGAGTGAAGTAAGTCAGAAAGAGAAAATCAAATATCGTATATTAATGCATATATGTGGAACCTAGGAAAATGGTACACATGAACCGGTCTGCAGGGCAGAAATAGAGACACAGATGTAGAGAAGAAATGTATGGACACCAAGGGGGGAAAGCGGTGGTGGGGGGGGTGGTGTGATGAATTGGGCGATTGTGATTGACATATATACACTAATATGTATAAAATGAATAATTAGTAAGAACCTGCTGTATAAAAAAAAGTATATTACACATATTATAGTTATATCAAAAGAACGGATACATAAGATTGGAAGGAAACACACCCAAATGCTCAAAGTAGTAATGTTTTAGGATGATGAAATTATGAGTAATTACTTTTCAGTCTTTGTTTTTACTCCCCAACATTCAGTAATATGGTTGTGTTACTTTAAAGAAAGAGGAAAGTACCATAAAAAATCACAGACCTTTTAAACTTCAATTTTAATTTCACATGCAATACTTTCTTTTTATGAATACACTTTCTTTTTAAAACTTTTTCCTACACATAGAACTAAAATTCCCTTTGACCAGACTCTTCCCATTTTCCTCTCCAGAAAATATACTACCTTATTGCTGAAAGGAGCCTTAGAGATAATTTCTAGTGATAAATTCATTGTCTCACTCTCTCAAATCAGAATGAGCCCTTCAGGACAGAGAAGAGTAAACATGTCTAGCAGGAAGAGTATGACAGCACAGTTTATAAACTTTGTGTTTTATATTAAAAAATTCATTTAAATTCTGCATTCAATTTTATAAAAGTGTTTATTCTAATGCAAAAAGAAATGTTTGAAACTATAGGAGAGCAGGAAAAGGATAATGTACTCTCAAGACAACAATATATTTCCCTATGAATGCATTACCATGTGGCACAGGTTAGGTTCATCTTCCTGACAGATACCTGACAACTTTTGATACTGAGAGAAAAAGAAGTGCCGTGACTTCCTTCCTACTCCTTCTCTACCATACAGCAATAGAATGAGTAATTGTTATTACTGGCTAGAACTATAGGTTAACTCAAGTTATATCCTGTTAACCTTCCAGATAAAATTATATGACAATACACTGCAAATATCATACAAAAATCCCATTTAATTATGGGAAAACAGACCATGACCATGAAATTAATATGGTTTGGCATTTCCTTAAAAGGTTTAATTCTGAAAACTCAATGTATCTGAGGTTGATAAATGTACATTCTCATGTCACTGGTAGGAAAAGTAACAAGCTGTTTATGTGTAAATAGTCATTTTACTTCTTGCTAATATATCTTGAGATATACCTCAAATATAGTATACTTGATCCAACTCTAATTCCACTGTCATCCCTTTTCCTTCAGAAATTTGACTCCAAATCTGGCTTACGTGAAAAAGCTCATCATTACAATGTTTTTCCACAGAAGCATGTTCTCTGGAGGTATTTATTCTTATTACAAAGTCTCTCCAAATATCTCATTTGACTCTTGGTGTTTAGTAACATCAGAATCTTTAAAAGACAAAATTAGTAACTTAAAATCAAGATGTACCAATGTGAGCTATGAGGAAGAAGCACAATTGCAGTTTTCTACAACAAACTCACTCAAATTTGGGGGGAGGAAGAACCAAAGCATCTCAAATTTTTGATAAAGGATTACATGCCATGTAAACTACAGGGAGGGAACCCGAGGCAGTAGGAAGAGCTCTGAACTGAAGTCAGGAAGTCTGAGTCTGAGTTCAGGCATGACACCAACTAGCTATGTCTTCTGGGATCACTAAACCATTCTGGCCTAAGTTTCTTCATCTGTTAATGAAGCATAAGATCAGTTCTAAATTTGTTTAGATGTAAGACCATGACAGAACAACAGTACAGAAACAGTACTGTTAATTAAATGATGTGAACTAGAAACAACTTTACAAACTAGCAGAAAATAGAAATATATTAAAAAGTTCACTATAAACTCATAACCATGAACTGTACATACACAAACACAGAGTTCTCTAAGCACAGGATGCGTCTCTGAATTCTTCTGTTAATATTTATTTGCTATCTGGGAGGGAGTCATGGTTAATATTGCAGGCTCTGAAATCAGACTGCCTGAATTCAAATCCCACCTTTTATTTTTTAGTTGTGGAACGTGAGCAAGTTAGTTAATATCTCTGAAGCTAAGTTTTCTCATCTGTAAATGAGGATAGTAATAGTAGATACTATGGGAGTTATTTGAATAATCAATCCATGTAAAGCAGGTAGTATGGAGTCCATCACAGAGTAAGAGCCTAGTAACAATGACAGAAGTAATATTAGCACACATATATTGAGTGTTTACTAAGTATCAGGCAGTATTCTAAGAGTTTACATGTATTACCCCATTTAATCCTCACAACTACCACACGAGATAGATACTATCATTAGCCTCTATTTTATAGTGAACAAACCAATCCATAGAGAGACGTTAAGTAACTTGCCCAAGTTAACTGTGACAGTCATTATTATGGCTATTTACAAATATTTTAGCTCTCCTTTCAGGAAGTATAAGATTACACTTCCTCACAACCTCTGAAATTAGGCAAGGTTGATGGAACTCATAGGGTCAACTCATAGTGGGACATGATACTTCTAGGCAGAAAGTTTGAGTCCAAAAGCAATTTTCCATGTTTTGCTTCCCCTATCACAGTGATCATGAAAGTATATATTATAATGGAGTTTACATCATGTTTGCCTAAGTGAACAAAAACAGCATAGCCCCCCTGTTAATCCACTTTGTACAAGCAGCATGAGTGAGAAAAAAAGCCACTGAGATTTTGTAGTGGTTTTGTTACCATAGCAATAACCAAGTATCCTGACAGTAAATTTCAGATTTAGTATCATCATCATTATCTACTTATTCACAGCTAATGCCAAAAGCTTAAGAATTAAAATATGGGAGAAAATAGTACAGTTCTATACAGTTCTTTCTTTTTTTTGGTGTATGAATAAATGAAAGTTTACCATTATCTAATTTAGTATTGTAATTCAAGAATTATTGGTCTGGGGGACTTCTCTGGCCATCCAGTGGTTAAGACTTCCTGTTTCCGCTGCAGGGGGCGCGGGTTTGATCCCTGGTCAGGGAACTAAGATCCCCGCATGCCGCATGGTGCGGCCAAAAAATTAAAAAGAAAAAAAAAATTATTGGTCTAAATGTCTTCATGACCTTGGGCTAGACAAAGACTTCTTGAAGAGGAAACAAAAAGCACTAACCACAAAAGAGAAATACGATAAATTGCACTTAACTAAAATTAAGAACGTCTGTTCATCAAAGACCATGTTAAAAGAGTGAAAAAGTAAGGCATAGACTGGGAAATTATATTTGTAATACATATAATTCCCTAAAGACTCATATTCAGAATATGTAAAGAATTCCTAAAAATCAGCAAGATAAAGATAAATGACCCGATTAAAAAAAAGGCTAAAAATAAAATAAGCACTTCCTAAGAGAGACTATTCAAATGATCAATAACCATAGAAAAAGAAATACTACAACGTATTCAATGGCTAAAATAAAAAAGACTGACAATACACAGTGTTGACAGGGATGAGCAGGAACTGAAACTCTCATTATGTTGCTAGTGGGAATCTAATGTGCACAGTCACTTTGGAAAATTGCTTGGCAGTAACTGCTAAAATAAACCTAAACCTATCCTATGAAACAGCAATCCATTCCTAGTAACATATCCTAGAGATATGAGTGCAGGTGTCTACCAAAAGACATGTAAAGATTGTTCATAGCACGGTTATTTACAGTCTCAAAGTGGAACCAATCCACATGTCCATCAACAGTGGCATGGCTACATTATGAGACATTCCTACAATGACATTAGTGGAATATCACAGAGATTGAACTACTGCTACATGTAGCATGGATGAACCTCATAGACATAACGATGAGCAAAAGAAGCCAGACCCACAACAGTAAATATTCTGTGAATCTATTTATGTGATGTTTAAGTATAGGTAAAACTATTTTTTGGTGGCAGAAATCAGAATAGTGATTATCTATAATAGGGGGAGAGAGGGTACTGACTAGAGCCTCCTGAAGTGCTGGAAATATTCTCAGGTGCATATATACATAAACATTCATTGACTTGTACATTTAAGATTTGTGCACTTTACTGTATATACCGCAGTTGTAAAAAGTTAAAAGAAAAGAGAAACGTTGGTCATTGGTTTAGGTAAGAATTCAAGGATTGGAAGATCTCACAAATGTCACTGGGTCCAACTACACATCCAATGCTCAGCTCCCAACCTGAAAATCTCACTTGGGGATGTCTACTCCCACTTCCAAATAGCTCTGACCACTAGAAGGTTTTTCTTTTTTCTTTTTTTTGGCTGAGCCCTGCGGCATGCGGGATCTTCGTTCCCTGACCAGGGATCAAACCTGTGCCCCCTGCAGTGGAAGCACGGAGTCTTAACCACTGGACTGCCAGGGAAGTCCCTAGAAGGTTCTTCTTTATAATGAACTCCAAACTTATCCCCAAGGAGTTTCTGTATGAGATTTTCATTCTACTCTTTCAGGAATATAGAGAATAAGTGTGCTCCCTTTTCCAAGTCATATATACTCAGTTATCCCAAGGCTTATCTGGTAACTGCTGAGATCTCTTTCCGCTCTAAAAATTCTAGAATTCTGTATTTTCAGTAGTCCATATTTCTTTCTTTTACTCTTTCTCTATACCTCTGTTGAACTTTTACTCTTTCAACCAAAGTATTCTAATGCTATGCATCAACCTGAATAGATAACCAGCTTGTAGATTTTTACTCAAAATAATTTTAAATGTATGTCAATATTTACAGTATATATCAATAGTTGGCCACATCTGTGTGCTCATGAGAGCAGAAAGGGGTATCTCTCAGTGCTTAACACATTAGAATATCAGAGTTCCTCATGAAACATACTAACTCACTTGGATTTGGAGAGTGTTTACCACCAAATGTTTAGACTGGGAAGATGAGAAGTGTATTTCTTAGATAAAAAAATAAGTCAAGTCAATGGTGATTATTTTGACCTGTACACTGGGAATAAAGATAAATATATGGAAAGCACTGTTATGCCTAAAGCAATCAATCATATTGGACCTCATGAACAAACATAAAAGCACTTCCCTAACCTCAAAGAGCCAACTGGACAATTAATTCATAGAATTGTGTATGTTAAGGCATTAAAAAGCCTCTATAGAGTAAAAGTTTAGGAGATGAATGGAAAACCAGAATGAGATTTTTCTTACACTCAAGATAATATATGTTCTAGTAATATTCATAGAATTCAGGCCTTCTGTTAAAAAAGTTAAACACTAACACTTTGCCTATACGATCACTTCACATCTATGGTTGCCCATTTACTATTACAACCTCATATTCTTACTGTGCTGTCCTTTATTGCACAGAAGAGAACAATAATCAAGACAGACTCAAAATTATCTACAGATAGATTATCTGCAACATGAACTTTGTAAAAACAACATGTAATTATTTCATGATTCTGGGGAAGTTTTGAGGAAGAATATTAAGTAATAATGAGGGACTTCCCTGGTGGCGCAGTGGTTAAGAATCCTCCTGGCAATGCAGGGGACATGGGTTCGAGCCCTGGTCCGGGAGGATCCCACATGCAGCGGAGCAACTAAGCCCACAAGCCACAACTACTGAGCCTGTGTGCCACGACTACTGAAGCCCGCACGCCTAGAGTTGGAGTTCTGCAACAAGAGAAGCCACCACGATGAGAAGCCCGCGCACCTCAACGAAGAGTAGCCCCCACTCGCTGCAACTAGAGAAAGCCTATGCGCAACAGCGGAGACCCAACGCAGCCAAAAGTAAATAAATAAATAAATTTATATTAAAAAAAAAGTAATAATGAGAAGGAAAACTTACTAATAGTAAAGCTTTATTGTAATCTGCAAAAGAAATTCTTTCATGGCTGTGCTTTCCAAGAGAAAAGGTACCACTGATGGTTTTATGGAGCTGGCATAGAAACATAGATGGATTAAATGCCTGAAGACAGTGAAGGTCATCTATCAGACTGAGCCAGGGAAATCTTATACACAACTAAAGATTCTCATCAGCAATAATGAACTGAAGGCTTATGTTACACACTTCTAAATGATGCACTGATTTTCAAAGTAGAAAACTAAATGGAGGATACCCAACTGAGTTTAGCATTTGACATCAGACTATCAAAATTTTCTCAACTCCTCTGGAACTACCAGCCTTCTCTTTTTATTTATCTAACATGTGGCACTTAAATTCTATCATCAGGAATTATATCAGTTTGTGCTATAAATTTTTTATGTAAGTATCTATCTTCTCCATGGAAGACACCATGCTCTGGATATCCTTCTAGCTTCTTCAAGTATTTTGGTTCTCTTACCATTATTCTAACCTCTTTTGCAACAGTGACTACTCTTTTTTCCTTCAGATATAAATATACTCTGTTCCTAAGAAAGAAATCAAAATTCATAATAAAACGCTCCATTAATTCCTATCCTCCGTTCTAAGCAACTGCTCATACATTTACCTTTTCTTTATAACCAAACTACCTGAAATATTATTCTAGTCACTGCTGCTACCCAATCTGAAACACATGGTTATCTGGTTTCTTTCCCTAACTCACTCTACTGACTATTCTCAGATACCAGTCATCTCTAAGTTGCTAATTTCAATGAACACTTCTCAATCTTCAACCTCTTTGGTTGCTAACTGGTATTTGATGCTCTAAATGACTCTTCCTCTTCAAACTCTTCTTCCATTGTTTCCTATTTACTACCCTCTTGTTTTTTCCCCCATCTCTTTAGCCATTTCTTCAGACTTTGGCCCTTTTCTCTCTACATGCTTTCCTAGTGATCTCTCTCAGTCCCAATGTTTCAACAACCACTTATACTGATGACATCTAAAACCAACTCTCAAATTCCAGGCCTGTATCTCAAATGGCAAAGATTATCCTCCTTTGGTGTGCCATAGGCAACTCACACTTTACACGTATAAAACTGAATCCATAATCTTTTCCTCGAAAGCTGTTCCATCTCCCATGTTCTCTATGTCAGTTGAGGGTACGCTACTCATCACTCAGGCTAAAAACCTGGGCATCCTTTTCAGCTTTTCCCCTGCCCTTCTCACCACGTGCAATCCCTTACCAAAACCCAGTTGATCCTGTCTCCTCTTCCATGTTCCTGTGATTACTGTCTCAGTTAAAGCCTTTATTTTTCTTGGCCTGCGTACTCTAACAGTGTCCATCCTGCCTGTCCTTCCTGCCTCCAATCTGTTTCCATACAGCTGCCAGTGATCTTTCTAAAATATAAATCTACTTATGCATATCATTCCTTGTTTAAAATCATTCAAGAGGCTACCCACTGTCTTCCAGTGATTTTTACTTTTTTCTTTTTAAAATTCTGTTTGAAAGCAAAAAAAGTTATGCTTGTTTTGAATGCTTAAAGTTTGAATGTCTTACAGTAAGGATACATAATTTTATCATTAGAATAAACAATAAAACTTGGCCCCATAATAGTGAATGACCACCTTTAAACCAGTTTTGGGATCAGAAAAAGGAATTTTGATATGTTTAAATGAACTAGAACACAAAAAGTATAGTTATTGAAAACAATATATTAAAAAAACTAAGTCTTCTCTACGTTGAATTCACATCTTTGATACCCTCTATTTGTTTACATGAAACATCTTACAAATTTATCCTTTAGGGAATAAGATTCAGCTGACTTGCCAATAAGACTATTATATATAGATGACAGATACTCAGTAAAAAAATGCAGTCCTGACCTTCTCTTTTCTTTAAGTAAATAAAAGAACAGTAAACTCCAGGCACACCTTGTTTTATTGTGATTTGTGGATACTGTGTTTTTTTTTTTTTTACAAATTGGTGCATTGCAGCAACCTTGTGTCAAGCAAGTCTATCAGTGCCATTTTTCCAATAGCATTTGCTCACTTCGTGTCTCTGTGTGACATTTTGGTAATTCTTGCAATATTTCAAGCTTTTTCATTATTATTATATTTGTTATGGTGATCTGTGATCTTTGATGTTGCAAAAAGATTATAACTTGCTGAAGGCTCAGATGGTGGTTGGCATTTTTCAGCAATATTTTAAAATTAAGTATTGTATTATTTTTTAGACATAATGCTATTGCAGACTTAATAGACTTACAGTATAGAATAAACATTAACTTTTATATGCACTGGGAAAACAAAAAATTCGTATGCCTTGCTTTGTTGAAGTTATCACATTATTGTGGTGGTCTGGAACCAAACCTGCAATATCTCTGAGGTATGCCTGTGTATCAAATAGCTTATGTCCAGGAAATGTCCAGTTTTTAAGAAAAGAGATGAAATAAATGAGTATCATAAGATTTAATGCTCAATATACATAACTACTTATGATGGAGCTTATTATTAATTTTTGAACTAGGAAGATTATTTTCCACAGTATCATATTTAAATACACGCTTTAGGTCTTGAAATTAACAGGTTAACAGATAGAGTAATTTCTAGTCTCTCCCATAACCCTTTTAATTACAGTATCAATGTTCTTTCCTGCAATATATTTCTGTTGTACTCAACTCTAAAATCCCTTGAGAGCAAATGCCATTCAGTATTATTATACATGCATTACCAAGTAAGGTAAGAGAAACTGTTAAACCAACTGAGATCCCATGATGCCAGTTAAATTTCAATTCTTCTTTCTAGGCTCTCCAAACATGTCAGCACTATTGTAGTAAAGTGGGTCATAGTTTCGGGTGATGTGATTTGCTTGAAAGACAAAGAGAGCAGAGTGCAGAACAGACTATTACAGGTCACAGCAAAGTAGGTTCAGAACTGCAGCTACAATTTATTTATTACGCATATTTATTAAGTACTGAAACAATAAACATGTAGCCCAGCAAAGAGCTGAATACACCAGGTTAAACATGCCTTCCCTACCCTCCAAGAGGGCATAGTCTGAAAAAAAGAACAATTTAATTATCAATTTAATACCCAGGAGGAAAAAAGCTCTCAATCATGATAATGTATTAACTGCTTTCTAAAACAGTTCATAAAATGATACACTACTGAACTTAAATCCACTTATTCTATTTGAAAAACAGTGTTCTGAATTTAAAATCTTTGAACTCAAGCTTCCTATTGGATGATGATCAATTTTTAGCTAACAGGATAGTGTCTTTGATATATAAAAACGACTGCTGTTTCACCATTGGTGAGGCATTTTCTATTTTTTAATAACAAGGATGCAATTATATCAACTCATCCTTAGTCTTCTACCTAGCCCCCTTGGAGCAGCAATATTTATCTACAGGGCAGCACTCTAAGGTAGGATGCAAATAGAGATCAATTCCAATCCTATGCACCAGGATTATTTTATTACATGATGGAATTAAGCTACAAAGTAAAACTGAGTTGTAATTTCTAGTGTGATAAGGTTTTACTTATCTAAGTAAACATTAAACACTTTGCAGAATGGAATACAACTCTGCGGATGGTGACATAGGCAGAGAAGGTAAAGACTGTAAACAGTTTAACTACCCTACTCTTTACCAGTGTTAGTGCTGTTAGACAAGACTGCTAAACAAGTAGAAGATAAATAACTAGTAGAGGCTGGCAGCTAGAAATATATAGTTAACCCAAGTCTTTCTTGGTACAATAAATGAATCCATACACTATCCTCGGTGTCACGTATTGCTAGAGAAAGATTTTAATTAAACGTGAGGGAGAAGAAATAGTCCAATTAGAATTCTGCAGGTAGTTTGTTTTGCTAGGAAACAAATGGCTAGAGCTGACACTGTCTTTCTGGCAAAATAAAGCTGCTCTTTCCCCTTTCTAGAAATAAACATAAAAACCACTCCATTACATTTATTTAATATAGTCTCTAAATTGGCAATTCGCTTGAGAAGACTTTTCACGTAATGGCAGAGTTCCCAGTACTTAAGTCTCCTCACCCCTTCTATAACCATAATGTACCATATTTGTACATTGCTATAGGAAGAATTTCAATATTCCTCATATTCTTTCACTAGCTCTAGAGTCAGTGATTTGCATTTCAAAAACCCAAGAAAGAACCCGCAGTAGTAACCAGAGGATTATGAAATTCAGAAACTTACTTAGTCATACCTGACAGCAGACATTTACAAATTCTTATGATTTATAAACTCCCAATTTAATTGACCTGAGGATAGCTATGAATGTCTGGTAAATCCACAGATATCAATAAGTAGATGAAGCTTTAAAAATTATTTCACTAAGAATTAACAATTTTGTTAAAGGCAGAATTAATAATAGCAATAATAATGATATGATGATGTGAGAAACCAGTCATTGAGAATTCTCACACTTTTTGTTTCATTTCCCTTTCCCTAATAATGTTTCATTTCCCTGAACCTGATAATATGCATAAGAAACATTCAGCATGCTTTTTTCAGTTTATGGGAGAATTCTAAGTATGGTACCTAGACTTTAGAAATAAATAAGAATATCTCATTTACTATACATTAAGAAATATAAGTCCCTAAAACATTTTCTTTTCTAAAAAAATTGAAGTATAGTTGATTTAGTATTGAGTTAGTTTCGGGTATATATAACATTTTCTTTTGAAATGAAATTTATGTCTAAAATTGGTAGTAAACATTTTTTCATGAGTTTCAAGAAATTCTAGTGGCCTGAAAGCTGCCTCAAATTGTTGAACTTATAATTTTATACCAAACATACAATTAAGCATCTCATTTTACTGAAATTAGCTTAAAAACAATTAAAAATTTAATTAAAAATTAGGTCTAAGATGTAGAAAGAAAACACAAGCTCTCTAAGAAAATGTAGAATACTTTGTAATATCAAGTCATAATAGCTCTGTGTATCTTATAAAACATATGAAGACATTAGTATTGTGAAATGTGGTCATTTTTGCCTTGTGATTAAAAGGCAAGTCATGTACTTTGGTAACATTGTGGCATATTTATATGACTAAAACAGCTAACAACCTTTACACAAACAATACTGTCAATCTCAGTAGGAAGCAAATGTAATTAGACCACATTTCCTTTGTGGGGCTCTAATGTTTAAAAAAATAAAAGTAGTTCTAGAAAAGAAGATAAGTTGTTTAGCCAGGACTGCCACTGAGAACACTCTGCCTCTAGTTTCCAAGAGCTCCAATCTAAGAAATGTGGGCAGGTGTATTCCTTTGCAGGGGCTTAAATAAAATCTGCCCACAACTGCCAGTTTAGCTTGGCACATAAAATATACATCACTGAGAAGACAGGCTAATCATCAGAAACTGTCTCCAGGCATTACAATGATTACATGGTGCCTTTCTCAGAGAGTTATTTTGAAGAAATAAAGGATTAAACCAGAGGAAACAATCCCTCCACGCTCCAGGGTACAGGGCACACCTATGAAACGGTACCTGACCTATATAGTTTACCTAAGGTGGCATGCTATCTTTTTTCATTCATCATATATTTACCAAACACGTAATATGTACCAGGCACTTAGTTAAGACACCAGGACTACAACAGTGAACAGTCTCTGCTTTCATGAAAATTATGGTTTGAGGTGAAAGATTAAGCAAACATACCAATAAATACAATTTTAAGTTGTGAAAACTGCCATGAAGGAAAAGAACAGAACACTATAGAAAAACAGTAGGAGATGTCACTTAAACAGGGGACCTCTCTGAAGAAGTAAAGTGAGAGCTGAATGTTAAGTACATTCCACGCTGAAGAACTAGGACGTGAGTGAGAACTTGGCGCTTTGGAAAAAGTGAAAGGCTAGAGTGGGCTGGAGTAAAGTGGTCAGGAGAGAGCAGCAGGGACTATATCCTGTGGAGACGTGGGGTTATCTTAAACATCTGAGTTTTCACCAAAGCGTAAGAGCAAACCTTTCAATAATTCTTAAGAGTGGCATGATATGATATTTATGCTTTTTAAAGGATCATTCTAACTTCTATGTAAAGAATGGATTGATGGGTAGTAAGAATGAATCCAGGAAGCTACCGTTGGGAAGCTACTGAAACAGTCCACCACAGCGTGATGGTGGCTTAGAATAGGGTATAGCAATGAAGATGTAGTATATAGGGTGGATTCAATATATTTAAGAGGTAGAATCAATAAAATTTTGTAGTGGTCTGAATGGGGTGTGTGTGTGTGTGTGTGTGTGTGTGTGTGTGTGTGTGTGTGTGTGTGTGTGTGTGTGTGTGTGTGTGTGTGTGTGTGTGTGTGTGTGTGTGTGTGTGTGTGTGTGTGTGTGTGTGTGTGTGTGTGTGTGTGTGTGTAGTAGTGAGAGGTCTCAAGAATAATCCCAAGACTTTTTTTCCCCTTGTTTTTTCAATTTTATTTTAAAGTTTGAAAATTACAAAGACAGCAAATTCTTCCAGGCACAAATAACACTTGTTTACAAATAAAAAGGCGGGGGGGGGAGAGGGAGACGCGCAATTGCGCATTTTTCTAATTTATTAAAAAAAAAAGGGAGAGACGACTGTACAGGTATTTTCTCCCAGCTCCCGGGTGTGAAACGTTAAGTACTAGCCCTAGATGTGTATATATACATACACACACATACACACATATCTAGCTCTGTAAAACTACCTAGCAATTCAAAGTCGACTGCAGTATGTCTTACTGTCCACTCCCCGCCCTCCCCCCTCCTCCCCCATCTACAACTACTTAGACTCAGAAGTAAAGAGGTTGGGAGGTTTTTAAGTGGTGGGTGGCAGGGCTGGAGCGCCACCAGACTGCTAAGAAAAGCCCACCTCTTGTACAGGGGGAACCAAAAATCAGGGGAAAAGGAAAGAGGTTCTCCTAGGATACAATCCAGTTATGTGGAAAAACCCAAGTTTCAACAGGGCACACTGAGGTACTCGGCTGACTGACTCTCCACCCTCCCCCCAAAGTTTCTACTCCTGTTTAACAGGAGACTTTTGGAAGCCAGAGGAACTCCCCCCCACCAGTGGCTAGTTTCCAGCTGACTGAGAGAAGCCACAGTTTCTCGGACCAGCTGTCACTTTAACCTCCTCCACGTCCCTAGGACAATAGGGAGGCTACTGGGGAAGACTAACAGAAGTGAGAAGGAAACTGGATTTGGACGCCCCACTGCTCACCACTGGGAGGTGTAAGTCAGCCTAGAGAGGGTTTTTTTCCACCTCCTCCTTTGCCGTCCAGCTACTGCCGCCCCTCTCCTCAGGGCCAAGGTTCTGAAACTCTCACAAGCAGTGCTCAACTTAAAGAAAACTCGATGACCTCATAGGTACTCCTACAAACCGTACAATTCCTGGGCTCCCTGTCATCTAGCCACAAGAAGCTGCCTTGCCCATTCTCCCCCTCCCCCCAACCCCAACTTTTACCTTCAGAGTGAACCAACCATGTAACTAAACAAAACACACAAACCCCCACAAATCCCCAAACCCATAAGCAGATTAGTAACAAATTAACAAAACAAAATATAAGTACATTCTCATCATTACAGAGACGAGATTTGCTGCTGCTGTCTTTGCATAATTGGTTAAGGAAAAATGAATTATTCCCTAATTTCTGAGGAATACAAATTCTGTTTATAAAGTCAGAAGGGAAAGGGGCAAAGGGTTGCAGATGAGGATCAAGAGAGAAGAAAGGAGAAAAGTATTTACAGAAAATAGGAGACAGGCAGGAGTGTCCACAAGGAAAGCCTCATTGTCACTTCTTCTTGCCGGCCCTCTTGGCACTGGACTTGGCTTTGGGCTTCACTGGCTTGGATGCCTTGACTGGCTTGGCTTTGACAGTCTTGGGTTTTTTGCTTTTCTTGGGTGTGGCAGCCGGCTTCTTCTTGGCCTTCCTGACTGGGGTGGCTTTGGGCTTCTTGCTTGGGGCTTTGGAGGCAGCCTTCTTGGGCTTGGCAGCCTTCTTTGGCGTGGCCACCTTCTTGACTTCCTTCTTTGTCTTCTTGAAGGCCACTGACCTCTTGGGCTCGTTGCTCTTGGGCAGCCTGAAAGACCCTGAGGCACCCACCTTTTGGTCTGCTTGAGGACCCCAGTGGTGACCAAGTGCTTGATGGACAATTTGATCTGGGAGTCGGAGTTCTCACCCACCTTGTAGTGGCTCTTGATGTACTTCTGGATGGACTGGCATGAGGAGCCAGCACAGTTCCCCGCCTGGATGGCAGCCACGATCATGTCTGAATACTTGGGGTGGTCTGTGGACTTCTTGGAGGCCTTGGCCCACTTGGGCTTGGCCGCAGGGGTGGATGTGGAGTTCTCAGTCATGGTGGCCTGCCTGGTCCTGATGCTGAAGAAGGCACCTTCTAAAGGGCCAGCCCTCACAGGAAGCCGAAGAAAGCCTGATTCGGGATCTGCTCTGGTGCCTCTGGCTCCCAGGCCAGTCTGAGGCAGGCTCTTGGGGACCTTGCTCAGGTCATGGTGCAGGGGGGGACTCGCTGGGCCAGGTCTGCGTGGCCCAGCCCCGCCGGTCTGTTGGTCGGTCTCGGCGCCCAGGTCTGCCTCAGCCTCCTCTGCCTCCCTTTTCCCAGCTCCGTGTCTCAATCCCAAGACTTCTAATTAAGATATTAGTAGATATTTATGAAGATAAGATTTATAGAAATAAGAAAGACTGGAGATGTAGAATTAGGGAAAAGATCAAGAGTTTAATATTGAATATGTCCTTTTCTTGATCAGTATTGCTAGAGGTCTACACATTTTACTGATCTTTTCAAAGAGTGAACTCTTGGCTCTGTAGATATTTCCTATTGTGCACTTGTTTTCTATTTAATTAATTTCTACTTTTTATAATTCCCTTTCTTCTACTTACTTTGGGTTTAATTTGCAGTTCTTTTCCTAATTTCTTGAGAATGATATTTAAATCACTAGTTTTGGACTTTTTTCTCTTCCAGTATAGGCATTTAAGGCTATAAATTTCCCATCAAGTATAGCTTTAGCTGATTCACGTATATTTTGATATACTGTATTTTCATTACTATTCTGTTGCAAATGTGTCTTAATTGTGATTTCTTTTTTGACCAAATGGGTCATTCAAAACGCATTTTGGGGGGAGTTTGCTAGCTACTATTTTATAATACATTTCTTACTTAATTGAACTGTAGTCAGATAACATATTCTGGATGAAATTTGTTGAGACTTGCTTTATGGTCTATCATAAGATCTACTTTGTTAAATGTCCCATGTGAACTTGAAAAAATATTTTTTGAAGCCATATTATTGGAATTAGATATATACAAATTTATAGTTCTCACATTTTCCCTGGTAGAATGACCCTTTTATAATTATGAAATATTCTTCCTTATTTCTAGTTATTCTTGTATTCAAGTCTATTGTGTATAGAGGGTATAGTCCTCTAGGGAATGCTAATTGAGAGTCTGGGGTGTTTATAGGTCCTTTCTTCCTTGGAGGGACCTGAATTTTAATGTTTGCTTGTCAACATCACGAGATGGACAGAAATTCACTCTGCTTTATAGGGATTTTCTGCTTAGCTTGCTTACCTTCTGCTCTGCTTAGCCTCTGACTCTGCAGCAACATTATTTCTTGGTGCTTCCCTTCCCTACTAGGATCTTGGCCCTGCAGTCCAAGCCACCTGGGGACACCTAAACTCCCAATTTTTATGTACTAAGCCCCATGAGACTACTGGCTCTCTACTTCTAGCAGAAATCCTCTGCTAAATTTCATAGATTCTTGTTCTGCACCATGTATTCAGCAAATTCTTCAAGGGGAAAAGAGAAGCTTAGAACATCAGCATGCTTTCTTTTTTTTGCGGTAGGCGAGCCTCTCACTGCTGTGGCCTCTCCCATTGTGAAGCGCAGGCTCAGTGGCCATGGCTCACGGGCCTAGCCACTCCACGGCATGTGGGATCGTCCCGGACCAGGGCACGAACCCGTGTCCCCTGCATTGGCAGGCGGACTCTCAACCACTGCGCCACCAGGGAAGCCCTCAGCATGCTTTTTTGAAGTTCCCTTGGCTCCACGATTTTGGTTTAAGTCCTGGCTGCCTCAGTAGGTCTCTGATGCTTTCCCTATTCTTTTTTTGTTTTTTTTTGGTACGCGGGCCTCTCACTGTTGTGGCCTCTCCCATTGCGGAGCACAGGCTCTGGACGTGCAGGCTCAGTGGCCATGGCTCACGGGCCTAGCCGCTCCGCAGCATGTGGGATCTTCCCGGACCGGGGCACAAACCCGTGTCCCCTGCATTGGCAGGCGGACTCTCAACCACTGCGCCACCAGGGAAGCCCCTTTTCTTTTTTTAAAATCCACCCTTTCATGTTGTTCTCGGCAAAAGGATTAGTCTGCAACAACCTAGTGCCTCAGAGCCAGGAATGGAAGTCATAGCTTGGGTTCTCAATCAAAACTCTACTGCTTATTAGCTGTGTGACTTTGGCAAGTTATTTGACCAAACTATTTAAACATTCTGAGTTTCAATTTTCTCTTATGTAAATGAAAATAACACCATCTCATAAATGTTGTGAGGATGTGAAGATTAAATGAGATGTCTGTAAAATGTCTAGTAACAAAAACACTTTAATGAGGGCTTACTACGTACCAGACACTTTATATGGATTTAATAACTTAATGTAGATAAAGTTACTATCTCCCATTTCAAGATCACATACTAGTAAGTGATGGAGCTAGGACTTGACTTAAGAGCACTTTTCTTACTAACTACTCAATACTGCTTCTATAATATTGCTTTAGTGTTGTGCCTGACACTGGTGTGTGCTCAATGAATGTCAATTATTGTGATACAGAAAATACAAATGCTTCAGAAATATACTAATCAGATCAGTTTTTCTTTTTTTTTCCCTTGATTTATTTTTCTCCTTTTTCATTTTGGCATAAAGATACTTACAACATCTTTCAATATATTTTAAAAGAAGCTATTGTGAAAAATGAATGTCTAATAGCCTACTGAATGAATAGGTAATAATTTGCTTAACCATTATTCTATTGTTGGATATCTAGAAGGTTTCCATTTTTTAAAACAGAATAGATATCAGTGCCATTAACATTTTGTCCCTTTCACTATTTTCCTTACTTGAAGCATTTTCTCAGAATAAAATCCTATCAGTGGAATACTGGCTCAAGATACGAGCATTTTATTATTGCTGACACAACAGCTATATTGTTTTCTCAAAGAGTTGTAGTAATTATGGTATCACTGGCAATAAAAATAAAAGTTTTGTGTCAAGAGTACATTAATTAAAGCTATGAAGTATAGGAATGAAGGAAGTGTGGAGATGGAAAGAGAAGGGAGATATAAATTTTGAGGCTATGAAAGAAAAAAGTGGAGTATCTGGATACTATTGATATTTCTTGTGAAGCAAGATGTATTAGTTTCACTTAAAGGAGTAGGGATGGAAAAAAAGGGCTGGGCTTTGTTGAAAATTCCAAATGCTTAAATACAATACACATATGTACACGTCATAATCTTTCAAGAGTAATGTTTCTATGATAGTTTTCAAAAGATCTGTGTCTTCCACCCTGCCTCAATGAAATCTGTGATAAAAGAGAAATACTATTTAGGTGTAATTTACAGATGGACTATCTGATACATTAGGGTTCAACCTGATCTTCAGTATCACTTCTTATTCTAACCTATCACCAAACATTTAGTAATCTGGTGTGTGGATCTTTATTATTGTTGCTTTAAAACACACAGAGAGGGCTTCCCTGGTGGTGCAGTGGTTGAGAGTCCGCCTGCCGATGCAGGGGACACGGGTTCGTGCCCCGGTCTGGGAAGATCTCACATGTTGCAGAGCAGCTGGGCCCGTGAGCCATGGCCGCTGAGCCCGCGTGTCCGGAGCCTGTGCTCTGCAACAGGAGAGGCCGCAGCAGTGAGAGGCCCGCGTACCACAAACAAACAATCAAACAAAAAAACACAAAGAGAAATGATCTCTTTTAAGAATAACATATTAAATTATAAAAAATTATAATACAAATTACAAAACAACCACAGATTATTGTTTTCACTTAGCTCAATTTAGCAAAATGTACTCAGAAGCAGGAGGCCTATGTTATAGGGCCCATTGTGTGACTTTATTTGGTGTAATTTTGGGCCTTAATTGTCTTATCTATATATTGGGGTATTTTATCTGACTAAAAGCCAGCATTAGAACATGGCATCTCTTGTTTTATATTCCTGATCTAAAATTTGTCTAGTGAGCATACTATATTGAATAAAAATGAAAGAATCTCTCTTCCTTCGCTAATATGTACTGTGCTTTGAATATCTCACTAAACTTGTTATCATGTTACTGAAAAAAAGAAGTTAATGAATACTTTGTGGGCCTCTCTGAGGGTCATTTCGTCTGTTCCTTCTACCATCAGATGACTCTCAATGTATATATACTTAGAGGCAGCTGCTTTCCTATTACTCCCTTCCTCCCACTTTGCTCCTATCATAGTTTTGGAGTAGTACGTAGCTGTTCATCAGGGAGAAACAGAAAGGGCCTTGAAAATTTGGGCTTAAAGAGAGTCCTTCCTCTCTTTGTCTATGTGCTATAGCCTCCCCAATAAAAAAATAAAATAAAAAAACGTTCTCTGCTAACTGCTTCACTATGTTCATGTGTAAGTAAGTGCCTGATCGTCCATTTCAGATTTCTCTTCCAGTTTCCATTAGCCTCCATCAAATTTTAGTAGTGATACTGAGAGATCATGGAGTTTGAGACTGATAATCGGCTGCATTCAAATCCTGTCTCTGTCACTTACTGGTTAAGTGACTTTGGACAAATGACCTAACCTCTCTAAGCCTCTATCTTCTCATATGCAAGGTGAAGTTAGTTAATACCTACAACACCAAATTATGAGAATTAAGTTAGTTGAATGGGGATTGGAATGATGGCTAAATGTAGTTTAAATGTGAATATCATTTAGAAAATAAGGAGAACACCACTGAATTAAAGTAATTTTTGAGCTGATTCAAATTAGAGGCTGGTTTGATTCCTACGGTCCTTAAAAATCCATACCCTTTAAGGAAGCTATTCCAGATGAGATAGCAAATATAAAGGCTTTGAATTCCTTCATGCTCCAACAGATGCCAATTCCATGGTACAGAAACACTTAACCATATTAGAAGCAATAACCAAAGAGAAGAATAATTTTATGCCTATCTAATTAGCCAAAAATTTTTGCTGGTGAAATTGTGGTTAAAACAACACAGCTGTATGTTGCTGGTGGCATCAGAAATTAGCACAACCTTTTAGAGAAATAATATAGCTATTGTATCAAGAACTATAAAATGCCCATACTCTTAAAACGAATAATCCCACTCATAAGACTTTATTCTAAGAAAATAATTCAATAAGGAAAGTAACTATGATTTTATTTAATAGTGCCTGGCACATAAAAGGTACTCAAGTACTTCTTCAAATGAATAACTTCATGCGTACTGACTTCTCCAAATCACTGCCCTTGGTTCCTTCCCATTATGATCTAACTATTTTCATTATATGGGGATAGTTTTAGAATCAAACTATAATATTTTTGTCTAGTCTCTGTTCTCCCATCTTCTCCAGTAACTTCACTGGTGATTGCTATCAGACTCACTTACGATACTTTCACCATCTGAACTTAGTTGATCTTCACAGTGAAACTAAGTTGACCACATACCACATCCTTGACCCAATCAAAAAGAAATCTGAAGCTTCCTTCAAGTTCCTAAAATGTTGTTCTTCTTTGTCAACACCCTTCTACTCTAATCATTCACCTCATTGCCTGCTTCATAAGACACAAATAGCCAGAAACCTTCACATCCATCCTCAACTGAAACTCAACATACCTTTAGTCCTGTACCTAGACACTTACATTTCCCTCTAGGATCTGAGAAAGAATTATCACCTCCTGCTTTCCTTCTAGCCCCATCCAAAATCCAAATTCTTCAGGTTTATGTATCTCCCCCTCTCTTTTTTAACGGTATAATTCACATACCATTAAATTCACCCCTTCAGTGTATAATTCAGTGGTTTTTAGTATATTGGTATACAAGGTATTTTAGTATCAAGGTTGTGCACTCATCACCACTATCTAATTCCAGGACATTTTCATCATCCTCTCAAAGAAATCCCATACACATTAGCAGTCACTCCCCATCCCTGCCCTCCACTCCCTGGCACACTAATATACTTTCTGTCTCTATGGATTTGCCTATTCTAGACATTGCATATAAATGGAATCATACAGTATGTGGCCTTTTGTGTCTGGCTTCTTTCACTTTAGTGTAATATTTTCAAGATTCATCCATTTTATAGCATGTATCAATACTCTATTCCTTTTTATTGATGAATATTTTCCACCATATGACTATACTACCTTTTGTTTATTCATTCACCAATTGATGCACATTTGGTCTGTTTCCATTTTTTGGCTCTTATGAATAATGCTGCTAGGAACATTTGGGGAAAAGTTTTTGTGTGAAAACATTTCTAATTCTCTTGGGTATGTAAGTAGGAGTGGAACTGCAAGTTAAGTATCTCTTGGTACCTAAATCTATTCTGTTTCTGAGTTCAGACAGCCTGGGATACCTCTCAAAATGCAAACAACTCTACACTGACTCCCTACCTCACCTTCACTCAAACACCTTCAGTCTTCAGAATCTGTACGTATTAATTACCACTTAGTTCTTTCCAATTAAATTGAGGGCAGGGATCAGTTCTCATAGGTCTCATCATATAGTAGGTGTTTAATATATGCTCAATATATTGATACCCTATGCTCACAAATGGGAGAATTACTTATCCTTTCATTCAGCAGATCTTTGAGTGTCTACTGTACATGTGTCACTGTGTTTACTACTGGCTATAAATAGTGGACAAACGTTATTGATCAGTTTCATCTACCCCAACTGCCAATTCAACTCCACAAATATTTACTGAATACTTATGATGTGAATGGCGTTGTGCTAGGTTTGACAGCAGACACAGATAGGAATATGTTATAGTCTGCAGACTTTTATGACAGTTCATAAACTCTACATATGACAGTACAGTAACAACAGAAACATACAACAACAGCAGTAGCACTGTATATTAAATGCCATAAGAAAAGTACAAAATGCTCTGGAGGGTCAACAGACACACATATGGTTGGGAGAATGGACAGAGAAGAGGACAGACATCAGACAATACTTCTTGAAGCTGAAGGTGGTACTTGAGAAAGGGCCACAAAGAAGGTGGCATTCTGATAGATAAGGATTCCCAGGAAAAGAGAAGGTGTTCCACACAGAGAATAGCATGAAAAAAGATAGAAAAGGCTGGATACTGTATAGAATTTTTTTTTTCAGAGACCAATCTAGTTAGGAATGTGTAGGTGGGTAATGACAGAAGAGTCTTGAATATTAGGCTTAGTATTTAAATAGGTTTAGAAGAATGATTCAAAAAGTCTTCCTTTAACAATTCAAATTACTTTAGTGATTCCTTAACCTTTTCTTGAAACTTTTCTATTATGCTTATTATCTAAAGTAATGATGGAAATTAGTGATTTCTCCTTCCACAAGGAACAAAAAATGAACTCTTGACAGCTAAGTGAGCATGCTTAGCTCACTGAGACTGGGGAAGGATGAATTTGAATAATTCTAGCACTGCATCCCCATACTTTGGGGAATATGTAAGGCTTAAAACAGACATGTAGGCAAATCCCCATAGCTAGAATAACAGAAGCAAACTAGGGGAAAAAATAACAGCATTCATTAAGCTGCTAACATCAGGCATTGTGCCAGATGATTTACATATAATATACTTGATCCACCAAATAACCTCATTTAAGTTTATGGCAAGTGAGGCTCACAGAGGTCAAGTAAATTGTTAGAGGTTACCAAGCTAGTAAGAAGCTCAGCTAGTAAAATGTAGACATCACTTTTGAACCCAGGCCTGTCTGATCCCATATTTTCCCCATTGTTCACTTTTATTTGTGAACAAAGGAGGCTAGAATGGTAGGGTCATGATGCATGCATCAAAGAAAAGGGTTGAATATTTAACACAGGGGCTTTAATGGTCTGGAGAAAAATTAGACTGAAATATTCAAAACTGGGTTTAGAATGGCTTAGAGATCAAGACCAAGAGAGATCAAGCTTAGGGCTGTTTCTTGATCAGTTTGAACAATGATCACACTATAGAGCTTATTTAGGAATATCCAGGGAGCAAAATTCCAGTTTTGATTTGGAAACTAGAGAGTAAACTCCAAGAGAATATGGATATTTGTCTGTATTCACTGATGTATTCCAAGTACCTAAAACAGAGACTAGTATACAGTAAGCACTCAATAAACTTTTCTTGAAATAATGAAAAATCACGTAAGGGGTATTCTCGTTTGAATACTCTTGAAGGCCCTGAAATAAAGACAGCAGAACAGTAGGTTTAAAAACCATTCATGTTGTTAGCATATTCTCTTTAACACTCAACCCCATGGCAAAAACAAGCAACTACCAAAACAACAAACATACAAAAAAGCAATAGTTATAAAACAATAGCATGATTTTTAAAAGGTAGGTAGACAAAAGAATGAAAAGACCCCTTTGCATTATAGATAGCATCTAGTACTTCGTGGGTAATCAAATTTCAGTGAGATGGAATCCAGAATTTTGACCTACTGTTTTAATATTTCAAACTGTTGTGAGCTGTGAGCGGTATATCCAATGACTGCTTTTTGGAAATGAAAATGGTTGTCTAATCTAAATATTCTGAAAAAAATGGACAATCTCTTTATTATTGATGACAAGGAATGAAATGAAAACCTCAAATTCATTTACTTAAAGAAGTAACAGAGTACACTTACAAAAGTCTTTACTTTTCTAATTTTGATAGTATGTTTCTATTAGAACATGCAAAGAAAACTGCAACAAAGAACATTAAGGGGGGAAAAAAAAAGCCTTCAGAAGACAGCAAGCCTCTCTACAGAAACACTTTGAAAGAGAATAAAAGCAGGTTCCATCAACTTCCCTCTATTTTTCACAAGCTTTTCTAATATTTCTTCTTTGACGGAACCAATGAATAACTGCCTGTTATCACAAAACATCTTTTTGCAAATATGTGCTTTAAAAATTGCTTTCTTCTGAACAGACAGTTCTTCAAGCTGCTCAGGTCTCTCAGCTGCAACAAGTTTTCTTATTTCTATTATACTGCATTTCTTCCCTGGAATAGTATAAAGACCAATTTTAAAAACTCCTTTGCTTTCCAAAGATAATTTCCTAAAGGCAATACTGCTGTATCTCAATCAATATTTTAACTATCTTTTCTCTATCTATTTCATTTAGTTCCACAATCTTTACTCACTTCAGTAATTCTTAATACTGTAGTTTAATAGTTTAATTTGTCAGGGTGATCATATCATATATTCTTCTATATTACACTAATATAGAAGATAATGAACACTTTCTAATCAATTAATAGTTGCTTGAGGCAGTCTACATGTCCCTAACCTTCTATTAATAACAACACAGACATAATTGTGTCTTGCCTTTTCAATTTCTGCAGAAATTCTATAGTCCTTCAAAAGATAACTCCCTGATTTTAGGGTCTTAATTTTTTGGGTTTCTTTTTTTTTAATGTCTATAGAAAGTTAAAACATATATTTTTTCCTTACTGTAACATTTAAGTTACAGTTGTTTAAACATTTTAGTTTAAATCACATTTTCTAATAAACTCTAAACAAACTAGCTTTCGAAAAGAACCAGAATTAAAACAATTGCAAATTCTGAGGGTAGATTAGGTGACAGCCCCAAAGGAAAAAATACACAGGCCTTATTCTTTTAAAAATTCTTGAAAGACATTACAGTTCACTTGATATTCTAAAATTACTGAAGTTGTTGAGATTTCATAAACTCCAAATAGACTGATTCCTTCAGTACCCTCCCCACCCCAACTTACCAAGTACTGTGGTACTTGAAAACAGAAGCCAAGAAATCAAACTGTTGACTGTTCATTACCACTTTATGTATAGTTTCTTATAAAACATTGAGAATACAGGAAAAACAGAAAATTCTGGTATTCATCTTTCGTCCTTTGTGAGCCAAATTTTCCCCCTCCTTAAAATCTGAGCTGAATCTCATGATCCCTGCACCATGCCTTAAAACTACAAAGTGCAGACACCATTTTTTAATCGGTGCTGAATTTAATTAAATCACAAAGGGGGAAAATGTACTACAGTGCAACTTTCACAGTTGTTACATGTAAGTTACCTATAAGAATTTTTAAAGCTGAGGAAGTTGTTTTCAGGCCCAGGGCAGAACCTGTGGCCTAAAATCAACAGGTCTAAGGATTTAAGATCCCGATCACATCAGTTAAGGTAACATCAAATAATTGAGTACTTCAGTATGATATTTTCACTCCGATAAGGTGAAAATGCTTCATAATTTATGTAAAATATTGAGTCCTGTAATAAACGACCTCCTTAAGAGTAGCTACAGAGTTCCTGTGGCATGTCAAGGCAGAGAACACCCCTAAACCTCACTAAGTCAAGGTTGGACTTGAGTAAGGGAGAAGGGGTGGGCAATTCATGAGTCACACAAGAAAGCATGTCGTATTGTAGAGACTAGTAAAGAGTTTTAACAAGGGGTTTCGAATTCTTTGAATAACGCATTAAGAAAATTCTGTTGGGGAGAAAACTGTCCTCTTACACATGGAACCAAAAGTCACATAAATTCTGACTGGAGGCTGGTGACTAGCACAGCTTCGTGGAATAACCTAACTTTTCACGTAAGACACAATCCCAAAGCTTTAAGATACCGTCTATGCATATGGCACCAAGAATCACCTTTTTCAAGCCCTCGCCGGCACAGGAAGTGGGTTGGACACCCCAACCCATCACCCTACCCCCACAGGAAGTGAGTTATGTTCCCCCCTCCCCCAGAATGGCCTTCCTCCCCTCCCCCAACCGGAAGTGAGGCGCCCCCATTCAGTCGGCCTCAAACCGAGACAAACCAATAACAGCAAAAGAGGGATGATCTTCAAGGGGTGAAGGGCACATCCACTGTGGCCACCCCCAAGCTCGCCTTGCTTACTGACCTGCTGACGACAGGGGTAGGCAGGGGCCTGGGGCCTAAAGAAAGTCCCTGGCACAGGGGACAATTCCCTGAGCCCCTCTCAATCGCCTTCACTCTTCTCACTGCGTCGCCTCACAGCTTGACAAAAATTCCTCCGCAGTACTTTATTTTGATGTCTTTTCTTTCCCTTTACCTAATCGCTTAACCACCTTCCCATAGGTAACTTCTCTAATCGCAGCACTTAAGGCTGTTCTGGTGAGGAGAAAAATGGAATACTATTCCCCATACCTTCAGAAAAATGGAGGGATTATTTTGTTCAAAGGAGGCGAAGGACTACGTGATTACGCAAGGTGAGACTTATTTTCGCGGAGGTTTCTGGGAGATGTAGTTTTTTACATTGCTAAGGCCTGCAGAAAGTATTGGGACTTAAATTGGTTATTACTACGTGCTGGAATCCTTGAAGACACATATCCTATATTCGACGGTAGGCAGACCTAAGGGGCTTAGGCACCAAATGGACCAATACTTCGTTCCCTTTTTTCCCCTGGTACGTAATTGAACTGAAATTTCCCTTCACGCCGGCCCAAGGTCCTGGTCGTCCCGCCCTCTTCCTTTGGCCACGCCTCCCTCAGCCAATCAGACGCTCTCTAGGTCTCTTCCTCTGAAGGTAGGGACGCGAGAGGAGGGGCCTCATGGTGACTCCTCCTTCGGGGCTGAGGAGAGACTGGGAGAGGGCCGTGGCCTCGTGCGCGCGCGCGCGTGTTCGCTCAAGGAGCGCGGCAGCGAGTGAGCGCGCGGAGGGGCGGCGCGCCGGGCTGGGAGGAGGCGGGCAGGCTGGTGGGCCGGGCGGTCTACGGGCGGCAGGGAGCGCGCAGTGGACTCGGCGGCGGCTAGTAGTTAGTTAGTTGTTGTTAGTCAGTGTCAGTTGCTCGGCGGTGGCGGCCGCGGTCACCAGGAAGGGTACTGGACGGCCGGCGAAGGTAGTCACCGCGGCGGCGTGTGAGCCCCTCAGGTAACTGGGGCAAGGTTGCCCACGTCGCCTCCTTTCCCTTCTCCTCTCGCGCCGGCTTGTGGGACCTGGGTCGCCGCGGGGTGAGGGGGCTGACCTGGGGGAATCCGGGCGGGGCGGCGTGGGGTCTGGGTGGCGCCGCCGCGGGGGCTTTGGCGGCCGGTGCGTCCGGCCCGGCGCGGGCTCTCCGGCCACGGCCACCCCCGCGCCCTGTCGCCCCCGGAGCCCGCTGGCGCCGCGCGCCCCCAAGCGCCCCCGCTCCCGCCCCCTCTCTCGGTGGCTGTGGCGGCGGCGGCCCCGGCAGCTCGGCGCCCCCCAGAGGAGGGAAAGTTGGGACCTGGCGGCGAGGGACGCCCCCGGGCGCGGCTGGAAGGCTGCTGGGGAAAGTGAATCCTGGAGGAGCCGGACGCGGTGAGGCTGGGGCAGGAAGGACTCCTTTCGCTCCTGCTAAGTCTGCACGGACCTCCACCTCCAAACCCGGGAGGATCCGGCGCAGCCTGGCCAGCAGCGCCAGGGTGAAACCTGGTGACTCTTTGCCTGCTCACTTCGCTCTACGGTTTGTGAGCCCCTAACGTGCCGGTTTCCTCGGTTTTGGGGGGATTTTGAGTGGTTCGTTGGGTCAGTTTTGTTTCTCTTTCGCCCTTTGACTCGTCCGTTCTTGCAACTTTTCTCCCCTCCCGCGTTGAGGACTTGCCGTCTGAGCCCCTTCTCTACCCCCTCCCTGTTGCCTGCACCATCCGTCTGAGAGCTTGATTTCGTTTTTTCGTCCTTTGACTGCATTAAAGACTGCTGAGAGCAACAGGAAAGAGGAGCCCTCCCACCTTTAAATGTTAACTTTTTTGCAATACGTTGTGTTTTTTAAGATCCCCGTTTAGGAATTTGAGAGCTGTGGAATGGAGTTATTGCAAGGTTGGGGTTGAGGGGATAGTGACGAGTTAGAGGAAAACTATGATTTCATCTTTACTGGCCTTGTTATAGAAAACCTAATACATTTTTCTTCTGCCTCTGTTAAATGTGGTAAGATTATACGTTGAATTAAATACTTGGAGATTTACATGAAAGGCTATTTTTAGGTCATTGTATGATGTATGTCCACAGCTTTTCACCTGAATTGGGATTGCCTTGAGGATTCTGTTTTGGGGCCTACCTCTTGATTTTTGTTCAGCCACAATGCCTTTTTTTCTTTTCTTCTTTTTTCCTCTGATAAATGAAATGATGTGGTAATGTGTATAGTCGGAGAACCCATATTGCTCTCTGCAGTGTAGAAATGAAAACCGTGAATTATACACAAGGGTAAAAGTTTCCATGAGCAATCTTGAATACTTGCTTCATGATGGCTTCTCTATAATCTCAGAACATTTCTAGATAGCTCAGTCCACTGACTACTCTAATTTCTGAAGTGCCTGGCACTTCTCTTCGGTGACTCGTTTAGTAAACTGTAATGGCAAGTATGGTACATTTTCTTGACTTCAGAGATGGGAGTTGTAGCCTCGACCCAGAGATTAACAGTTAACAATGGAAGCAGAATTCATACCATTGCTAGTGAGTTTTGGCTATGACCAACTCACAAACTATGTGAAAAAAACAAACATCTTTCCAAAACTGTCAGAGGGGAAGAGGGGAAATATTTTATCATGTCTTTATTTTTGGAGACTCTAACATGACTATATTATGTGGGGAAAAAAATGTCAAATTATTTTCTCTAAGCCTTTTTGATGTGTGGTCCTCTTCTTCATCCCTTCCCCGCCCCCGTACATTTATGGTTTGACATTTATGTTTGGCTGGGTTCCAGGATGGGAAGAAGAGTATTTTGGTGAAAGGAAAAGATAAGATTGCTTTGAACTATTATGATACTGTGACTATTCATTTTACCCAGAGATAGTACAGAAAAACTTCCTCCATAATTTTTGTACCCCATTAACATTCTTGTCAGAAGTCATTTTTAAGAGTCTACCCTGAGGCCCATAAAGAAATAATGCCACTTCATAACTGTTCCTGACAATCACATTAAAAAATGTGTTCCTGGAATGTGTTGTATGTGTTCTCATATAAACATTTATCTTTGTACATTTATGATAATGTAAATATTTAAGTCTGAGAGCTTAAAATTTTTATTTGCTTATTTGCATACATGTTTTTCAACATCTAGCAGTGCCAACCATATTTGCCAAATAAGCATCATCCATAAATTCATGCTTTGGCACATTTCATATAATAACTCTTCTAAATTGCTCCATGGTGAAGCACCATGAGATTAGTGTTTGCTTCATAAGAGAGATTTGTTGTTGTTTTTAACTGTAATGATGCTCTGTTTAAGTGGAACAGGTGCTGGGCTCTAGCTGTTTGTGTTGAAACCTGCCAAATCATACTCTTTTGTTGGATGGGTTATTTGAGTAATTTAGGAACCAAACTGTGGCCCCTAGCATGCCAAGTTGAGTTCAAGGCTCCATTTCACTGCTGCAAATTCCTGTTTTCACTGTAAGAGGTGGTTGTGTGTGATGAGCTTTATTTTCTTATTGACCTTCTCTTTACTTTAATTCCTACTCCCTACCTTTGTTCTGATCCTTTCATTACTGGAGCTCTTGGGAAAGTCTAGACTCCTTCTTTGCTGGTCTGTTTTCCTTGGAGAAATTCTAGTAACTTTCAGGCCAGGAATAGATAGTTCACATTTGTTCAGCAAATATTTTGAGTGCCTTTTAAGTGGTAAACATGGTGGTAAGCCCTGAGTATATGTAGAATGATATGCCTTTTTGCAAGGAGCATATAGTTTAGGAGAAGATAGCTGATAACCAATAATTATAATGTGGAGTGATATATAACAGGTGTAAGCAGATTCCTATGGATGGAAGCACAGAGCAGGAGGGGTAGTTGACTAAGCCTTGGGGTCTTGGGAGGGGCATGTCCTGAAATGCATCTTAGTGGGTTACCTGAGCTAATCTTCAAAAATAGATAGCAGTTAACTAGGTTCGAAAAAGGGAAAGGACATTCTAGACCAGTGCTGTTCTGTATAAATATAATAATACAAGTCACAAATGTAATTCACATATATATTTTAAAATCTTCTGTTAACCACGTTAAAAAAGGAAAAGGTGAAATTAATTTTAGTAATATATTTTATTTAAGCTGATATATCTAAAATTTTATTTCAATCTGTAATCACTATAAAAACGCATTACTGAGATATTTGACATTCTCTTTTTCATACTAAGTCTTCAGAATCTGGTATGTATTTTATACTTATACCACATCTCAGTTGCGTCTAGCCATGTTCAAGTACTCAGTAGGCACAAGTGGACAGCAGAGTTTTAGAACAGGGGCTGATGAAGTGATAAGAAGCCAAATCACTGAATGCCTTATGAACCAAACTAAGGAGCTTTAACTTTGTCCTGAAGGCTGTGAGGATTTAGTGGGGGAAAAATTATGCTGTGATAGAATCATATTTGTGTTCTAGGCAGTGTGGTGAATGCTGGATTAGAGAAGGGCAAAACTGGAAGCAAGACCAGTTAGGAAGCCATTCCTGATGAGAAATGATGAGATATGTAGAAGAGGGGTGGATGTATAAGAGGTTTAGGAAGTATTATCAACAGGACAGGGTAATCAGACTACAGAGTTGAGCAAGATTGAAGATTTAGCATG
This sequence comes from Mesoplodon densirostris, assembly GCF_025265405.1. Classification (NCBI taxonomy): domain Eukaryota; kingdom Metazoa; phylum Chordata; class Mammalia; order Artiodactyla; family Ziphiidae; genus Mesoplodon; species Mesoplodon densirostris. The sequence goes on along the minus strand of NC_082664.1, from coordinate 118,472,929 downwards.
ATTCCCATATTTCTGTGGTGAGCTACTGAATGGGGCAGACAACTAAGAGAAGCCAAACATCTGTGCCAGACAGACCAAAGCTGAAAAAAACGAACTATGCGAGAATTGTCACAGAAGCTGAGGGAGAAGAATATTTCAAGGATTAGGAGTGGACAATACTGTATCCTGCCATGAAAAGGCCAAGTAAGATAACTGAAAAAAGTCCCTGAAACTTGGTGATTAAGTCATTTGTAACTTCAGCTAGAGCAGGTAGCTATATTGTAGTGCTTTGGGGGTAAGGGGGTTGAAGAGTCAATGACAGGGTAGGAAGGTAGCTAATAGAGAGGGATACAGTGTTTTCAACAAAGGACTGAACAAATAGTGTACGTGAAGGGAGATGCAGGGGATTTAGGGAAGTTTACTCCTTCTCGCCCTTTTTTATTTTTTTATTTTTTATTTTATTTTTTTCTTTTTGCGGTATGTGGGCCTCTCACTGTTGTGGCCTCTCCCGTTGCGGAGCACAGGCTCCGGATGCGCAGGCCCAGCGGCCATGGCTCACGGGCCCAGCCGCTCCGCGGCATATGGGATCCTCCCAGACCGGGGCACGAACCCGTATCCCCTGCATCGGCAGGCGGACTCTTAACCACTTGCGCCACCAGGGAGGCCCCTCGCCCTTTTTTAAATTAAGAGGATCTTGGGCATGTTTATGTGCTTTATTGGAAAGCACCAGTGGAGGGGAGAAATTGAAGTGGTGTTGGGGAGGCGGAGAGATGGGGGACAGAGGTGATTGATGGAGCCAAGGATTTGGAGACAGTAGGAGGGGATGGGGTCCAAGGCATAGGTAGAGAAGTTGGCCTTGGGTAGGAGATGATTTTCTTTTTTTTTTTTGCGGTACACGGGCCTCTCACTGTTGTGGCCTCTCCCGTTGTGGAGCACAGGCTCCAGACGCACAGGCTCAGCGGCCATGGCTCACGGGCCCAGCCGCTCGCGGCATGTGGGATCTTCCCGGACCGGGGCACGAACCCATGTCCCCTGCATCGGCAGGTGGACTCTCAACCACTGCGCCACCAGGGAAGCCCGATTTTCCTTTTTCATTGAGCAGAAACGAAGGAGGTGAAGTTGGAGGCACTGTAAATAAGTTTCTAAATGATAGGGGCAGGAAGGAGAACGAGTTGATGTGTCTTATATCATTTTTGAGTACCTGCTTAGAATGATGGGGAACATGGTAGAATAGGGGTTCTTTAAAAAGAGAGTGTAAGTTGTATAACAGCTTCCAAGGGAATGATGTTGGGGGGGAGAGTCAGACAGACAGACTCACGACTAGGATAATGAAAAAGGATTGTTAGGTAGCATTGAGGACCCACTTGAGGTTGTAGACCTTGGATTTGTAGGGATACCAATTTGCATGGTTTGATTTTTCTCCAGCACTGATCACTCTGGGTATGTACAGCTGAAGAAACCATTTAATACTCACAAGAGCTCATAAGGTAGGTACTGTTGTTATCTCCTTGATTGTAAGATGAACAGCTGGTGTTCAAACCCTGGTGGGTCAATTCTAGAGCCCAGGCTGTTACCCACTGCTTTACAGATGCCTGCTCGGTAGAGATACCTAAAGGGCAATTGGTTGAGGAAATTAATGATGTTAAGGACTGTGACTGAAATGAACTGTGGAGTCCAGGTTGGTTCATAAGCAGGAATCATAGAAGGGGTGATTCAACTGGGAGAAAATGAAGGGCGTGAAAGTTAGAGGTCAGTGTGAAGCCGAAGAACTAGTAAAGGGGGAGCAAAAATATTAGCTTTTACTTATGGATTACCTACTATGTGCTAGATACTTTAATACCTTATTTCTAATCCTAACATAAGTGTTATTAACCTTACATCCATCCCTTTGTCATTCTCCTTCAGATGAAGAAATTGAGGATTAGAAAGGTTAAGTTACATATCCAGAGAGACACACCCTATCAAGTGATACAACCAGGATCCAATACCCATTCTTTCTTCTCCAAACCATAGTGTTCTCAAGTAAGGAGATAAGAAAGAAAATGCAGTAATGATGAAAAGTGGTAGAACGACACTGGGATATTAAATTTAGGACTTCAAAGGTGTATCATTCATTTAACAAATGTTTGTTGAGCATTAGGTGCATGCTAGGCATTGTTCTAGGTGCAGAGGTTATAGTAGTGAACCAAACAGACAAAAATCCCTGCCCTCGCGGATCTTACATTCTAGAGCGTGTGAGACAGACATTAAACAAAATAAGTAACTTGTTATACAGTATTAGAAGGTGATAGATAGGTACTGTGGAGAAAAATAAAGCAGGCAAGAGGGGTAGGTATGCCAAGGGGTGTGTGCACTTTTAAAAAGGATGTCTGGGAAAGACTTGGTGAGGAGTGAGCAAAGGCTTGAAAGATGGAGGTAATCAGGAGCACACTAGGTCTAAGAAACAGTTTGCACTGGCCCTGAAGCAGAGGTGTGCTTGGTGTATTCCCAGAACACTAGGAGGTCAGTGTGCCTGGACTGGAGTGAATAGAAGAGTAGAAAGTGGTTTCTACTTTGTGGAGAAACAAAGTGGAGAGATAACTGGGTCCAGATTACATAGAGCCTGTAGAACATTGGAAGGACTTGGGTGTTTATTTTTTGAGATGGAAACCATTACAGGTTTTTGAGCAAAGTGACGTGATCAGATTTATGCTTTAAAAACTTCACTCTGGCTACTGTGTTGAAAGTAGTCTAAAGAGGTGAAGAGTAAAAACTAGAAGATCAGTTAGGAGGCTCTCTTTAAAAATCTAGTTGAGGGTTAGTGGTGTCTTAGACTAGGAAATTGATGAGAAATGATTGGATTTGGATATATTTTTAACTTTTTATTTTGAAATAATTTTAGATTTACAGAGGAGTTTCACAGATAATGCATAGAGTTCCTTTATGCCAGTGTTTCTCAGCCTCAGCCTTACTGACATTTTGGACTGGCTAAACCTTTGTTGTGGGGATTGTCCAGTGCTATACAGGATGTTAAGCAGCATCCCTGGTCTCTATCTATAGATGCCAGTACCATACCCCGGCTGTAACAATCAAAAATGTCTTTAGACATTGCCAAATGCCCCCATGGGGCAAAATTGCTCCTATTAAGAATCACTGCTGTATACCCTTCATCCTTTTCCCCCTAATGTTAACATCTTACATAACCATGGCACATTTGTCAAGCTAAGAAATTAACATTGGTACAATATTTCAGACAAACTGCAGACTTTATTTGTATTTCACCAGTTTTCCCACTAATATTCCTTTTCCATTCCATTATCCAAACCAGGATACTACATTGCTTTTAGTTGTCAAGTCTCCCTTATCTCTTCTAATGCATGACAGTTTCTTGGTCTTTCCTTACCTTTTATGACCTTGATACTTTTTTTTTAAGGAGTAGTGGTCAAGTATCTTGTAGGATGTTCCTCAATTTGGGTTTTCTGAGATCTTCTCATGATTAGTTATCGAGGTTTGAGGAAGAGTATCGCAGAGTGAAGTGCCCTTTTTATCATGCCATAGAGGAGATCCATGTTATCAACATGACGTCAATGGGTGATCACTTTGTTAAGGTGGTTTCTGCCAGATTTTTCCATTATTTTTCACCGTCCATACTCTGATCATTAGAAGCAAGTCATTAAATTCAGCCCACACTCAAGGGGAGGGGAATTAAACTCCACTTCCTGGAGGCAGATGTATCAAATAATTTCTGGACATATATTACAACCACCACAGTAATTGGTAAATATTTTGGGAGAGATACTTTGAGCCTTTGCCAGTATCCTGTTTCTGCTCACTGATTTTATTTATTTAAAAAATTTTATTTACTTTATTTATTTATTTTTGGCTGCATTGGGTCTTCATTGCACGCAGGCTTTCTCTAGTTGCGGTGAGCGGGGGCTACTCTTCCTTGCGGCACGTGGGCTTCTCATTGCGGTGGCTTCTCTTGTTGCAGAGCACGGGCTCTAGGCATGCAGGCTTCAGTAGTTGTGGCTCACAGGCTCTATAGCACAGACCCAGTAGTTGTGGCGCATGGGCTTAGTTGCTCCGCGGCATGTGGGGTCTTCCCGGACCAGGGCTCGAACCCGTGTCCCCTGCATCGGCAGGCGGATTTTTAACCACTGAGCCACCAGGAAAGCCCCTCTGCTCACTAATGTTAGCATTCATCAGTAATCTTGCCTGCATGCACTGTTTATTTTCCCTCATTCTTACTACATTTGTTAATTGGAATTCTTCTGTAAGGAAAGTTTGTTCCTTATCTATCTAATCATTTATATCAGTTCTAATTTATGGATACTTACTTTATTCTTAGGGTTATAATTCACTTGGTATCATTATTTATTTTGTTGCCTGAATTATTCCAGCTTTGCCCATTGGGAGCTCTTTTAGGTTGACTTCTGTGTCTTTTTGATGTGTTCCCATCCTTTGTATGTGTACGTGTTACACTTCTTTATTTTCTGGCACTACTAGATGTTTCAGGCTCATCTTGTATTTTTCCTGCCTCTGCCCTAGACTCATTTCTTCAAGAAACTCTGATTCCTTTTATTGGAGAATGGTATTTTGAGGTCAAGATCTGGATGTTAGGTGTGCTTGTTGCTACTGCTGCTAGATGCTATCAGTGGACAGAGCTAGGAAATATATGTATGCATACTAATCTATGTATCCACACATATCTATATTTTTTTCTGTGTGTAAAATATATCTCTGACTCTAACTGGGTATGTTTTGATCCAACAAGTTTTGCGGATGGATTGGATGTGGAATGTGAAAAGAGAAGAGTCAAGGATGACTTCAAGGTTTTTGGCTTAAGCAACTGGGAGGATGGAGTTGCCATTTTCAGAGATGGGAAGACTGTGAGCAGAGCAGGTTTCTGGGTAGAGTTCAAGAGTTCTGTCCCAGACTGGCTACGTTTTTGAGATGTCTAAGAGACGTGTAATCGAGATGTCAAGTCAGCAATTGAACAAATGAATCTGTAGTTCAGAGGAGAATGGTCCAGGTTGAATACATTTAGCAGTTGTCAGTATAGATAAGATCACCTGAGGAGTGAACGTAGCTAGAAAAGAGGTTCAAGGACTGACCCCAGGGCAGTCCTAGTCAGAGAGATGAGGAGAAGCAGTTCTGCAAAATGATAAGGATTGGGGTGTGGCTATAGGGTGGAATTCATACCTATTATTAATAAACACTTTTTCAATACCTGTTATTGGCAAGGCACTGTGCCATTTTGGGAGTTAACATTGTGCCATAAATTTACAATCTAGGATGAGACAAATTACAGACTGGAAATGAAAGTAGCAGTGAAAGGCAAATACCAGATAATGGTTCAAATAACATTACTAGAGAAGCTTCTTAGAGGACATAGGCATAAGAAATAATGAACTCAAGCCTGTGCCAGCTACATATAAACACTAATGTAAATATATATCAGTCAAAGAACTTGTCAAGGTTTCATTAAGCTCTTAGGTGGGTAATTGTGCCTTTAGTCACTGCTATCAATTAAACCACTCAGTGAACTGGTTAGGAGGGTTTCTGCTACACTTTTTAACTTTTATCTCTCTGCCACCTTTTCACAATCAGTGGGATTCATCTTAAGACTGCTTAAAATAAAATGTTTCAGTGTAAGATCAAGCAGAATTGGCCTTCATCTTCTGCAAACATGCATTTTTGATTGCTGCTTTCATGGATAGTTTTAGACATTCATGGATAGTTTTAGACATTCACATTTGTCATTTGGTTACTAAAGTCACACCCCGATGCGATTATGGAACTTTACAAGTAATTTAAATGTGTAACCTAGTAAACAAAGGTTTTAGTAAAATATTTTAATTTCAACTCCTTTGCTCTAAAAATGGATAGGCTTTCATTGCCAGCTGATAAAAGGTGGTATAGCATGAGAAAGGCAGATTGTACCTATTGAGTAATTATCAGTCACTCCTAGGAACTTTAAGAAAAATGAGGGTTTTTTCTACTTTATAGCATAGGGGCAAAAAAATCACGGGATTCCATTCTCAATTCTGCCACTGAATGGTTGGCAAAGCTATTAACCATTTGTATGTACAGTGTGTTGTATTTATTAATTGTGAGAAACTTTAGCATATTTATATGCTGAGTGAAAAGAGACTCTGCCTTGAGTGCAAAGACTGTCCTGTTAGCGCAGTTCCTAGCATGTAATGGATACTCAAATGGTTGTTGAATGAAGGAATTACATAAAATACTTGACCCTTGTAAAGTAAGACCTGAAGAGTTATTTAGCTTGCTCAAGAAACCTTAAGATACTGAAAACTTCAGTTGTGTAAGTAAGAATTAGGGCAAAATAAAATAAATCTGTATGCTAACATACTCATTTTAGGCTAAGCCAAACAAACAATACTACTCTTTAAAAACATGATCCTTATGTATCAAGTAGCTCATAATCCTATCCTCCATGAGTAGAAAAGAATTCTAGTTCAGGAGTCAAGCAGCCTGAATTTGAATCCTGGCTCAACCGCTTACTAGCCATGGGCCCTTAAGTTAGTTTCTTAACTGTGCTTCAGTTTCCTCGTTTGTAAAATGGGGATAATACTTAAACCTAGTTTATGGGGTTGTGAGGTGAAAGAAGAATAATAGCAAGCACATAAGTGTTTGATATACAATGTGCTTAATTAATTTTAACTGTTATTTTAAAAGTGTTGAGAGTAATATTTTAGTTTTTCATTTTCTAGAAAATTATATCTGCTGAATGATAACTAAAGGGGAAAAAAAACTCTATGTGAACAAGGAAAGAAGACTGATGGGAAATTATACTCATAGTAATGTGTTTGAACTATGAATAATAGGTTTTCTACTTTTTGCTGTCTCCATTTTTTTCACTCTCAATATGTTTAGCAGATTTTATTAACTGTGTAACTGTAAAACACTGGGCTTTCATGAGCATATTGCTTTTTAGAGAGTCATGGTTAAGAGCGTGGATTGTGAACCCAGATGGCCTGGGATTGAATCTCATCTCTGACGCTTAATAGCGGTGTGGTCTTGGGAAAATTACTTTATTTCTCTATCCTTAGTGTTCTCATCTGTAAAATTGGGATATTGATAGTACCTACCTCGGAAGGTTAATGAACTAATAATTGAAAAGTGTTTAAAATAATGCCTGGGGCATAGTAAGTATCATGTGCTGTTGAATAAAATAATGGTAGAAATATTACATTTAAAAATTAATGAAAGATTTTAGCTTTCCAGTGTATTTATAGGTTCATCCACATTACGTAGACTATTTCATTTCTTATCTTTTAGAGAAAAGTTTTCCTCTTAATCCCCTATCTCTCCCTCCCTAAGCTTCTTTGGTTCCCTTGATGATGGAGGAGCAGGAAAACTCTTTCTTCCTAAATCCTTTATATGACAGGAGCACTTTGCATTGTTTAAAGTTAGGATTCTCCCCCACCCATAATTTTCATAAGAGATTGATTTACTTTTGTTATTACAAGGGAAGATGCCATGGTATATACTTCTTAAATATTTTGAAATAATGAATTAAATATGTCAAATGCTGAGAAACTGCCTTCTTCCCAGGTGTGAAACAGTGTTTATAGATTTTATTTGGGTATGAAGTAGGAGTAATTGTGGGAGTTTGTGTGAAAGAAGATTTAAGGCATTGGAGAAGCAATAAAAAGTATTTTCCTAATGTCAGTTCTCTCCTTGACTTGAAAAATTGTTTTTGCAGCAATATCCTTAGACTGTTTTTCAGCATTTGCCTTTGGGGACTGGCTGCATTCACAGTGTTAAACCTCACAACGAAATATTTCAGGTAGATTGCCAGTTCTTAATTCAACTATGGTCCTGAAGTTAAAAGAGGTTGTTGGTTTCCAGATTCAATGAAGAAGTTAATATAAGGAGAGAAGAGAATCCTGTGGTTTGATAATCTTTTTCTTCTATATAGAATAAGACAAAGTATACATTGTTTCTTATATACTCCTTTCCTTACAAATGCAGCTTGTGGAATGATAGCATCAGTGAATATGTAAGTTGTACTATCAGCAGCATAGAAATAATTTATAAATATAGTAGTTCCTAATTTAGAGAGTTGAACTTTAATTATTGACTTAGATTTTATTTCACATATATATGTTTATTAAACATGTGCAAATAAAATTTGAATCCTATTATAAATGCAACTTGTAGTTCTGTTGTCAGTTTGGCATTCCAAAAGTCTGTTAAAAGATCTTGTCATCTAGAAAAGGATGTGTTTTGTATTCTTTTGTAAAAGGCAACTACAGGGTTTTATGTTGCAGGAATGTTGACCCTCTCTTCTCTTATCTCCTATGGGACTGCAGGGTCTGGGTTTTCATGGACTAGCTGTCTGACTAGGAAACCGAATCCTACTGTACAGATTTCCTTCTAATTCTCTCTGTCTTTTTTGGCTTCAGATCTGAAGTAGAGTTTGATATTACCTATTATACTATACATCTTTAAATTTTATGTTAGGAAAAAGTTAACTTTTAAAAAATTATGTAAGTTTCAGGTGTACAGCATTATAATTTGACATCTGTATACACTACAAAGTGGTCACCACCGCAAGTCTAGTTCCCATCCGTCACAATACTGTTGACTTCCTTCACCCACTTTGCCCACCCCTTAATCCTCTTCCCCTCTGGTAACCACTAATCTGTTCTCTGTATTTTCGAGTTTGTTTTTGTTTTATTTTGTTTGTTCATTTGTTTTGTTTTTTTTAGATTCCACATATGAGTGAAATCATATAGTACTTTTATTTTTCCATCTGACTTATTTCACTTGGTATAATACCTTTATGGTCTATCCATGTTGTCACAAATGGCAGGATTCTATTCTTTATTATAGTGAGTTAATAGTCCATTGTGTGTGTGTGTGTGTGCGTGTGTGTGTGTATACACACATATATACATTCATCAGTGGACAGTTGTTTCCATATGTTGACTATCGTAAATAGTACTGCAGTAAACATAGCTGTGTATATATATCTTTTCAATTAGTGTTTTTGTGTTCATCAGATAAATACCCAAAAGTGGAATAGCTGGATCATATGGTAGTTCTATTATTATTATTATTATTTTTTGAGACATCTCCATAATGTTTTCCATAGTGGCTGCACCAATTTACGGTCCCACCAACATTATACAAGGGTTCCCTTTTCTCCACATCCTGTCCAACATTTGTTATTTCTTGTCTTTTCAATGATAACCATTCTAACAAATGTGAAATAATATCTCATTGTGGGTTTGATTTGCATTTTCCTCATAATTAGTGATGTTGAACATCTTTTCATGTGCCTGTTGGCCATCTGTATGTCTTCTTTGGAAAAATGTATGCAGATCTTCTGCCCATTTTTTTTTTTTTTTTTTGCAGTACGCGGGCCTCTCACTGTTGTGGCCTCTCCCCTTGCAGAGCACAGGCTCCGGATGCGCAGGCTCAGTGGCCATGGCTCACGGGCCCAGCCGCTCCGCAGCATGTGGGATCTTCCCGGACCGGGGCACAAACCTGTGTCCCCTGCATTGGCAGGCGGACTCTCAACCACTGCGCCACCAGGGAAGCCCTGCCCATTTTTTAATCAGGCTTTTTTTGTTTTGTTTTTTTTTTTTGTTCTTGAGTTGTGTGAGTTCTTTATATATTTTGGATATTAACCCCTTTTCGGATATGTGATTTGCAAATATCTTTTCCCATTCAGTAAGTTGCCTTTTTGTTTTGCTGATGGTTTCCTAAAAGCAGAAGCTTTTTTAGTTTGATATCCCATTTGTTTATTTTTGCTTTTGTTTCCCTTGCCTTTGGAGTCAAAACACACAAAACATTGCTAAAACTGATATCAGTGAAATTACTGCTTTTGTTTTCTTCTAGGAATTTTATGGTTTCAGGTCTTACATTCAAGTCTTTAATCCATTTTGAGTTAATTTTTGTGTCTAGTGTAAGACAGTGATCTAGTTTCATTCTCTTGCACGTGGCTGTTCAGTTTTCCCAGTACTATTTACTGAAGAGACTATCCTTCCTCCATTGTATGTTCTTTGCTCCCTTGTCATAAATTAATTTCCATATGTGTGTGGGTTTATTTCTGGGCTCTCAATTCTGTTCTGTTGATCTGTGTGTCTGTTTTTGTGCTGGTACCATACCATTTTGATTACTAAAGCTTTGTAGTATAGTTTGAAGTCAAGGAGCATGATGTTTCCAGCTTTGTTCTTTCTCAGTGTTGTTATGGCTATTTGGGATCTTTTGTGGTCCCGTACAAATTTTAGATTTGTTTGTTTTAGTTCACTGAAATGTGCCGTTGGAATTTTGATAGGGATTGTATTGAATCTGTAGATTGCTTTGGGTAATATGGACATTGTAAAAATATCTGTTCTTTCTATCCATGAACACAGAATATCTTTCCTTTTTTGGTGTGTCTTCTTCAGTTTTTTTTTGCTGTGTCTTACAGTGTTCATTGTACAGGTCTTTCATCTCCTTGATTAAAGTTATTTCCAGGTATTTTATTCTTTTTGATGCACTTATAAATGGGATTGTTTCCTTAATTTCTCTTTCTGATAGTTCATTATTAGTGGATAGAAATATCACAGAGTTCTGTATGTTGATCTTGTATCCTGTGACTTTACTGAATTCATTTATTAGTTCTAACAGTTTTTTAGTGGAGTCTTTAGGTTTTTCTTAACATCTTTATTGGAGTATAATTGCTTTACAATGGTGTGTTAGTTTCTGCTTTATAACAAAGTGAATCAGTAATACATAGACATATATCCCCATATCTCCTCCCTCTTGAGTCTCCCTCCCTCCCACTCTCCCTATCCCACCCCTCTAGGTGGCCACAAAGCACTGAGTTTATCTCCCTGTGCTATGCGCTGCCTCCCACCAGCTATCTGTTTTACATTTGGTAGTGTATATATGTCCATGCCACTCTCTCACTTTGTCCAAGCTTAACCTTCCCCCTCCCCATATCCTCAAGTCCATTCTCTAGTAGGTCTGCCTCTTTATTCCTGTCTTGCCTCTAGGTTCTTAATGACCATTTGTTTTTTGTTTTTTAGATTCCATATATATGTGTTAGCATACGGTATTTGTTTTTCTCTTTCTGACTTACTTCAATCTGTATGACAGACTCTAGGTCCATCCACCTCACTACAAATGACTCAATTTCGTTTCTTTTATGGCTGAGTAATATTCCATTGTATATATGTGCCACATCTTCTTTATCCATTCATCTGTTGATGGACACTTAGGTTGCTTCCATGTCCTGGCTATTGTAAATAGAGCTGCAGTGAACATTTTGGTACATGACTCTTTTTGAATTATGGTTTTCTCAGGGTATATGCCCAGTAGTGGGATTGCTGGGTCGTATGGTAGTTCTATTTATATTTTTTTAAGGAACCTCCATACTGTTCTCCATAGTGGCTGTATCAATTTACATTCCTGCCAACAGTGCAAGAGTGTTCCCTTTTCTCCACGCTCTCTCCAGCATTTATTGTCTGTAGATTTTTTGATGATGGCCATTCTGACCGGTGTGAGATGATATCTCATTGTAGTTTTGATTTGCATTTCTCTAATGATTAATGATGGTGAGCATTCTTTCATGTATTTGTTGGCAATCTGTATGTCTTCTTTGGAGAAATGTCGATTTAGGTCTTCTGCCCATTTTTGGATTGGGTTGTTTATTTTTTTGATATTGAGCTGCATGAGCTGCTTGTAAATTTTGGAGATGAATGCTTCATCAGTTGCTTCATTTGCAAATATTTTCTCCCATTCTGAGGGTTGTCTTTTCATCTTGTTTATGGTTTCCTTTGCTGTGTAAAGGCTTTAAAGTTTAACTAGGTCCCATTTGTTTATTTTTGTTTTTATTTCCATTTCTCTAGGAGGTGGGTAAAAAAGGATCATGCTATGATTTATGTCATAGAGCGTTCTGCCTATGTTTTCCTCTAAGAGTTTTATAGTGTCTGGCCTTACATTTAGGTTTTTAATCCATTTGGAGTTTATTTTTGTGTATGGTGATAGGGAGTGTTCTAATTTCATTCTTTTACATGTAACTGTCCAGTTTTCCCAGCACCACTTATTGAAGAGGCTGTCTTTTCTCCTATGTATATTCTTGCCTCCTTTATCAAAGGTAAGGTGACCATATGTGCGTGGGTTTATCTCTGGGCTTTCTATCCTGTTCCAATTATCTATATTTCTGTTTTCGTGCCAGTACCATACTATCTTGATTAGTGTAGCTTTGTAGTATATTCTGAAGTCAGGGAGCCTGATTCCTCCAGCTCCGTTTTTCTTTCTCAAGATTGCTTTGGCTATTCAGGGTGTTTTGTGTTTCCATACGAACTGTGAAATTTTTTGTTCTAGTTCTGTGAAAAATGCCAGTGATAATTTGATAGGGATTGCATTGAATCTGTAGATTGCTTTGGATAGTATAGTCATTTTCACAGTGTTGATTCTTCCATTCCAAGAACATGGTATATCTCTCCATCTGTTTGTATCATCTTTAATTTCTTTCATCAGTGTCTTATAATTTTCTGCTTACAGGTCTTTTGTCTTCTTAGGTAGGTTTATTCCTAGATATTTTATTCTTTTTGTTGCAGTGGTAAATGGGAGTGTTTTCTTAATTTCACTTTCAGATTTTTCATCATTAGTGTATAGGAATGTGAGAGATTTTTGTGCATTAATTTTGTATCCTGCTACTTTACCAAATTCATTGATTAGCTCTAGTAGTTTCCTGGTAGCACCTTTAGTATTCTCTATGTATAGTATCATGTCATCTGCAAACAGTGACAGCTTTACTTCTTCTTTTCCAATTTGGATTCCTTTTATTTCTTTTTCTTCTCTGATGGCTGTGGCTAAAACTTCCATAACTATGTTGAATAATAGTGGTGAGAGTGGGCAACCTTGTCTTGTTCTTGATCTTAGTGGAAATGGTTTCAGTTTTCACCATTGAGAACGATGTTGGCTGAGGATTTGTCATATATGGCCTTTATTATGTTGAGGTAAGTTCCCTCTATGCCTACTTTCTGGAGGGTTTTTATCATAAACGGGTGTTGAATTTTGTCGAAAGCTTTCTCTGCATCTATTGAGATGATCATATGGTTTTTCTCCTTCAATTTGTTAATATGGTGTATCACGTTGATTGATTTGTGTATATTGAAGAATCCTGCATTCCTGGGATAAACTCTACTTGATCATGGTGTATGATTCTTTTAATGTGCTGTTGGATTCTGTTTGCTAGTATTTTGTTGAGGATTTTTGCATCTATGTTCATCAGTGATATTGGCCTGTAGTTTTCTTTCTTAGTGACATCTTTGTCTGGTTTTGGTATCAGGGTGATGATGGCTTCATAGAATGAGTTTGGGAGTGGTCCTCCCTCTGCTATATTTTGGAAGAGTTTGAGAAGGATAGGTGTTAGCTCTTCTCTAAATGTTTGATAGAATTCACCTGTGAAGCCATCTGGTCCTGTGCTTTTGTTTGTTGGAAGATTTTTAATCACAGTTTCAATTTCAGTACTTGTGATTGGTCTGTTCATATTTTCCATTTCTTCCTGGTTCAGTCTTGGAAGGATGTGCATTTCTAAGAATTTGTCCATTTCTTCCAGGTTGTCCATTTTATTGGCACAGAGTTGCTTGTAGTAATCTCTCATGATCCTTTGTATTTCTGCAGTGTCAGTTGTTACTTCTCCTTTTTCATTTCTCATTCTATTGATTTGAGTCTTCTCCCTTTTTTTCCTGATGAGTCTGGCTAATGGTTTATCAATTTTGTTTATCTTCTCAAAGAACCAGCTTTTAGTTTTATTGATCTTTGCTATCGTTTCCTTCATTTCTTTTTCATTTATTCTGATCTGATCTTTATGATTTCTTTCTTTCGGCTAACTTTGGGTTTTTTTTGTTTTTTTCTTTCTCTAATTGCTGTAGGTGTAAGGTTAGGTTGTTTATTTGAGATTTTTCTTGTTTGTTAAGATAGGACTGTATTGCTATAAACTTCCCTCTTAGAAGTGCTTTTGCTGCATCCCATAGGTTTTGCGTCATCGTGTTTTCAGTGTCATTTGTTTCTAGGTATGTTTTGATTTCCTCTTTGATTTCTTCAGTGATCTCTTGGTTATGAAGTAGTGTATTGTTTAGCCTCCATGTGTTTGTATTTTTTACAGATTTTTTTCCTGTAATTGATATCTAGTCTCATAGCGTTGTGGTCAGAAAAGATACTTGATGCAATGTCAATTTTCTTAAATTTACCAAAGCTTGATTTGTGACCCAAGATATGATCTATCCTGGAGAATGTTCCATGAACACTTGAGAAGAAGGTGTATTCTGTTGTTTTTGGGTGGAATGTCCTATAAATATCAATTAAGTCCATCCTGTTTAATGTATCATTTTAAACTTGTGTTTCCTTATTTATTTTCATTTTGGGTGATCTGTCCATTGGTGAAAGTGAGGTGTTAAAGTACCCTACTATAATTGTGTTACTGTCAATTTCCCCTTTTATGGCTGTTAGCATTTGCCTTATGTTTTGACGTGCTCCTATGTTGGGTGCATAAATATTTACAATTGTTATATCTTCTTCTTGGATTGCTCCCTTGATCATTATGTAGTGTCCTTCTTTGTCTCTCTAATAGTCTTTATTTTAAAGTCTATTTTGTCTGATATGAGAATTGCTACTCTAGCTTTCTTTTGATTTCTATTTGCATGGAATATCTTTTTCCATCCCCTCACTTTCAGTCTGTACATGTCCCTAGGTCTGAAGTGGGTCTCTTGTAGGCAGTATATATACAGGTCTTGTTTTTGTATCCATTCAGCCAGTCTGTGTCTTTTGGTTAGAGCATTTAATCCATTTGCATTTAAGTTAATTATCGATATGTATGTTCTTGTTACCATTTTCTTAATTGTTTTGGGTTTGTTATTGTAGGTCTTTTCCTGCTTTTGTGTTTCCTGCCTAGAGAAGTTCCTTTAGCATTTGTTGTAAAGCTGGTTTGGTGGTGCTGAATTCTGTTAGCTTTTGCTTGTGTGTAAAGGTTTTAATTTCTCTGTCAAATCTGAATGAGATCCTTGCTGTGTAGAGTAATCTTGGTTGTAGGTTTTTCCCCTTCATCAGTTTAAATATGTCCTGCTACTCCCTTCTGGCTTGCAGAGTTTCTGCTGAAAGATCAGCTGTTAACCTTATGGGGATTTCCTTGTGTGTTATTTGTTGTTTTTCCCTTGCTGCTTTTAATATTTGTTCTTTGTATTTAATTTTTGATAGTTTGTTTAGTATGTGTCTTGGCATGTTTCTCCTTGGATTTATCCTGTATGGGCTCTCTGTGCTTCCTGGACTTGATTAACTATTTCCTTTCCCATATTAGGGAAGTTTTCAACTATAATCTCGTCAAATATTTTCTCAGTCCCTTTCTTTTTCTCTTCTTCTTCTGGGACCCCTATAATTCGAATGTTGGTGCGTTTAATGTCCCAGAGGTCTCTGAGACTGTCCTCCATTCTTTTCATTCTTTTTTCTTTATTCTGCTCTGGGTGGTTATATCCACTATTTTATCTTCCAGGTCACTTATCCATTCTTCTGCCTCAGTTATTCTGCTCTTGATCCCTTCTAGAGAATTTTTAATTTTATTTATTGTGTTGTTCATGACTGTTTGTTTGCTGTTCAGTTTTTCTAGGTGTTTGTTTCTTATATTTTCTCCATTTTGTTTCCAAGATTTTGGATCATCTTTACTATCATTATTCTGAAGTCTTTTTCAGCTAGACTGTCTATGTCCTCTTCATTTGTTAGGTGTGGTGGGTTTTTACCTTGCTTCTTTATCTGCTGTGTGTTTCTCTGTCTTTTCATTTTGCTTAACTTACTGTGTTTGGGATCTCCATTTTGCAGGCTGCAGGTTCGTAGTTCCCGTTGTTTTTGGTGTCTGCCCCCAGTGGCTAAGGTTGGTTTAGTGAGTTGTGTAGTCTTCCTCGTGGCAGGGACTAGTGCCTGTGTTCTGGTGGATGAGGCTGGATCTTGTCTTTCTGGTGGGGAGGTCCATGTCTGGTGGTGTGTTTTGGGGTGTCTGTGGCCTTAGTGTGATTTTAGGCAGCCTCTCTGCTAGTGGGTGGGGTTGTGTTCCTGTCTTGCTAGTTGTTTGGCATAGGGTATTCAGCACTGTAGCTTGCTGGTTGTTGAGTGGAGCTTGGTCTTGGTGTAGAGATGGAGATCTCTGGGAGATTTATGCCGTTTGATATTATGTGGAACTGGGAGGTCTCTTGTGGACCAATGTCCTGAACTTGGCTCTCCCACCTCTGACGCACAGCCCTGACGCCTTGCCTGAGCACCAAGAGCCTGTCATCCACACAACTCAGAATAAAAGAGAGAAAAAGAAAGCAAGAAAGGAAGGAAGGAAGGTAGGGGGAAAGAAAGAAGGTAAAATAAAATAAAGTTATTAAAATAAAAAAAATTTTTTTTTAAGTTTTTTTAAGTAATAAAAAAAGAAATAAAAGAGCCGCCAAACCAAAAAACAAATCCACCAATGATAACAAGCACAAAAACTATACTAAGGATTAAAACAAAACCAAAAAACAGACAGAACCCTAGAACAAATGGTAAAAACAAAGCTATACAGACAAAATCACACACAGAAGCATACACATACACACTCAGAAAAAGAGAAAAAGGGAAAAAAATATATATATATCGTTGTTCCCAAACTCTACCTCCTCAATTTGGGATGATTCGTTGTCTATTGAGGTATTCCACAGATGCAAGATACATCAAGTTGATTGTGGAGATTTAATCTGCTGCTCCTGAGGCTGTTGGGAGAAATTTCCCTTTCTCTTCTTTGTTCTCACAGCTCCTGGGGTTCAGTTTTGGATCTGGCAAAGCCACTGCATGTAGGTTGCCTCAGGGCGTCTGTTCTTTGCTCAGACAGGCTGGGGTTAAAGTAGCAGCTGATTCGGGGGCTCTGGCTCACTCAGGCTGGGGGGAGGGAGGGGTACGGAGTGCGGGGCGAGCCTGCGGCAGCAGAGGCCTGTGTGACGTTGCAACAGCCTGAGGCATGCCGTGTGTTCTCCTGGGGAATTTGTCCCTGGATCATGGGACCCTGGCAGTGGCGGGCTGCACAGCCTCCCTGGAGAGGAGGTGTGGATAATGACCTGGGCTTGCACACAGGCTTCTTGGTGACTGCAGCAGCAGTCTTAGCGTCCCATGCCTTTCTTTGGAGTCTGTGCTGGTAGCTGCGGCTCACACCCATCTCTGGAGCTTCTTTAAGTGGAGCTCTTAATCCCCTCTCCTTGCACACCAGGAAACAAAGTGATAATCAAAAGTCACTTGCCTCTTTGGCAGCTCCACACTTTTTCCCGGACTCCCTCCCGGCTAGCTGTGGCGCACTAGCCCCCTTCAGGCTGTGTTAATGCAGCCAACCCCAGTTCTCTCCCTGGGGTCTGACCTCTGAAGCCTGAGCCTCAACTCCCAGCCCCTGCCCACCCCCCCCGGCATGTGAGCAGACAGGCCTCTGGGGCTGGTGAGTGCTGGTCGGCACCGATCCTCTGTGCATGAATCTCTCCGCTTTGCCCTCCACACCCCTGTTGCTGTGCTCTCCTCCATGGCTCCGAAGCTTCCCCCCTGCCACCTGCAGTCTCCGCCCGCGCCTGCGAAGGGGCTTCCTAGTGTGTGGAAACCTTTGGTCCTTTACAGCTCCTTCCCACTGGTGCAAGTTCCATCCCTATCCTTTTGTCTGTTTTTTCTTTTTTCTTTTGCCCTACCCAGGTATGTGGGGAGTTTCTTGCCTTTTGGGAGGTCTGAGGTCTTCTGCCAGCGTTCAGTAGGTATTGTGTAGGAGTTGTTCCACATGTAGATGTATTTCTGATGTATTTGTGGGGAGGAAGGTGATCTCCATGTCTTACTCTTCTGCCATCTTGAAGCTCCTCCTCTCGTATCAGTTTTAGATGTTCTGTCGGTGAAGAATGCGGGTCATCTTGACTGGTCTCTGCTGCAAGTTGTAGGCCAGAACCAGTGTGTCAGCCGTCCTGGGTTGTCGTTGGGAGGCTCTGGAAAGAATCTGCTTGCAAGTTCGCTCACGTTGTTGGTGGAATAAAGTTCCTTGGAGTGGAAGGGCTGAGGTCGGGTTTCCTGGCTGGCTATCAACTGCGTACCATCCTTAGCTCCTAGAGACCCCACTCAGGGCCCCCAGTCTCACAGCCACCAAAAGCTCATCACACCTTTGTCAGACTCGCATCTCTGTCTTTAGGGCTTTTTGTATATAGTATCATGTCATCTGCAAATAGTAAGTTTTACTCCTTTTTTTCCACTTTGGATGACTTATTTCATTTTCTTTCCTAATTGCTGTGGCTAGGACTTCCAATACTGTGTTGAATAAAAGTGGTAAGAGTAGGCATCCTTGTCTTGCTCTTGATCTTAGAGGAAAGCTTTCGGCTTTTCACCATTGAGTAGGATGTTAGCTGTGGGTTCGTCATATATGGCTTTTGTTATGTGGAAGTTCATTTTCTATATCCACTTTGTTGAGAGTTTTTAATCCTGAATAGATCTATTGAGATGATCATATGATCTTTATTCTTCATTTTGTTAGTATGATGTATCACATTGATTAATTTTTGTGGATATCCAACCATCCTTGCATCCCTGGAATAAATCCTACTTGATCATGGTGTATGATCCTTTTGATGTATTGTTGGATTTGGTTTGCTAGTATTTTGTTGAGTATTTTTGCATCTATATTCATCAAGGGTATTGGCCTTCAATTCCCTGTCCTTCCTTCCTTCCTTCCTTCCTTTTTCTTTCTTTCCTTCCTTCCTTCCTTCCTTCCTTCCTTCCTTCCTTCCTTCCTTCCTTCTTTCTTTCTTTCTTTCTTTCTTTCTTTCTTTCTTTCTTTCTTTCTTTCTTTCTTTCTTACTTTTCTTTCTTTCTTTCTTACTTTTCTTTCTTTCGTCTTGTTGTCTTTGTATGGTTTTGGTATCAGGGTAATGCTGGCTTCGTAAAATATGTTTGGAAGGTGTTCCTCCCATTCAGTTTTTTTGGGTAGAGTTTGAGAAGGGTAAATCTTTGAATATTTTGTAGAATTCACCAGTGAAGCTGCCTGGTCCTGGGCTTTTGTTTGTTTGGAGATTTTTGACTACTGGTTCAATCTTCCTACTAGTAATTGATCTATTAAGATTTTATAGTTCTCTATGATTCAGTCTTGCAAGATTATATGTTTCTAGGAATTTATCCATTTCTTCTAGTTGTCCAATTTGTGGGCATATAATTGTTCATAGTAGTCTCTTATGATCCTTTGTAGTTCTGTGGTATCAGTTGTAACTTCTCTTTTATCTCTGATTTAATTTATTTGAGTTCTCTCTTTTTCTTGGTTAATCTAGCTAAAGGTTTGTTGATTTTGTTTATCTTTTCAAAGAACCAGTTCTTAGTTTCACTGATATTTTAAAATTGTTTTTTAGTCTCTATTTCATTTATTTCCAATCTGATCTTTATTATTTCCTTCCTTCTACTGATTTTGAGCTTCACTTGTTCTTTTTCTAGTTCCTTTAGGTGTAAAGTTAGATTGTTCTTTTATTTTGTTGTAGTTGTTGTTCATTTGTTTCTTGAGTTAGGTCTGTGTTGCTATGAACTTTTCTCTTAGAACTGCTTTTGCTGCATCCCATTGATTTTTTTTTTTTTTTTTTTTTTTTTTTTTTTGCGGTACCCGGGCCTCTCACTGCTGTGGCCTCTCCCATTGCGGAGCACAGGCCCCGGACACGCAGGCTCAGCGGCCATGGCTCACGGGCCTAGCCGCTCCGCGGCACGTGGGATCCTCTCGGACTGGGACACGAACCCGCACCCCCTGCATCGGCAGGCGGACTCCCAACCACTGCGCCACCAGGGAAGCCATCCCATAGATTTTGATATGTCGAATTTGTTTTCATTTGTCTCTAGGTATTTTTTGATTTCTTCTTTGATGCCTTTGATGACCCAGTGGTTGTTCAGTAGTGAGTTGTCTAATCTCCATGTTTTTGTGGTTTTCTCATTTTCTTTTTCTTGGGATTGGTTTCCAGTTTCATAGCACTGTGGTCAGAGAATATGTTTGACATGATTTCAGTCTTCTTGAATTTATTGAGACTTGCTTTGTGACCTGACATGAGCTATCCTGGAGAGTGTTCCATGTGCATTTGAGAATGTGTATTCTGCTTTTGGATGCAATGTTCTGTATATATTCATTAAGTACCTCTGCTTTAATGTATCATTTAAGTTCAGTGTTTTCTTATTGATTTTCTTTCTGGATGATCTGTACATTGATGTAAGGGGGGGTGTTAAATTCCTTACTATTATTGTATTGCCTTCAGTTTCTCTCTAAGTTCGTTAATATTTTCTTTATATGTATCCTGGTGCTTCTATGTTGGGTGCATATATATTTATAAATGTTGTATCTTCTTGCTGAATTGACCCCATCATCATTACGTAATGCCTTTCTTTGTTTTTTATTAAAATCTTTGTTTTAAAGTGTATTTTGTCTGAAAGTTTAGTTACTCCAGTTTTCTTTTGATGCCTGTTAGCCAAGGAATATCTTTTTCCAACCCTTCAGTTTCAGTCTATGTGTGTCTACTTTCTTCTGAAGTGAGTCTCTTTTAGGCAGCATATAGATAGGCCTTGTTTTTTCATCCATTCAGCCACTCTCTTTTGATTGGCAAATTTAGTCTATTTACATTTAAAGTAATTATTGATAGGTATATACTTACTGCCATTTTGTTAAATGTTTTCTGGTTGTTTTTGTAGTTCTTCTCTGTTCCTTCTTTTTTTTTTCTCTTCCTTTGTGTTTTGGTGGTTTTCTTTAGTGTTATGTTATTCCTTCCTCATATTCTTTTGTGTATGTACTATAAGTTTTTTCCTTGTGGTTGCTGTGAGATTCACATATGACATCCTATGTAAATAGTAGCCTGTTTTAAGTTGGTAGCAACTTAAGGCTTTGGAATGGGTTCAAATTTATCTTTTTACTCCCTCCCTCCAATGTTTTATACTTTTGATGACACATTTTATATCTTTTTATTTTATACATCCCTTAATTAATATTGTAATTTTAGTTACTTTTACTAGTCTTTTAATTTTCATGCTTGCTTAATAAGTGATTGATCTACTACCTTTATTATATATTTGCCTTTTTCAGTGAGATTTTTACTTACATATTTTTTTTATTATTGATTAGTGTCATTTCCTTCCAGCTTACAGAAGTCCCTTCAATATTTCTTCTAGGGCTGATTTAGTGGTGATAATTCCTTTAGCTTTTGCTTATCTTGATCTGTCCTTCAATTCTGAATGATAACCTTACTGGGTAGGGAATTTTGGTTGGAATTCTTTCCTTTTCAGAACTTTGAATATGTCATGCTACTACCTTCTGGCCTGTAAAGTTTCTGCTGTAAAATCTGCTGAAAGCCTTATTTCATTTCCCTTGTATATAACACATTGTTTTTTTCTTTATGCTTTTAGGAGTGTCTCTTTATTCTTAACTTTTACCATTTCAATTATGATGTGTCTTCGTGTCTGTCTCTTTGTCTTCATCTTATTTGGAATTCTCTGGGCTTGCTGGACCTGAATATCTGTTTCTTTCCTTAGATTAGGGAAGTTTTCAGTGACTCTTTCTTCAGATAATTTTTTTGGCCCTTTCTTTTTCTCTTCTCCTTCTAGGACCCCTATAATGGGAATGTTATTCTGCTTGGTATTGTCCCAAAAGTCCCTTAAGGTATCTTTACTTTTTTTCTTTCTTTTTTCATTTTGCTTCTCTGTCTGGTGACTTCCATTGTTTTGTCTTCCAGCTCACTTCTTCACTGTAATTCATCCAGTCAGTTGTTGAATCCCTCTGGTGTATTTTTCAGTTCAGGTATAACTTCTGTTTGATACTTGCTTATATTTTTAATTTTTTTGTTAAGTTTTCACTGTGTTCATCCATTCTTCTCTTCAGTTCAGTGAGTATATTTATGCCCATTACTTTGAACTCTTTTTCAGGTAGATTGCTTAACAATGTTTTGTTTTAGTTCTTTTTCTGAGGTTTTGTCTTGTTTTTTCAATTGGAACGTATTCCTTTGTCTCCTCATTTTGCCTGATTCTCTGTTTATTTCTATGTATTGAGTATATCAGCTATCTCTCCCAGTTTTAAAGGAGTGGCCTTATTTAGGAGATGTCCTTTGGGGCTCAGAAGTGCAGTGCCACCTGGCCACCAGAGCTAGGTGCTCAACCCATATGTGGGCTGTGTATACCCTACTGTTGTTGCCAGGGGCTGCTGGTGGGCAGGCCTGGCTTCTGGACTTGCTGTGTGGCCCTAAAGCAGCTGCTGTGGGGTGCTGGTGGGCATGGTTATTGCTCGGCTGGCTGTGAGGTCTGGCCAAGACACAGGGATAGGTAGGGCTCTCATTGGGGCATGCCCACTGGTGCTATCAGGTTAGGTGGAGAATTCTAAAATGGCACCTGCCAGTGCTGATATTAGCAGGGTAGACTGAAATCGCATAAATGGCTCCTGCCAGTGACTCAGTCCCTGGGAAGTATCCTAACTGGTTCCTGCCTCTCCGGCAGTTGCTTCAAGATTAATAAGTATGTCCCTTTCACTTATGGTCCATGGGCTTTCCAGTCTGTTGTTTTTGCACTGGTTTTCAGGTACAGTGAATTTATGTGTGAGCCCTTTAAGAGTACGTTTTCTGTTCCCTGAAGCTCTGTAGTTTTCCTGGACATATTTTCTGTTGATTTTCAAAGCCAGGTCTTTTGAGGGCTCATATTTCCTTTGCAGGACCTAGGGGTTGGTGTGGAGCTCAAATCCCTTGCCCCTGAGGGAAAAGATTTGTTCTTTTGTGATCCCTCCCAATTGTGAATCACTGTGGCTGGGGTATGGGTTTTTCCTTGGTGAGACTGTGTCTCTACCTCTATTCCCCATCTCAACAATGTCCTTTTACCCTTTGTTGTAGAGTTTCTGTTTATCCAGTTTTCAGGTCCCTTTCTGAGGGAATTATTCCATACATAATTGTAGATTTGTTGTGTTCATCAGAGGAGGTGAGTTTAGGATCTTCCTACACCACCACCTTCAACCCTTTCAAAGTTAACTTTTATTGTAGAAAAAATTTGAAAAATATAGAATAAGTAAATAAGAGGAAATCTGTTATTCTACCATCCAGGGATAACCAGTACTAATAATTTCTTGCCTCACCACACCACTTTTTTTTAGCATGTATTGCTTTTCAAAATACCTAATTGACATCATACTGTATATTGTAGAGATACGGTTAATGTATCAGCATAGTCAGTGCAGTAAGCAGGTGAGAGGATGCAGGGCTAAGACTGGCTGAGGAGACAGTACATTCATGCTCACCAGGAGGTGTTTTTCATTTAGAGGAATTGGTATGTTTCTTTTTTTTTTCATATGGCTAAATTTGAATAACTTACATGCATGTTTGAAGCAGCTCCACTTTTTAATAATCTCTTATCCTACTTTTTTCAGATAACATATTATGGACATTTTCCTGTATCAAAAAATCCTACTTTTTTCCCACTCCATGTTTACCATCTGATCGACTGAGAACTGGCAGTGATATAGGATATATTAGTTGAATAGGCCCTTGGTAGTCTAAAAGAATATGTCTCACATCTCTTGGGCATATCTTAAAATTGTGCTGTCCAATAGAAATGATGTATGCTACCTATGTAATTTCAAATTTTATAGTAGCCACATTTTTAAAAGTACAAAGAAAATAGGTGAAATTAATTTTAAGGATATATTTTATTTAGTCCAGTATAACTAAAATATTATCATTACAACATATATTCAATATAAAAAATTATTGAGCTGTTTTATAGCTGTTTATAGCTGTATATAGCTGTTTTTTTTCTTGTTAAGCCTTCAAACTCCAGTTTATATTTTCCACTTAACAGCACATATTAATTCAGACTAGCCACATTTCAAGTGCTCCGTAGTTACATGTGGCTAGTATTAGCACAGCCCTAGAGCAGGGGTCCCCAACCCCTAGGCCACGGACCAGTACTGGTCCATGGCCTGTTAGGAGCGAGGCTGCACAGCAGGAGGTGAGTGGTGGGCGAGTGAGCGAAGCTTTATCTGCCACTCCCCATCGCTCTCATTACCGCCAGAACCATCCCCTCTTCCTCCCCCCGACCCATCCATGGAAAAATTGTCTTCCATGAAACCTGTCTCTGGTGCCAAAAAGGTTGGGGACCGCTGTCCTGGAGTATATTATTTTTCCCATAAGATGTGATAAGATAGCACTTTGCAGGTACTCCAGAGAGGGGTGTAAAGAGAAGAAAATAGCAAAGCCATGGTGCACCATGGATGCTGAGTACTCATTTTGGTGTCTCATGAAATTTTAAAACTTTGCCTCAATAAAAATATATATTCCTGTACTTACAGATCTTCATGTGACATAATAATGTTAAATTTGTAGTTGCCCAAAGGTTTACTGGGTCTAATACTTGAAGTAATTCTCAGATAGTCAGTAAGATCAAATCCATATACTAAGGATTTTGGATAACGAAGAGTTTGCAAGAGTTTAAGACCTGAGGAGAAATAAATTTTTATTAATCCTGTACCGAAAACCTTTATGAAGTGAGTAACAAAGACATATACACATGTACGTGTTACATATGCATATATAAATTATATATCTGTATATATACATACATGCACCCATTTATCATAATCCTTCTCATTACTCTCAAGAAACAGTAGCAATTAAAATCATTCTTTTCTTTTTAAAATGAATTTGTGACATGATAAGAAAGATGTAGCATGGCCAGGAACATTCCTAAGGTTAGTGATATAAACTGAATGTATAATATAAAGTAGAAGAATATTGAAAAAGCTTTGCTTTAATTTAGTTTGTGATCATGTGACAAAAAAATTCCTTAACATCTCTAAGCTTTATTTTGTTCTGTAAGATGGACATAATCCTGCCCTTTTTTCTTTTATTCTATTCTATTCTATCTATCTATCTGTCTATCTATCTATCTATCTATCTATCTATTTATTTATGGCTGCGTTGGGTCTTCATTGCTGTGTGCAGGCTTTCTCTAGTTGTGGTGTGAGCAGCGGCTACTCTTCATTGCGGCGTGCCAGCTTCTCATTGCGGTGGCTTCTCTTGTTGCGGTGCACGGGCTCTAGGCGTGTGGGCTTCAGTAATTGTGGCACGTGGGCTTCAGTAGTTGTGGCTCACGGGCTCTAGAGCTCAGGCTCAGTAGTTGTGGCGCATGGGCTTAGTTGCTGCACGGCATGTGGGATCTTCCCGGACCAGAGCTTGAACCCGTGTCCCCTGCATGGCAGGTGGATTCTTAACCACTGAGCCACCAGGGAAGTGCCCCAATCCTGCCCTTTTTTCTTAATATGATTTTAATTATCAAATTGGATGAATGAAGGCTAAAGGGACGTACCTTATTCATCTTTTTGTCACCAGGATTTAGTATAGGGTCTGACATGCTGATACCCTATAAATACTGAATTCAAAGGCTGGATATATATAAAAGAACTTTCTAAACTGAGAGTCCTACAAGTGGAAGCTATTATTTTTACTGTACTTCCTTTGTACTATTTCTTCTTATTTAAGTTATTTACTGGAATATGAGAAGTGTAATAATTAATATTTGCCTATATAATCAATGAATAAGATTGCCCATTGTGGTTGTATTTTTCCATACTATTAATATTTTATTTATCAAATATTGTTTTAAACATTATATATATTTCTAAAATACATTCTAATTATTTTATTTTAAAAGATGTTTAGCACTTAAATATCTTTACATCTGTTAAGAGTATACAATTAGAAATTTTGTTGTTATTGTGAGGTAGACATGACTGTTTTTACTGTGCCCAATCTTTTATCAGCTTAAAAATAAGACTAATTGAGTCACAAATGCAAGCTCATTGAATGCCAAAATTGTGGAGGCAAAGGAGCAATATTTAAATTACTCGACTATGGTCTAGTAACTAGAAAATGCCTCCAATAAGAATGGCTTTCTTGGGACTTCCCTGGTGGCACAGTGGTTAAGAATCCACCTGCCAGTGCAGGAGACACAGGTTTGAGCCCTGGTCTGGGAAAATCCCACATGCCGTGGAGCAACTAAGCCCATGGGCCACAACTACTGAGCCTGCGCTCTAGAGCCCACGAGCCATAACTACTGAGCCCATGCATGGCAACTACTGAAGCCCGCATGCTCTAGGGCCTGCGTGCCGCAACTACTGAAGCCCACACGCCTAGAGCCCATGCTCCGCAACAAGAGAAGCCACTGCAATGAGAAGCCCACGCACTGTGAAGAGTAGCCCCTGCTTGCTGCAACTAGAGAAAGCCCGTGCGCAGCAATGAAGACCCAATGCAGCCAACAAAATAAAAGAAATAATTTAAAAAAATGGCTTTCTTATTTCCATAATGATGGGAGAAACTCCATCTTTTTCCTCTACAAGGGATGCAGCACTTCATAAATGCTTAGTGTGGAACTAAAACAAAATCATAATGAAAGAGCAAGTAATGTTCACCCAGAACAGCATTTCAAAGTGACTTTAGGAAAACATTAGCTTTTTCTAGCAACAGTTATGAGTTTCTGTAACTGCACGCTTACTGAGCCATCTGTAGCAATTGAAAATTTGGATATTTCCCATTTTTAGGGTACATTTCCCCATTTTTAGGGATATTTCCCATTTTTAGGGATGTTTCTCATTTTCAGGGTATATTTCTTTTATCTATTATGAATGAAGGAAGCAACCTCCATGTGAGATAGCATGTGCACTGTGACATATGCCTTGTTTCCTGGGAGTAAGTGAGGAACTTTAGGGAGCAGCTGAATGTTGGCAATGTACTAGGACACCATTAACTAAATGATACTCTCTGGGAGTAGTTGGAATAGTTTCTGTTTTCATTATATTCCCCCCCTTCCACCTTCACCCCAAAATTTTGAGTATCTTTGGGTATTTGGTAACAGAAAGATAACAAATCACGCTTGATATTTTTTTCTTTTTCTCCACATGACAGTAAATATTAAAATTTTTGATGAGAAGAAATACAGTGCATATTACTAAAACATATATGCAGTGACAGTGTAGACCAGTTGGCCAAATGAAAAATGAGTGATCTGTTGATGAAATGAAATGATTTGCCTTAGTTCAAGGCAGGGAAAAGGGAACTAGCTCCTTTCCTTCCCTTGTTGATCTTTCCCCCTGCTGGCTAGATATGCATTTTTTAGGCAATTCTGTTATGAAAAATTCTCTGCTTATTTCTATTCCATTCTGAATTTTACTGTTTGGTACTGTGCTCAGGCATAAGGGCAAGAGGATTGAAATCTTGTCCTTTCTATTTAATTTCATTTCTTATGTATCTTGCATCTGCTCATTCTTTGCTTAGAAAATACTAATAATAATTGGTTAAAACAAGAAGTTAACTTCATAACTGCTGATTGTAATCTAGTTCTGAATAATTTTTTATTAGGCCCTTAAAAATTTGAATCCAAATCAGCAAAAGCTCCCAAGAACAGTAAACTGGAACATTTAATATATACCAAATTGTAGCTCATGCATTTGACAATATGCTCTGCATTAAGTTTTGGTTCTTTGATGTTAGTGTCTGACTGATGAGTTCAAATGAATAATAATCTGTGAAAAATAAAAATATATATATTCCTAGCTGATTTGGGAGTGTAGTTGAGCCATGAGCTACAACTTTTGTGTTGAGTTTTTAAAGAAGCAGAAGAAAAGGAACATGATTTTAGTCACATGAGTACTTTTCATACCCTTAACAGTTATATTATGACTAGAGCAGATTGACTGTCAATTGCTGATTGATATTTCAATTGCTGGTCCTTAGATATCATTTCTGGGAAGATATTGAGAGAATAAGAAGACAATATATTCTTAAGGTTGAGTGCTATAGTTGAACCACTGCTTGAGTTGCCAGCAAATTGAACTGTTAAGAGGAAAAGAAATGGTATGTATATATAGCAAAACTTTTCTCTAGGGAAGAAAAAAGAGGTGCTCATTTTTATAAGATGATTATTTTGGAGATAGTAGTTTGCAGTTTAGGATATTGTGAACTGTTAATCTGTAAAGCACATTTATAATAAATGAGTTACAGGGTATATCTGAAAGCAGTTTTTATAGTATCTAACCTAGTTCCAGTAGCTTAGAGTATGTATTTTGAAAGTAGTATAGGATTTCTTTCTCTGACCTACTCCCTTTAGAGTTTAATTTTTCCAGGTTCCTGCCATTTATTGTATAATGTGTTTTGTTGGGTCTAAATGCTATGTCACGTTTCTCCAAAGAAGACATACAGTTGACCAAGAAGCACATGAAAGGATGCTCAGAATTGCTAATTACTAGAGAAATGCAAATCAAAACTACAATGAGACATCACCTCACACCAGTCAGAATGGCCATGATTAAAAAGTCTACAGGGACTTCCCTGGCAGTCCAGTGGTTAAGTTTCTGTGCTTCCACTGCAGGGGGTGCGGGTTCGATCCCTGGTTGGGGAACTAAGATCCTGCATGCCGCACAGTGTGCCCCCCCCAAAAAAGTCTATAAACAAATGCTAGAGAAGGTGAGGAGAAAAGTGAACCCTCTTATGCTGTTGGTAGGAATGTAAATTGATACAGCCACTATGGAGAACAGTATAGTGGTTCCTTAAAAAACTGAAGATAGAGCTACCATATGATCCAGCAATCCCACTCCTGGGCATATATCTGTAGAAAACAATACTTCGAAAAGATACATGCACCCCAATGTTCATTGCAGCACTATTTACAATAGCCAAGATATGGAAGCAACTTAAATGTCCATCGACAGATGAATGGATAAAGAAGATATAATGGAATATTACTCAGCCATAAAAAAGAATGAAATAATGCCATTTGCAGCAACATGGATGGACCTAGAGATTATCATACTAAGTGAAGTATGTCAGGCAGAGAAAGACAAATATATGATATCACTTATATGTGAAATCTAAAAAGTGATACAAATGAACTTATTTACAAAACAGAAACAGACTCACAGACTTAGAAAACAAACGTACGGTTACCAAAGAGGAAAGGTGGGGGGAGGGATAAATTAGGAGGTTAGGATTAATATACATGCACTATTATATAATCAACAAGGACCTAGTGTATAGCACAGTAAACTCTACTCAATATGCTATAATAACCTATATGGGAAAAGAATAGATATATGTATATGTATAACTAAATCACTTTGCTGTATACTTGAAACTAATACAACATTGTAAATCAACTATATTCCAACAGAAAATAAAAACTATATTAAAAAATGCTGTGTCATTTATTCTGACTATTCAAACAAGATTGTTCCTTTCTGTAGGAATGTTAAGGACCAAATAACTAATTTTGGATGTGTATCTGGTTTTAGAGACAGTTTAAAAATTTTTTTAAATTAAACAAGTAACAGATGAATAACATCTCAGAAGAAATCAAATGATACTGCAATATATAGACAAAGGAGCCAAATTCCTCCTGCATATCTCTCCCTTTCTTTATTTGCCTTCCAGGGGTAATCACTGCAGTCAGTTTGATATCCTTCCAGATCTTTTCTTCTGTGTGCGTGTGTATGTGTGTGTGCAGTTTTATTTTGTCTCTATATTTTTAACATGTTGCATACATTATTCTGCATTTTATCCTCTATGCCAATATAGAATATCTTTTCATGTCACTACATATAGTTCTGAGTCATTCTTTAACTGCTACATAGTATTCCTTAGCATAGTTATTATAGTTTAAGTTTATTACATCTTTTGAAAAATTAAAAGCGATTCTCTTGAAATAGACCCATTGTGCACAAGCTTAGAGCTTTTAATCTGGAAATGGTGAAAACCATTTGGTTTCTTTAATTTTGTTCTTTAAGTAGGCAGAACACATTAAGTTTTTTATCAGAACTGTGGGAGGAAGCAAAAATTGGTTAATCCATAGTTGGATTACTTCAACTTCTTTTTAAAAAGCCTGGATTGTGTCATACTGTCCTAGGTATCTAGGTATATGATTTAATGCAATTGAAACTGAGTTGCACTTGCATCACTGAGTTTCCACTTGGAGTTGGGGAGGACAAAAATGATTACGGTTTTTTTGCAGTGAGACAGAATGGATAAAAGCAGCTTATATTTAAGCTATATAGATCTTCTTTGATGAATGTGACCAGAAAGAAAGCCCATCCATGAAGGTAGGAGCCCTGTATTTTCCTGTTCAATGTTAGATCCCCTGCACCTCCCATTGTGCCTAGTGTGACAGAGACAGGAAGATGTATGAATGAGTGAATGAGTGCATAAATGCCATATATATGAAGCATGTCAGTCTTTAAGCCATGAGTTGAAAATAACCCAGCAGTTAAGGCTGCAGAGATTGGCCTTGAATTGCATTGGTATTAACACATCTATCATGCTGAGCACCTAAGCTGTTTGATAAATTATCAGAAATTTGAGTTATTTTGCTCTCCTGCTATCCTTTACTTTCTTTTGTAAGTACTGTTTCTCTTTTTTTTTCAGGTGGATTAGCATATCTAAGTTATTACCTAAGTTACATTTACTTAGGTAAACTTTGGCCAAACCATTCAAAATGAACAATCACGATGAGTAGTTTTTGGTGTGTCTCCCACCAGTGGTTGCTATTTTAATTATTTCCCTATTGAGGATGATTGCTGTTTTTAGTTCAGCTTAGAAAGAACCACTTTTTGAGTGCCTGCCTTGTAACAGGGCTGATGGTAGATGCTGGGTTTCAAAAAAATGAATGAAGTACCTTCTTGGCCTTCCTGCATCTCAGTGCCCAGAGGGGAATACAAAGTGCAATTGTAGGGATATATGCTGAACCAGAATTTTGTGATTTGGTGTCAGTTTGGCCATTCTGAGATTGAGACAGTCTGTAGGCCTGGAGTTTAAAGTATCTCTAACACTTCATCATGTTTTACATTCTGGCATTATTACTTAAGGAGAACCTACAGGTGAATAACCAGTTTTTAGTATGTGTGTGGTGTTCTCTCATCCCTCTTTCAATTTCTTGTGTATGAACTGCTCTGTCAGAGCAAAGACTATAAGCCATGTCTGGCCTCAGCTTCCACCTGCTATTGGATAAAGAACTTGTCTCCCATTATCATTTCTTTGATGTTGTTTGTTATCCTTTTTCCTTGTATTAGTTTGAACACTGATATTAACATTGTCAAGATACGGCAGAATTTAGGATCCTCTGCTAGTGATTTCTTTTCCCTATTTTGGGAGGAGGTTCTAAAAAGAGAAAAACAATCCAAGCTTCTATGTCTTTGTCCTTTCCCCTTCTCCCTTCAGGTACTTGCAGGTGGGCACTGTTAATCTCAGCCTGAGGTAGAAACAGTGCCATCCAACTATATTGCTTTTCATTTCAAGTTGGCAGCAGCTTTGGCAGCAGTGCAGTAGTTTGGCCTGGTGTTCCAAGTTGTAGTTGAAAAGATTCCAGCATTCATGCCATTCAGAGTAATAGAGCCCCGTTTCCTCTCATCTTTTTTCCACCCTGAATTTGGGATGGTGCCAGCACCCTTTCCTCTTGTATTTGGAGTCGACCTTTATAGGGACTCCAAATATAGGGTCCATATAGACCCATATTTCTGTGACACTAGAATAGAAGCTCCATGAGTGTAGGACCTCTATATTCCAGCACTTAACATAGTGCCTGGACAGTATGTGAACAACCCTACCCAGAAGACTGAATGAATCTTTAATGCATAGATCTTTTCAGAGCAAGGGGTTGTGTTCCTATTCTTTACGTGAAGCTTTGTTGATTCCTTATAGTCTAGCAATAGCATGATGGGGCTGGACTGTCTCATAACCAGTATCATTTGCTGGGCTACTAAGAAAATTCCTGTTGCTCGGTTTACCCAGGGATAAGAGGAGAGGTTCTAAATGAAGTCTTCTTCTGGCCCTTGGGTTTGGGATCTGCGGTCCTTGTGACATTAAACTAAAATCCTTGTGCAAGATTTTAGAGGCCAGCCTTTTGGGTGTATCCACAGAGGCAGAAGTTCTTATCTTTTCAGTTGTGGCATGGTGCAGAGAGTTTCTTGAATTTACCAGGGTACCTGTCCACTAGGTTATGTCCCAGCAAAGCCGAGACGCAGTTTATTTTTTGTGTTTAAGAGCTGAGGATCTGCAACCAGACCTCCTTGTTGGAATCTTGGCACTGTCATTTCTCTTATGTGTGATCTTCAGCAAGTTACTTGTTTTGCATCCGTTACCTCATCTGTAAAATGGGAATAAAATAGTACCCAATATATAATGTCATTTGAGTATTAATATAGGCAAAGGGCTTAGAACATGCCTGGTATATAGTACCACTGTTCAATAAATATTAATATTTAGTTATTTGATGCAGAGAAAATTCATACCTATTTTAACTCATTTTCACTCTAATGTGCTTTCCTGAAAAGAGTGAGAAGGCAAAGAGGTGCAGCTGATGTTCTGAGCATCTCACACAGGAGGTGTGTGGAGGCGTGTGGAGGCCTGTGGAGGTGTTTTGAGCATATGATGGCACATAGCATCAGCTTCTAATGCCCTCATCCATCAGCATGTGTAAGGTGGAAAACAGTAGAGAACCTTTGATCTGGGGGGCTCTAATTATCCCTATAGCAGGCCATGCTCAATTTGACAGTGTCATGATTTTTAATATTTGAAAGTTCCAGAATTGCTACTATGGGATGTAACCCTTTCTTTTTCTACCTCTCTCCTGCTTTTGCTTATACAGTTGAGTGAATACGATGCTCTACTTCCCACACAGATACCCAAATAGCTCTGACTGCTGAAATATTAGGTATCTTACTGTCAGCACATAACTTGTGTTATTAAATTTTCACTGTTACCTGGGTTTGAATCCCAGCTCTGCTAAGCTTCAGCGTCTTTTTGTTTCTTTTGTTTGTTAAACAGGATAAAAGTATCCACATCATAGGATTGTTGTGAGAGTTAATGATGAATACAAAACACTTAGCATAGTGTGCATACTGGCATGTAGTAAGTCTCAAATATTAGTTGCAGAGTTAATATATCTGTCAACATCATCACTGTGGTCATTGTTTTTCCATGTTTTAAATCAGCAGTGAAAGGCAAACTCGCACTAATCCTCATTTCTGCTTGGAATTGGGAAACTAAGTGAAATGTAGCTACTCTCTGCTTGACATGTACTGTAACCTTTCTTTTGCAGTCAAGATTTTACTGCCTTCAAGGGTGTACATATAGGAATTGTGGAACAAAGTAAACCCTGAGAGTCGGCTTTCCTGGTCCTCTATTCCAGCTTCTTTCTACCCAAATGTTGTAGCCCAGATTTCCATTACACACTCCCTTTGATGGCTTCTCCATTAAAATTGCAGTAATGTAATTTGTATTTTGTCCTTGAAGTGAGGCCAGAATTAGGAAGTACATGCAGTGCTTTTGGTAGGAAAGTTCTGTAATGGCCTATGAGATAATTACTTTGATAATAACACACAACTTTTTTATGTATAACCACCAGTTTATTACATACTGTTTACCACTTATCATCCTAGATTTGTTACATTTCTTTTCCTTTAATTTGAAAAACATCCCTGCATGATGGGTAGTATCATCTCCCATTTACAAATGAGAAAATGGAGGCTCAGAAAGGTTAAACAATTTGTCTAAGGTTGCACAGCTGTTGAGCGAGACAGAGTTGATTCATTCCACAGATTTTTTTTTTCCTCCAAAATTAGAAAGTTGGATCCCAAAAATTAGGGTCAAAATTTTTCCTAGAGAAACTTATAAATGGTATGACTAAATAAAGAGAATAGGTAAAAGAAAGTAAATAGGTGGAAAGAAAGTGTGAAGAAGGTTAAGTTGATATTGTGGATCAACTATAAAAGACAGGAAGCTGAAAATATCATTGAAGCACTTCTGGAATTGAAACAATTCTTAGAAGGCAGTTGTCCTGTATGATAGAGGATTTTTTTTTTTTTGGATAGTTGTCGCATTTTAACTTGGAGATTCAGAATTAAAAGTTAAAAATATATCTAGAGCAGAGGGTGAAAATAATATTATCAGTGGAAAGGAAAATGTAGAAATAGAAATGTTATGTATATTTAATAGAAAAGTGATCTAGATAAGGTGTATCAAGATAAAGATAGATGGGCTAAGTGGGGGTTTAATGTAGATATAGTTCAGAGAAGGCTAATTACAAACATTCTTTGATTCAGGGAGAGAAAGTTCAGTTAAGCATTCTGGAGTTTGTTGCCATAGTGTTGAATTATATCTTTCTAGAAATGAGATTCCATTGTGAGGCCTTCTGTTTTTTATTTGGAGTTCGTTTTAAGCAGGGGGCAAGGAGGTAAACGCTGAATAACTACTGCAACTGTGAGGAGGTATTTGTAATACACTAAGGGTTCAGAAGTGAATTTCATTACCTGTAATTAAGCACATCATATCTGTCACTCTGAGGCTTTAGCTTTTACCTAAGAGGCCCACCTTCCTTATTTAACATTTTCATGTGTTTAAACCCCAGCAAGACAGTCAAATTATGCATCTTCAACTTACCTATATCCAGCTGCATATACTTAAGATGTACTAAATATACCCACTTGCTAACATTCACTTACAGGGGATAAATGGCCTGACCTCCCTTCCCCATCAACAAGCTCTTTTCTGGCTTCTGAGTTTGTCAGGGAGGTTCTCATCTATATGGCTGTCCAGGCACCAAAATACTGAGGTCACTTTTGATTCATCAACTCCTCATCTTGGTATCTTGCCAAGTCTCGTAGTTCTTCCTTTGGAATGTATTGTTTGTCCCTTTCTGTTCATCACTGCTAGTTGAATTTTTTCCTTTTTTCTCTATAGAGAAAAAAATAGTTGTTTCTTGTTTTTCAAGAATTCCCATAAGGCTCTCAAAGTAATTTTTGAAAGACATCTTTCTGGATAGTGCCTTTCTTTTTTTGCTTTAGTTATTTCACCTTAGTTTTGCGGCTAGAGTATGTCACTGGAGAGTTAGCTCCCTATCGGAACTGTAAGTTTCAATTCTGCTAAAGGAAGAGACCATAGGCATTGGCGTTAGTCAGGGGTGGCATAAGAGGAGTTGAAAACATCAGCTGTTAACAGTAATAAAATCACTTTCCTTATGTGATAGTTTTGAATTTGAACAACAAATTGATCTGTTTTGCCTTAAACCAAAGGTAAGATATGTTTGGAGACAAATATGTGCAGCTTACTATGAGGGAATTTCTACCTTACAAAATTATTTTTGGAGCAAGCTAATTATGTTTACACCTGGGTTATCTGAGAGGATGGTAAAGTATATGATCATTTAATTTAAAAGTGTTGATGTATTTTTGTTTTCAAGAAGAAAGAGTTTTATAATTTATTAATTTAAGGGGGCAGTGTTTTTGTAGAAAAGATTACCAGGAATATAATTGGGCCTTAATGGCAATTTTCTTGTTGGGAATACTAAAAAGGAGGAGATAATTTTTGTTGGAGGCTTGGTCTATGTTGAGAACACAGCAACAGTCAGAAGGGCATTAGGAATGTGTACTAATTTATATGTCTGCAGTTTATTCAGAGTCAACAAGTTGACTATGTCTTGTTCAGATAGATTCTTTAAAGATTTTTGGTAAAAGACTCCTTCCCCACCACTGATTTCCAGTGTATTTATTTATGTTGTGCAACAAACTATACATGACATTTCAGTTGAGGTATTACATTAATGAGGCACTGAGTTTGCAGTTCAGTAGGAATCTAGACAGAGTGGTGTAGTGGAAAAGTTGTCTGACATGATGGATGACTAGCTGTAGGACATGAGGGAAGCCACACTTGGCTTCGATTTCCACTCTGTAGTATAAGAATTAAACTGAGGACCCTTCCAGCTCTGAGTCTCTGATTTTTGTGGTGCCACTCAAGTCACTTTTGAAGTGTTTTCTTGGAGAGGAGGTGTTTGTTCCATAGCCTTTTCTCTTTTGGTCTCTCAAAGCCAGCCTAAATGTTCTGGAGTTTTGGAAATTTTTTTTCTCTGTTTGAAGTTACATGACCTAAACAGATACTGAACTTTGACCATAGTATTAGCTTTGTGCTACCAACAGCATTTTAGCAAGAGCAGGATTATTCCCAAACTAAAAATCTATTATAATTCAAATGTTGACGTAGAAGGGCTTCAAACACTTTGTTTTACATAGAGCCATTCTTACGAATATCTGGGATGCTCATTCTAATAATAACTGCAGTATGTATAATGAGGTATAGTTAAGAGCATGGACACTGAAGCTGTACTTCCTGACCCACATCTGGCTCTGCCCCTTGTTCATTTTGTGACTTTGAGCAAGTTTTAATGACAGTACCTACCTAATAGGTTTGCTGAGGAATGAATATCTGCCTGGCCTATGGTTCTATATATACTTAGGTGCTACTGTAAATTATTTTTACATTCCAGGGTTCAGGCACTCCTACGATATCTCCTTTAATCATCATAATAATCCTATGAAAGTAGTACCATCATTATCCTCATAAAGAGACGGAGGCTCAGAGAGGTTAAATAACTTCTTGCATCACATAGGAAATAGGTGCTAGAGTCATGAAACTAGTAGGTCTTTCTGACTCATTCCAAAACCCAGGCTCCTTCCTTATTTATATATACTGCTCTAAGCCCAGTCTTTTGGAAATTCTAAATGCTGTTAATTACTCGCTGGGCTTTGACTTAAGGAGGCAGTTGGTGAGAACAAAGACCCAGATAGCATCTGAATGCCTCTTCTATCACCAGGAAAAAATGATGTGTCTTTCAGGCCTCAGGGTTTTCTGTGAATTGTTTTCGTACAATGTGTTGTTGTGTTTTTTTTGTCCATCTCCTCTGCAGACTGAGGCAGTATCAGCACCCAGTCCCATATAGGCTTTGTTTGACAATGGTCTTGGGGAGTATCTGGGCTGGATTAGAAAAGACTCCTTTGCTAGGCCTATCCTTAACTGAGGAGAGTGAAAATTGTAACATACAAAAATAATTTCAGTGAAGGTAATAACCTGAACATCCATATAACTCTCGCTTTATTCACCAGATATTTTTTGAATATCTTTAGATCTTGGATTTTTCATTTGAAAACTTAAAAACGGCTTTACAGTGAAACAGCCTCACTGAAAATTTAACACCGATTATTCTGTATTTACAAAACTTTAAACTGCATTTGTTTTAACTACCTATAGCCATTTTTGTTTTTTGTCCCTTGAAAATCCTTTAACAGAAATAATGGCACACAAATAGGCTTCTGTCATTTCTGAACCTCCTATGACAATACCATACTTAATGCTGAGTAATAGTAATTAGGATGGTGCTGGGTGTAGACATTTTGCATTTTGAGTCTGAGAAGATTTTAGCTTCATCTGAGTTGCTGAGTCAACTCTGCTTTGTTCAGTATTTCAGAACAGTATCTTATACATGGGTTCCTAGTAGTCTAAATATTAAAGAGTGAATTGCATTTAAGAAGTTCTGTAAGTACTCTATCACTTTCATTTCATAGACAGGTGAACAGTGGAGATAATGGTGAGATAATTTTATCTGAGATAAGTTTATTCTGAAAAAGTTCTGGTATAGGTAATTTTTTTCTGTAGAGGGCTAGAGAGTAAATATTTTAGGTTTTGTGGGCTATATGATCTCTGTCACAACTCACGTTCTCTCTACTCAACTCTGCCTTTGTAGAGCACAAGTAGCTATAGCAAAACATAACCATATGGGTGTGACTATGTTTCAATAAAACTTTATTTATGTAGACCTATTTTAATACTCTTGAATGGATCTGGTGGAGGGTCCAGTGAAGACACTTATTTGATGAAAACAGTTGTTTAAGCTTCTGGCAAAGTTGCCTGCCAACTTATAAAGGAGTCACAATAGTGTTTATATAAAAACAAAAGCAGTGTTTTGAAATATCATGGCTACTAAGGACCAATCTCACAGGAATTCTCTTTCCAAAATGGCATAATTTTGCTCTCAGTGAATGCTTATAGAAGAGTCTTGCATAATGTATTATTAATTTGGAAGCTATTACTTGTTCAGCTACATGTGCAGGTTTTTAGTTTTATTTGTACATTTAAAAATGATAAATGGAAAATTCAATACCATTCAAGAGAGGAGAACTACTCAATACTTAAGTAGATATTTGCCAAACACATTTTGAGTTGAGTTTCTATTTTTAACTGACATACTGACTTAAGTTTGCCAAAACCTGATTGCATTTGGAAGGAAAATGGCATTGTTGCTATTTCCTCTGCACGAGAACATCTGAAACAGGCAACTGGCAGCAGGGAAGAGTGAAGGAGAGGGCAAAAATATAATACTTTGTGAGCTTGTTTTTTGTGTGTGTGTGGGGAGGTGTTTGGTTATAAATTTCAAATCTAGTTAGGTTATATTTTCTTTCACTCTGATCTTTCGAGTACCTAGTTTATTTTCTACATTCTATATCCCCCTCAGGTAAATAAAGGAAATTCCATCTTATTACAATTAGAATGAGTTCAGTAACATATCTTTATTTTTGAGGTATGGTAATAAATCATTTTGTTAGATTTTAACCTTCTGATTCAAGTTGACTAATATTCTTATTTGTGGTCTGTATTTTAAAAAGTTTAATTCTAAGTATGTTCCCTTCAGTGAGCAGTAATTCTGTTTTAGAACAAGAGTAATGGACTTAAGGTGTACCAAATGGCTTAGAAAACATTTTAAAATAGTAACTTTACAACTACTACATTTTAGACCTTAATGTGTAGACAGAATAGGTTAAATAGATTAACCAAAGTCATTCTGAAAAGCAAAGTAACACCCATATGAGTATTTTATCTTAGATTACATTTTGTGCTTTTATTAGAACCATTGATTTGGTAAAAGCTCTCAACGTAGTATTATTATAGAAACTGTTTTGAATATGGGGTTGCAACAGACTTGGGGTTCGTCACCAATTTCAGGCTATAGCTGGGTGTAGTTTTGGATAGTGCTTTGTTTGAAGCTGCTATTTGTTTGTTTTACACTATTGGCATTAGGGTGTCATGCAGCCCTAGTCTGAATCCCTAGTAGGAAAGTTTTTTTTTTTTTTTTTAAACATCTTTATTGGAGTATAATTGCTTTACAATGGTGTGTTAGTTTCTGCTTTATAACAAAGTGAATCAGTTATACATATACATATGTCCCCATATCTCTTCCCTCTTGCGTCTCCCTCCCTCCCACCCTCCCTATCCCACCCCTCTAGGTGGTCACAAAGCACGGAGCTGATCTCCCTGTGCTATGCGGCTGCTTCCCGCTAGCTATCTGTTTTACGTTTGGTAGTGTATATATGTCCGTGCAACTCTCTCACTTTATCCCAGCTTACCATTCCCCCTCCCCATATCCTCAAGTCCATTCTCTCTATGTCTGCGTCTTTATTCTCGTCTTACCCCTAGGTTCTTCATGACCATTTTTTTTTTTTTAGATTCCATATATATGTGTTAGCCTACGGTATTTGTTTTTCTCTTTCTGACTTTCTTTCTGACTTACTTCACTCTGTATGACAGACCCTGGGTCCATCCACCTCACTACAAATAACTCAGTTTCATTCCTTTTTATGGCTGAGTAATATTCCATTGTATATATGTGCCACATCTTCTTTATCCATTCCTCTGTCGATGGACACTTAGGTTGCTTCCATGTCCTGGCTACTGTAAATAGAGCTGCAATGAACATTTTGGTACCCTAGTAGGAAAGTTTTGAACAGGGTTCTGAGGGGTGTGGTTGTCAGATTTTGATGTATCCTTTAACAATTATCCTACCTAAAAAGATCAAGGGAACATGGAATTGGGTGTTGCAAGTTTTAACTCTGATGTTTTTTCTGAAGGCAGATATTTCCTATTGCAGTGTGGATACCATTCTCTATTTAAAATAATGACATAAACTGGTTTGATATTTCACCTTTTTGATCATTCAGAAACTGTTGTATGAATATATTTTCCAAGTAGATACAGAGAACATTTTAAGTGAAGTTCTTTTTTTTAAGCAAGATTATGTATATTCATAAAAGTTCCTTTTTTGGTCAGATTGACCCATCAAGGCTTATAATGGAAAAACTTCCATTTGTATTTAATTTCAGTTGGATTCTCTTC
Organism: Mesoplodon densirostris; assembly: GCF_025265405.1. Classification (NCBI taxonomy): domain Eukaryota; kingdom Metazoa; phylum Chordata; class Mammalia; order Artiodactyla; family Ziphiidae; genus Mesoplodon; species Mesoplodon densirostris. The sequence goes on along the minus strand of NC_082664.1, from coordinate 118,432,958 downwards.
TAAGAAGCTAATAACCATATTCTAAATGTGCTTAAACCTGTCGAGTTAATAGGAAATATACTGAGGATTCTTAGACAGCAAACCCAAATACAAAAAGAAGGGGAAGAAACCTCAGATGTACATCGTGATGGAGTAGATTGAATACTGTTATGTAGAAAGAACACAGCTGGGAACTAATCATTATTTTAGTACCTATAATGCACGAAACTAGTTCACTAGTTTGGGAATTGCAATACCCTCTGAGGAGTTTGGTAGAGATGTGCATAAAGGAGGGAGCCTATTTCAGACTTGGTGTGGTTAGGGGAGGAATGTGTTTCAGGGTCCAACAGGAGGCCTGTCAAGAAATTATTTCTAAGAGAGAGCAGGAGCTCAACGTAGCCATGCCAGCAGGGGAAAAAAGTGTTCTATGAAGAAAAGTGGAATGAGCTAAGGCATGGAGGTATGAGAAGACGTTGAACACTGGGCATCTGTATTCATTCAGTAGATATGGTGATAAATGAGGAAGTGGAAAGTGGTGTGGTGAAGGATGAGGTTGAAAAGGATTGTTGGGTTTTAAATACTAAGGACCTTATTTACCAGGCTATAGCGTCAGAACTTTGCCTTGACTGTGGCAGGGAGTCCCTGAAGGAAGCTTAGATTCACATCCTCTTTGATTTATTAGCTGTGTTTATTACCGCTCTTGCCCCACTAATGTGTTAAAACAACAACAACAAAGGAGGATGGAGTCTAGTTTGAAAGCTCTGTGATTTGTTTTTTGTTATTATTACATTAGGAAGTTTAAAAAATTTTTATTATATCCAATGGCAGAGAAAATATGAGTTATTTTAAAGCTCTGAGATTAGGAGTTTAAAACTCTTGGCTCTGATTCTGATTTCATTACTAATTTTGGCAGAGCATCTAGTCTCTTTTAGTCTCACATCCAGGTCAGATAAAATTAGGTTCTTGGACCCTTGTTTCTGCCCTGGTCCTGTTTATGAAGATGGGGGTGGGGATGGAGGTGGGTGCTCATGGAGAAGGCAGGCAAGCAAGCTAATTTCCATCAATAATGGTTAAATGAGTACTTCTGAAATTATTCCTTCTAGGGTATTTTGGCAGAAAATGCCAGGACAGTAGGATGTTGTAATTGAGAAGGATGATTTCCTGGTGGTTGAATTTCAGGCGCTCTGTAACCTGGGTAGAAAATGAAGACCTTAAGACCTCACAAGTGAACTCTTAAAGTTCCCTTTCTTCTATCAGACAAATTAAGAAAATAATAATTTGCATCTACCTTATTCCCAGGATGAACTGAACTTGTAACAGAAAGGTGAAATTTGTTGGTAATGTCAGGTTCAGCTCTTCTTTACTATTCCATCAGCCATTGTCTTATTCCGTATGGACCAGTTATCATCTCATGTTGAGTTGGTTTACTTGCTTCCATTATCTCCCAGCTGCAGTCCCAGATTGTTTTGTCATGTTATTAATCTTCTTTTTTAAAAAATTGTTGTTAGAGTATAGTTGATTTACAATGTTGTGTTAGTTTCAGGTATACAGCAAAGTTACATATCTACATATATGCACTCTTTAAAATTCTTTCCCCATATAGGCCATTACAGAGTATTGAGTAGAGTTCCTACTGTATAGTAGGTCCTTATGAGTTATCTGTTTTATATGTAGTAGTGTGTATATGTCATTCCCAATCTCCCAGTTTATCCCCCCCTTTCCCTCATCTTCTTTTTTTTTTTTTTTTTTTTTTTTAATTTTTTTTTATTTTACAAATTTAATCAGTTATACATATACATATGTTCCCATATCCCCTCCCTTTTGCGTCTCCCTCCCACCCTCCCTATCCCACCCCTCCAGGCGGTCACAAAGAACCGAGCTGATCTCCCTGTGCTATGCGGCTGCTTCCCACTAGCTATCTACCTTACATTTGGTAGTGTATATATGTCCATGCCGCTCTTTCACTTTGTCACAGCTTACCCTTCCCCCTCCCCATATCCTCAAGTCCATGCTCTAGTAGGTCTGTGTCTTTATTCCTGTCTTACCCCTATGTTCTTGATGACATTTTTTTCTTAAATTCCATATATATGTGTCAGCATACAGTATTTGTCTTTCTCTTTCTGACTTACTTCACTCTGTATGACAGACTCTAGGTCCATCCACCTCATTACAAATAGCTCAATTTCATTTCTTTTTATGGCTGAGTAATATTCCATTGTATATATGTGCCACATCTTCTTTATCCATTCATCCGATGATGGACACTTAGGTTGTTTCCATCTCCGGGCTATTGTAAATAGGGCTGCTATGAACATTTTGGTACATGTCTCTTTTTGAATTATGGTTTTCTCAGGGTATATGCCCAGTAGTGGGATTGCTGGGTCATATGGTAGTTCTATTTGTAGTTTTTTAAGGAACCTCCATACCGTTCTCCATAGTGGCTGTACCAATTCACATTCCCACCAGCAGTGCAAGAGTGTTCCCTTTTTTCCACACCCTCTCCAGCATTTATTGTTTCTAGATTTTTTGATGATGGCCATTCTGACTGGTGTGAGATGATATCTCATTGTAGTTTTGATTTGCATTTCTCTAATGAGTAAAGATGTTGAGCATCCTTTCATGTGTTTGTTGGCTGTCTGTATATCTTCTGTGGAAAAATGTCTATTTAGGTCTTCTGCCCATTTTTGGATTGGGTTGTTTGTTTTTTTGCTATTGAGCTGCATGAGCTGCTTATAAATTTTGGAGATTAATCCTTTGTCAGTTGCTTCATTTGCAAATATTTTCTCCCATTCTGAGGGTTGTCTTTTGGTCTTGTTTATGGTTTCCTTTGCTGTGCAAAAGCTTTGAAGTTTCATTAGGTCCCATGTGTTTATTTTTGTCTTTATTTCCATTTCTCTAGGAGGTGGGTCAAAAAGGATCTTGCTGTGATTTATGTCATAGAGTGTTCTGCCTATGTTTTCCTCTAGGAGTTTGATAGTGTCTGGCCTTACATTTAGGTCTTTAATCCATTTTGAGCTTATTTTTGTGTATGGTGTTAGGGAGTGATCTAATCTCATACTTTTACATGTCCCTGTCCAGTTTTCCCAGCACCACTTATTGAAGAGACTGTCCTTTCTCCACTGTACATTCCTGCCTCCTTTATCAAAGATAAGGTGACCATATGTCCGTGGGTTTATCTCTGGGCTTTCTATCCTGTTCCATTGATCTATCTTTCTGTTTTTGTGCCAGTACCATACTGTCTTGATTATTGTAGCTTTGTAGTATAGTCTGAAGTCAGGGAGCCTGATTCCTCCAGCTCCATTTTTCGTTCTCAAGATTGCTTTGGCTATTCGGGGTCTTTTGTGTTTCCATACAAATTGTGAAATTTTTTGTTCTAGTTCTGTGAAAAATGCCATTGGTAGTTTGATAGGGATTGCATTGAATCTGTAGATTGCTTTGGGTAGTAGAGTCATTTTCACAATGTTGATTCTTCCAATCCAAGAACATGGTACATCTCTCCATCTATTTGTATCATCTTTAATTTCTTTCATCAGTGTCTTATAATTTTCTGCATACAGGTCTTTTGTCTCCTTAGGTAGGTTTATTCCTAGATATTTTATTCTTTTTGTTGCAATGGTAAATGGGAGTGTTTCCTTGATTTCACTTTCAGATTTTTCATCATTAGTATATAGGAATGCCAGAGATTTCTGTGCATTAATTTTGTATCCTGCAACTTTACCAAATTCATTGATTAGCTCTAGTAGTTTTCTGGTAGCATCTTTAGGATTCTCTATGTATAGTATCATGTCATCTGCAAACAGTGACAGCTTTACTTCTTCTTTTCCCATTTGGATTCCTTTTATTTCCTTTTCTTCTCTGATTGCTGTGGCTAAAACTTCCAAAACTAGGTTGAATAAGAGTGGTGAGAGTGGGCAACCTTGTCTTGTTCCTGATCTTAGTGGAAATGGTTTCAGTTTTTCACCATTGAGGACGATGCTGGCTGTGGGTTTGTCATATATGGCCTTTATTATGTTGAGGAAAGTTCCCTCTATGCCTACTTTCTGCAGGGTTTTTATCATAAATGGGTGTTGAATTTTGTCAAAAGCTTTCTCTGCATCTATTGAGATGATCATATGGTTTTTCTCCTTCAACTTGTTAATATGGTGTATCACATTGATTGATTTGCGTATATTGAAGAATCCTTGCATTCCTGGAATAAACCCCACTTGATCATGGTGTATGATCCTTTTAATGTGCTGTTGGATTCTGTTTGCTAGTATTTTGTTGAGGATTTTTGCATCTATGTTCATCAGTGATATTGGCCTGTAGTTTTCTTTCTTTGTGACATCCTTGTCTGGTTTTGGTATCAAGGTGATGGTGGCCTCGTAGAATGAGTTTGGGAGTGTTCCTCCCTCTGCTATATTTTGGAAGAGTTTCAGAAGGATAGGTGTTAGCTCTTCTCTAAATGCTTGATAGAACTCGCCTGTGAAGCCATCTGGTCCTGGGCTTTTGTTTGTTGGAAGATTTTTAATCACAGTTTCAATTTCAGTGCTTGTGATTGGTCTGTTCATATTTTCTATTTCTTCCTGATTCAGTCTTGGCAGGTTGTGCATTTCTAAGAATTTGTCCATTTCTTCCAGGTTGTCCATTTTATTGGCATAGAGTTGCTTATAGTAATCTCTCATGATCTTTTGTATTTCTGCAGTGTCAGTTGTTACTTCTCCTTTTTCATTTCTAATTCTATTGATTTGAGTCTTCTCCCTTTTTTTCTTGATGAGTCTGGCTAATGGTTTATCAATTTTGTTTATCTTCTCAAAGAACCAGCTTTTAGTTTTATTGATCTTTGCTATCGTTTCCTTCATTTCTTTTTCATTTATTTCTGATCTGATTTTTATGATTTCTTTCCTTCTGCTAACTTTGGGATGTTTTTGTTCTTCTTTCTCTAATTGCTTTAGGTGCAAGGTTAGGTTGTTTATTCGAGATATTTCCTGTTTCTTAAGGTGGGATTGTATTGCCATAAACTTCCCTCTTAGAACTGCTTTTGCTGCATCCCATAGGTTTTGGGTCGTCGTGTCTCCATTGTCATTTGTTTCTAGGTATTTTTTAATTTCCTCTTTGATTTCTTCAGTGATCACTTCGTTATTGAGTAGTGTATTGTTTAGCCTCCATGTGTTTGTATATTTTACAGCTCTTTTCCTGTAATTGATATCTAGTCTCATAGCATTGTGGTCAGAAAAGATACTTGATACAATTTCAATTTTCTTAAATTTACCAAGGCTTGATTTGTGACCCAAGATATGATCTATCCTGGAGAATGTTCCATGAGCACTAGAGCAAAATGTGTATTCTGTTGTTTTTGGATGGAATGTCCTATAAATATCAATTAAGTCCATCTTGTTTAATGTATCATTTAAAGCTTGTGTTTCCTTATTTATTTTCATTTTGGATGACCTGTCCATTGGTGAAAGTGGGGTGTTAAAGTCCCCTACTATGATTGTGTTACTGTCGATTTCTCCTTTTATGGCTGTTAATATTTCCCTTATGTATTGAGGTGCTCCTATGTTTGGTGCATAAATATTTACAATTGTTATATCTTCTTCTTGGATTGATCCCTTGATCATTATGTAGTGTCCTTCTTTGTCTCTTCTAGTAGTCTTTATTTTAAAGTCTATTTTGTCTGATATGAGAATTGCTACTCCAGCTTTCTTTTGGTTTCCATTTGCATGGAATATCTTTTTCCATCCCCTTACTTTCAGTCTGTATGTATCTCTAGGTCTGAAGTGGGTCTCTTGTAGACAGCATATATATGGGTCTTGTTTTTGTATCCATTCAGCCAGTCTGTGTCTTTTGGTGGGAGCATTTAGTCCATTTACATTTAAGGTAATTATTGATATGTATGTTCCTATTCCCATTTTCTTAATTGTTTTGGGTTCGTTATTGTAGTTCTTTTCCTTCTGTTGTGTTTCTTGCCTAGAGAAGTTCCTTTAGCATTTGTTGTAAAGTTGGTTTGGTGGTGCTGAACTCTCTCAGCTTTTGCTTGTCTGTAAAGGTTTTAATTTCTCCATCAAATCTGAATGAGATCCTTGCTGGGTAGAGTAATCTTGGTTGCAGGTTTTTCTCCTTCATCACTTTAAGTATGTCCTGCCACTCCCTTCTGGCTTGTAGAGTTTCTGCTGAGAGATCAGCTGTTATCCTGATGGGGATTCCCTTGTGTGTTATTTGTTGTTTTTGCCTTGCTGCTTTTAATATGATTTCTTTGTGTTTAATTTTTGACAGTTTGATTAATATGTGTCTTGGTGTATTTCTCCTTGGATTTATTCTGTATGGGACTCTCTGTGCCTCCTGGACTTGATTAACTATTTCCTTTCCCATATTAGGGAAGTTTTCAACTATAATCTCTTCAAATATTTTCTCAGTCCCTTTCTTTTTCTCTTCTTCTTCTGGAACCCCTATAATTCGAATGTTGGTGCGTTTAATGTTGTCCCAGAGGTCTCTGAGACTGTCCTCTGTTCTTTTCATTCTTTTTTCTTTATTTTGCTGTGCAGCAGTTATTTCCACTATTTTATCTTCCACCTCACTTATCCGTTCTTCTGCCTCAGTTATTCTGCTATTGATCCCATCTAGAGTATTTTTTATTTCATTTATTGTGTTTTTAATCGATGCTTGATTCGTCTTTAGTTCTTCTAGGTCCTTGTTAACTGTTTCTTGCATTTTGTCTATTCTATTTCCAAGATTTTGGATCATCTTTACCATCATTATTCTGAATTCTTTTTCAGATAGACTGCCTATTACCTCTTCATTTGTTAGGTCTGGTGGGTTTTTATCTTGCTCCTTCTCCTGCTGTGTGTTTTTCTGTCTTCTCATTTTGCTTATGTTACTGTGTTTGGGGTCTCCTCTTTGCAGGCTGCAGGTTCGTAGTTCCCGTTGTTTTTGGTGTCTGTCCCCAGTGGCTAAGGTTGGTTTAGTGGGTTGTGTAGGCTTCTTGGTGGAGGGGACTACTGCCTGTGTTCTGGTGGATGAGGCTGGATCTTGTCTTTCTGGTGGGCAGGTCCACGTCTGGTGGTGTGTTTTGGGGTGTTTGCGGACTTTTTATGATTTGAGGCAGCCTCTCTGCTAATGGGTGGTGTTGTGTTCCTGTCTTGCTAGTTGTTTGGCATAGGGTGTCCAGCACTGTAGCTTGCTGGTCGTTGAGTGAAGCTGGGTGCTGGTGTTGAGATGGAGATCTCTGGAAGATTTTCGCCGTTTGATATTATGTGGAGCTGGGAGGTCTCTTGTGGACCAGTGTTCTGAAGTTCGCTCTCCCACCTCAGAGGCACAGCACTGACTCCTGGCTCCTCAATTTGGGATGATTTGTTGTCTATTCATGTATTCCACAGATGCAGGGTACATGAAGTTGATTGTGGAGCTTTAATCCGCTGCTTCTGAGGCTGCTGGGAGAGGTTTCCCTTTCTCTTCTTTGTTCTCACAGCTCCTGGGTCTCAGCTTTGGATCTGGCCCCGCCTCTGCGTGTAGGTCGCCGGAGGGCGTCTGTTCTTCGCTCAGACAGGACAGGGTTAAAGGAGCAGCCTCTTCGGGGACTCTGGCTCACTCAGGCCGGGCGGGAGGGAGGGGCACGGAGTGCGGGGCGAGCCTGCAGCGGCAGAGGTCGGCGTGACGTTGCACCAGCCCGAGGCGCGCCGTGCGTTCTCCCAGGGAAGCCGCCCCTGGATCCCGGGACCCCGGCAGTGGCAGGCTGCACAGGCTCCCGGAAGGGCGGTGTGGACAGTGTCCTGCGCTCGCACACAGGCTTCTTGGCGGCGGCAGCAGCAGCCCCAGCGTCCCACGCCCGTCTCTGGGCTCCGCGCTTTCAGCCGCGACTCGCGCCCGTCTCTGGAGCTCCTTTACGCGGCGCTCTTAATCCCCTCTCCTCGCGCACCAGGAAACCAAGAGGGAAGAAAAAGTCTCCTGCCTCTTCGGCAGCTCCAGAGTTTTCCCGGACTCCCTCCCGGCTAGCTGTGGCACATTAGCCCCCTTCAGGCTGAGTTCTCGCCGCCAGTCCCAGTCCTCTCCCTGCGCTCTGACCGAAGCCCGAGCCTCAGCTCCAGCGCCGCTCGCCCTGGCGGGGGAGCAGACAAGCCTCTCGGGCTGGTGAGTGCCGCTCGGCACCGCTCCTCTGTGCGGGAATCTCTCTGCTTTGCCCTACCCAGGTATGTGGGGAGTTTCTTGCCTTTTGGGAGGTCTGGGGTCTTCTGCCAGCGTTCAGTAGGTGTTCTGTAGGAGTTGTTGCACGTGTAGCTGTATTTCTGGTGTATCTGTGGGGAGGAAGGTGATCTCCGCGTCTTACTCTTCCGCCATCTTACCCGGAAGTCCTCCCCCTCCCTCATCTTCTTAAAACACAATTTTCATTGTTATTCCCTTAATTAAAAAATCCATACTACCATTTAAAATTTATTTATTTGTTTGTTTGTTTATTTATTTATTTATTTATTGGTCTTTTTGAGTTCCTTAGAATCTCTGTAATATTCTCTGTGAATGGGGAGAGGAAAGCTTGGGATGTGCTGGGGAATTGAGTCTGACCTAATAAAACAAATCGTATCATTAATTTGTATTGTCTAAATAAAACTTTTTTCCTTTGGCAAGCATCCTTCAATCTAAAGTTACCTAAGGCATGAGTCCCTCATAGAAGGTCGTGTGATTGGAGGTAGATAGTCTTAGGTTGGTGAACATGGTGTTCCAGGGTTTCCAGCAACACACCTATCCATTTGCTGTTTGTAATAGTAGGGGAATGCCTGTCTTTGAGGCACAAACAATTGTTACTTAATAATTGATTTTCTCTTATCTCTTTGATATTTGAACTATGTAAAGCACCTTGCATTCTATCTGGTATAGTATATAGTTACTCAATTGTGGTAGCTACTGTTACTATTACTTAACCTATTCATTGTATACAGTTGCTGTTTAAATTCATATGGTTGTGCTAATAGCCAAGATAATTTCCATGGTTGTTTCAAATTAGGATTAGTGAGACTTTAAAAGCATTTATTAACATTAAAATCATAGTATTGTTTTCTCTTCTCGTTTCTAATTTAATAACTACCAAAAAAAATTCAGGCTGGTTTTCCTTGATTTGTTCTAAATATTATGTGATGCTTTTTGTTTGAGATTTTGTTACCTTCTAGAATTTTTCATTAGCAGCTATGTATGTTGAGCAGCCTTGTTTTACTAAAGATTGATAATTAATGGGACAATGTGAAATTAGATAATTAAGCTTCTCTTGTAGAAAATGTTGCTATTATTCTTCCTTGCATCATGATTTTTATAATACTTAAATTTTATAACTCTGAAACTCCCTATAGGATGACTGAAAGATGATTTTCCTACCAGAAAGTAAGTGGCCTAAAATGATAGGTATATCACCACTTATAAGTTCAAAATTCTTATTAAAGTTCCATATTCATCCTTCTTTCAGCTATACATCTTCTACCTTATGGATTTTTTAAAGATTCTGTCACTACCTTAGTAGTGTTCTGAGTAGCTTGACTTTAATGTGCTGTGTATTTTACTGATGACTTTCAAAAAATTATCATGCTTTTAAAAAAAAAAAAATTATTTATTTATTTATTTTTGGCTGTATTGGGTCTTTGTTGCTGTGCGCGGGCTTTCTCTAGTTGTGTTGAGCGGGGGCTACTCTTCGTTGTGGTGCTCAGCCTTCTCACTGTGGTGGTTTCTCTTGATGCAGAGCATGGGCTCTAGGCACGCGGGCTTCAGTAGTTGTGGCACGCGGGCTCAGTAGTTTTGGCTTGCAGGCTCCAGAGCGCAGGCTCAGTAGTTGTGGCACAGGGGCTTAGTTGATCCACGGCATGTGGGATCTTCCCGGACCAGGGCTCAAACCCGTGTCCCTTGCATTGGCAGGTGGATTCTTAACCACTGTGCCACCAGGGAAGTCCTATCATGCATTATTGAACATTTAATTATTAAATTAGAAAGATGATAACTTAAAATCTGATTTTACATACTCAGTAAATTCCTGTGATTAGAAAATTCTCTCATGGTGTTCTATTTATAATTAATATACCAAGTGAAACTAATTAGAAGTATCTGAAACCCCTGGCAAAATCTGTAATTAGACATGTGATTTATAATTAACTGACTCTTCTTATTCTTGCCTTTTCCTCTCCATTTGAATTAATTACTTTTGTTCTTCCTTAGTGATACCTGTCTTCATGTTCAAGACACTGATGAGAGTTCAGTGATCACTGTGGTATTTTTATAGAGAGTATGGTTTTTATAAGAACTTTGTTTTTAAACTTTGCTTAATAATGTAAAAAAAATAACAAACCTTGAATCATATGCTCTATAAAGTATCACACTGAAGATTTTTGCCCACATTGTCAAATTAAGCATTTATTTTATCAGAGGCTGAAGACAAGCATAGAAAATAGACAGACTTGACCACTTTTCCTGTCTTGTACTTAAGGACCTGGATTTTTCTTGCCAGTCTGATCACTGTCTGCATAATTTTGACAGCATATCCATTGGCCTTGGGTCATTGAGTAGAGCTGGTATTAATTCATTCATTATTTTGCTAAAAAACAGTTCATTAAAGGTCTACCATATGCTAGGCTTTGGGTGCAAAGAGGCAGGAATGATATTCAGAGTATTTGTCAGTCACTACAACACAGACACCAGCCAATCAAGATGGCCATAGCACTGGATTCAGGGTCTTGAAGGACCCCTGCATTCTTTATACTGCATCAGGCTTTGCTGCTTTTGTTGTTGAGTTGGCGTGGTGGTGGTGGTGATGGTGGGAAGACTGGGTCATCAGCAGGTACCTTAGAGCTGGTGAAGTTTGGGGCAGTGACTGTTTGCCAGACCATATTACAGAAGTATTTCAGCACAACCCTTAAGGCTGTACTGGTGTGTACCAGCTGAGTATTAGCTCTGCCAAGAGGTGTTCAGTTCTCTGACTGTAGAGTCAGAGTTACTACCCAGTTTGAGAAGTACTTAATGAAAGTGTATAGACAGTACATAGGGGTTTGCATGAGCCTTTTGGGGGAAAACTAGTAAAGACTTCTATGGTGACTAGAAATTTGCCATAGTCAGATTTGAGGAGGAGGCTCTAACCAAGCTGAGGGGAAAATAGCATTTGCAAAGGCAAAGGAGTGTGAAAGAGCATGGTGGATTCAGACATGAACAAATAGGAGAGATGGAAGATGAAGATGTCTTTCTCTGACCTTTGATTTTTTAAGCTGAATAAATATATATTAAGACCACGTTTGTATCTTTGAAATTGCTCCATTTTTGGTAAAGAACTGCTAGACTGTTTGATACTTAGTTTCTTTAACTATATCTAATTATTTTAGGTGTAGGGAAAGAAGAGAGAATAAGAATTTGTTACAATTCAGGGCTATACTAAAGATTGCTAGAGCAAGAGTGCAATGAAAAAACTTCTCTGCTGATTCACTGAGAGGCTTCTAATGAGCAAACACAAATTCAAACAGATTGAGGATGGTAGTTTTTTTTTTAATGACATAAAACTGTTGCCCATGAGGCTTTCTGGCTGACATCATGTAAGTAATTTTGCTTAATAACTGTGGAGGCCTACAAATTCAAACGTGTGGAAAAGGAAGTAAATTACTGGCCTGTCAGATTCCTGTTGCCTATCATCTTTTATCTGAATAGCAGCTTTTGTTTCCAGACTGTCAGGAGCAAGTATGTGGACCCCTTCAATGTTGAATTTGTATATGCTTGAATAATTCAATTCAGAGCTATCTAAATATAGCAAATCTACAACAGTGAAAATGCTGTATCTTCTTACACTTGTGTAACTTAGGGAACATGTCTATGGATATCTCTTCTCATTTCTGAGAGCTCTTGAGATATGTCAAGGATTTGTAGGGGTGTAAGTTCTGCTTTTATTGTCAGAGTTGATGACTCACACCTTTGAAATATAATGAACTCATATGGACAGCAAAATAAACATTTTCTCTGTGACTGTTCAACTCAATGAATGATTTGAAAGCACCCACTATGTGCTAGGAATTATGTGGAATACAAAGGTGTGAACTACTGGCATTTTTCTGGGTATCAAATTATGTGATTTTTTTTTTATCTCAAGCTATATTTAGTAAAAATGACTGTCTTGATGGTGTATGTGTGTAGCGTAACAACAAAGGGTACAATAAAGGCTTGAGTTACTGGTAAACAGATTATTTGCTTCAAGGAGTGTTTTGAAATAATGGTTTAAGCTCTTTTATGGCTTCATTTTTTACAGCATTTTCAATTAATGTTACTTATTTTCTTTCTACTTCCCATTACTCTGAATAATTAGAAATGAGGAGTATTTTCTGTGAAATGTATATTAAATCCCAATATTAATTCAACAAGTATTTAGATAGCATCTACTAGGCCCTAGGTATGGAGTGAGCTGAATAGCAAAGTTTGCTATCCATAGAATAAAATTACTCAGTAGAAAGGAAGCTAAAATAATAAAAACATGAAAACTTTCAGCTCTTTTGGTATACTTAATGTTATGAAAATAACAGTCAGCCTTAAATGCACAGAATTTACATTTGGTTTTGCAGGTATGCTGTATTTTTGATGTTGTTCACAAAGGCTATCGGAAAACTTAAGAAGGTGTAAACTGTCTACTTTTTGAATACTGATTACCTTAACCAGCATATTACATCTGTGTTTTTCTTTTTACTTATTTCATATTGTGGGTAGCCCAGTTACTTTAGAAATTAAAGACATTCTGTATGCTATCACTTGGCTAGAGCCAGATCTAGGGAAACAAAAAGATGGTGAGAATCCTTGCTGTAACAATTGCCCCTTTTGTACCTTTGTTCATTCCATTTCCACTTCCTGGAATGCCCCCTTTTCTTACCAAAGGTTTTCCCAAAACCTTACCTAAACATTTCCCTTGACATTTTACTCTTTGGAATTTCTATAACATTTTGTTTGTTGCACCTTTTGGGATCTTTATTTTTTACTTTTTTTGTATGTACCTGAACTGTGTTTTCTTTAGAATTATAAGCTTCTTGATGGTGTCATGAATGTTGAATTGGGACATGAACTTTTAGTTAATTTCCAGTTCTTTACAGTCATAAATGTGCTATGATATAAACCTTCGGATTTTTTATTATTTAGGACAGAGTTCCGAGAGAGAAGTTACTAGGTCAAAGGGTTTGAACTTTTTAAAGCCCTTGTGTATTGCCAAATTGCTTTCCAGAAAGACTTTACCTATTTACACTACCACAATAGTGGTATGTGCAAAGATGCCCATTATATTGTATCATTATATTACTATAATTACGTTATTATATTACATTATAATTTGTAGCTATCAGTATAGCTGTAGATTATGGTATAGTAACAATCCCCCAAATCTCAGTGGTTTAATACAACAATGTTTATTTTTTGCTCTTGCTACATGTCTAACACATATCAGCAGGGGGTCTTCTCTCTCTCTTTGGAGTCATTTAGTGAACCACCCTGATCAGAGCTCCATCTGGTTACTTCCTTCCATAATCACTGCAGCAGTGGGTAGGTCTTCCAGTTGTGTACTGGTTCCTAAAGCTTATGCCTAATAATATCTCATATCATGTCTATGTACATTTTAGTGGCTAAAGCAAGTCTTGTAGCCAGAACTAAGTTGAAACAGGGCAGTGAAGTGCAGTTCTACTGTGAGTCTAGGAAGGAGGAGGACTGGAACAGCACTAATAACTAACATCTTATTTAAAAAACAACTCAGATTTTATTGATGAAAGATGATATCTCAATTTGATTTCCTTTGCCAATGTAGGTGAAATTTTCATAACTTATTAGCCATTTGTTTTATTTAATCTTCCCTTTTACTTGTTTTATAAACACATGCTGTTGGTTTACTTTTATATTTCCAGATTTTTGAATTCTGTCATTTTTGTGAGGATAGGAGGTCATGGTGGTGGTATTATGGGGAGTGCAGACTTTTAGAAAATGCCTTCTGTTTTGAAAACTTGAGCAGGTGAACAAAAATTATTTTTCTTGAATTGATCCCCTCACCCTTGTTAATATAGTATATGTTTTGATAAGTTTTGTATTTCAAGATTTGTCAAAATGTTTAAATAATTATAGACAATAGAAAGTCTAGCAGAATTAAGATCCTTGACATTTTACAAGCTTCTAAAGAACAACTTGAGCACAAAATTTTAGGGGGTAAACGATCAAGTTAGGGTTCTCCTCTTGAAAAAATGAAGTTCCCTACTCAGATTTAGTCATATTGACCATGTCTTTTTCCTTTTTTTCAATGTAGGTATCTGCCTAAACTGGAAGTTATGCTGTAGAGGTTTCTGTGGATTTGTCTGAAAACCTAAGGTGAGATATTTTATAAATGCATTTGCCTTTGAAGATATATATATATATATATATATTTTTTGTTGTTGTTGTTGTTGTTTTGTTTTGTTACACGGGCCTCTCACTGTTGTGGCCTCTCCCACTGAGGAGCACAGGCTCTGGACACGCAGGCCCAGTGGCCATGGCTCACGGGCCCAGCCGCTCCGCGGCATGCGGGATACTCCTGGACCGGGGCACGAACCCGCATCCCCTGCATCGGCAGGCGGACTCTCAACCACTGCACCACCAGGGAAGCCCCTTAAGATATATTTTATAATGAGAAATAATTGTTTCTGAAAAATTTAAGGCATTAAAAATTTAATGTCTTTCCCTCTGAGAGTTTTAATAGGAGGCAAATACTATTTATTATAAAGCTACATATATAGCATGCTTACTTTTACTTTGTAGGACATTTGATTGAAACAAATGAAGCTGGTTCTAGCAATTAAAATAGTTTTGAGTGAATTTTTCCTTTGTTTTTTATACTCAAAGTTTGGAGTTCACACTGCTGTTCCCTGACACGCACTTGAGAAAGATATTGGCATAATAATCTGATATTCTTGAAGGCAAACCTTCAATTAGTTAAGTCATAGATTACAACAACTGGTAACTATTTTAATAGTTCAGTTATTAAGAGTTTTCTACCACTCTGTTCTCTTGGAGTTGATTATTTTCTCTAGTTCCCTCTGTTTGGGGGGGGCTTATAAAATAAGGATATATCCTTTAGTATGTTAGTGTTTGTTTTCTATAGATAGCATTCCACTCTAAAGGTAGTATCATAGCTCTTTCCCTTTTCTTACATGTCTTGGCTCAAATCTTCATCTTTTAATTTTTTAAATGTAACATTATAAGTCCATCATCTGGTCTTTCCACCTTGAGTCCAGCTGCTCTCTAAGCCATTCTTGTCACACTTATGAGGGTGCTTTTTCTAAAAGATAAATGTCATCATGTTAGTCCATGACTCAGAATCCTTCAGTACCTTTACAGTGTTCAAAGGATATTTTAGACTCCTACAGAGCAGTATAATCTGCTTTATATCCATTTTTCCATCTCACTAGTGCTCTAGGAATGTTAGGAACTAACATTTTAAGAAAACAGCTTTACTGAGAAATAATTTAGATACCATGAAATTCATCCATTTATTTAAATTTGATGTAATTTATTGTATTTACAGCGTTATGCAACTATCACCACAGTCTAATTCTAGAATATTTTCATCACTTCAAAGAGACATCAGAACTCATTAGCAGTCACTATCCATTCCTGTCTCTACTCAGTCCCTGGCAGCTACTAATCTACTTTCTCTCTATAGTGCTGCCTATTCTGGACATTTCATATAAATGGAATTGTACAGTATGTGGTCTTTTGTGACTTATTTCTTCCATTTAGCATAAAGTTTTCAAGGTTCATCCATGGTTCATCATGAACCAGTACTTCATTCCTTTTTATGGCTAAATAATATTCTATTTTATGTGTCAGGAGTTCAGCTGAGCTTGTGAGAGAGAAGTGGGCTGGGGGGCAGGGGTAAGTGCTGAGCTTCCAGGTGTCAAGGTAGCTGATTAAAAACAACATTCCAAAATGAAAGTAACATTCTAGTCTTTATTCACTTACTGAGATAGTATAAGCAAGAGGCTAAACCTGAGAAAGTGCAGGCCCTCTCACTCAGGTGAATCAGTACGGGGTTGGGGGGGTTGTCTCACTGCTGAGGGAGCCCCAAACAAAAGGTTCCTGCAGTTTTATGGACCCAGGGCTGGTTGGAGGGTGAGATGGAAGGACTTGGAGTGGAAAAGTACTGAGTCAGAGTAGAGAAAAAGTGTCTTTAATGTTTCCTCCCTAATGAGAAGATCTCAGAAGAGGCACCTGAAGAAAGGCCTCAGCTGCAGGCCACATATAAAGAAACTTCTGGAAGAAAGTACCTGGGCTAGGGATACAGCTGTGCTAAAGAGCATGGTCAGTCAGGGGTGCCTGGGTCCTTGACTGCAACTCCCTTCAGAGACTGCAGTGCACTGGCTGTGCACCAAGTCTGGTCAGGGGAGGGCAGATTTCCTATGTGAGGCCTGCCAGGGCCTTTGTAGTCATTTATGGTCAGGTTGGAAAAGTCACACGTCGATTTCTTGATCAGGAGCTGGACTCCGCAATATGCATGTACCATATTTTGCTTATCTGTTCATCAGTTGGTGGACATTTAGGTTGTTTCTACATTTGGGTTATTATGAATATTTTGCTATGAACATTTGTGTATAAGTTTTTGTGTGTACATGTTTTCATTTCTCTTGGGTACATACCTAAGAGTGGAATTGCTGGGTCATTTGGTAAATCCATGTTTAACATTTTGAGGAGCTGCCAAACAGTTTTCCAAAGAGACTGTATCATTTTTCATTCCCACCAGTGACGTATGAGTATTTGTTTCTCCATATCATCACCAACATTTGTTATTATCCTCTTCCTTTTTTTCTTTTTTTAAATTACAGCCATTCTAATGGATGTAAAGTGGTATCTCATTGTGCTTTTTTTTTTTTTTTTTTTTTTTTTTTTTTTGCGGTACGCGGGCCTCTCACTGTTGTGGCCTCTCCCGTTGCGGAGCACAGGCTCCGGACGCGCAGGCTTAGCGGCCATGGCTCACAGGCCCAGCCTCTCTGCGGCATGTGGGATCTTCCCGGACTGGGGCATGAACCCCTGTCCCCTGCATCGGCAGGCGGACTCTCAACCACTGCGCCACCAGGGAAGCCCTTATTGTGCTTTTGATTTGTATTTCCCTAGTGGCTAATGATGTTGAATACCTTGTCATGTGCTTAATGGCCATTTGTATATCTTTCTTTGAGAAATGTCTATGCAAATCCTTTGCCCATTTAAAAATTAGGTTATCCTTTTATTGTAAGAGTTCTTTATATATTCTGGATACAAGTCACTTATGAAATATATGATTTGCAAATATTTTCTCCCATTCTGTGAGTTGTCTTTTCACTTTCTCAATATTGTTCTTTAAAACACAAAAGTTTTTAATTTTATCTATGTTTCTTTTGTTGCTTACGATTTTGGTGTTTTATCTAAGAAACCATTACCTAATCCAGTGTGATGGAGATTTATTCATATTTTCTTCTAAATGTAAGTTTTATTGTTTTAGCTCTTAAATTTAGGTCTATGATTCATTTTGAGTTAATTTTTATGTATGGTGTGAAGTAGAGGCTCAGCTTCATTCTTTTGCATTCAGATATCTAGTTGTCCTAGGCCATTGGATTATCTTGGCACCCTTAAAGAATATCAGTTGACCATAAATGTAAGGATTTATTTCTGGACTTTTAATTCGATTCCATTGATTTATACATCTTTCCTTGTGCTAGTATCACATTGTCTGATTACTGTAGTTTTGTAGGAAGTTTTGAAATCACGAAGTGTGAATTCTCCAAGTTTGTTCTTATTCAAGGTTGTTTTGACTCTTCTGGTGCTTGCATTTTCTTTCTTTCTTTTTTTAAAAAAATATTTATTTATTTATTGTATGGCTGCGTCAGGTCTTAGTTGCGGCACGCGGGCTCTTCATCGCAGTGCACATGTGGGCTTCTCTCTAGTTGTGGTGCACAGTCTCCAGAGCGCGTGGGCTCTGTAGTTGTGGCATGCAGGCTTAGTTGCCCGACGGCATGTGGGATCTTAGTTCCCGGACCAGGGATTGAACGGGTGTCCCTGCATTGCAAGATGGATTCTTAACCACTGGACCACCAGGGAAGTCCCCCCTTGCATTTTCATATGAATTTTAGGATCAGATTGTCAATTTCTACAAAAAAAGATCCATCTGGGATTTTGATAGAGACTGTGTTGATCTGTATTATGAATCTGTAAACCAGTTTGGAAACTTTACAATAGTAAGCCTTCCAGTCCATGAACATTGGAGGTCTCTTCATTTATTTAGGTGTTCTTTAATGTCTTTCAATGATGTTTTATAATTTTCAACGTATGTCTTGTGCTTTTTTTGTCGAATTTGTTCTTAAGTCCTTTACTCTTTTTCATAGTATTGTGAATGAAATAGTTTCTTTACTTTTGTTTTTGGATTGTTCATTGCTGGAGTATAGAAATGTAATTGATTTTTAAACCGTGCACCCTTGCTGAACTCTTAGTTCAACTGTTAGTTCTAGTAGTTATTACTTAGAATTTTTTTATATTTAATATCTTGTCATCTGCAAATAGTGATAGTTTTATTTCTTCCTTTCCAATCTGGATGCCTTTTATGTCTTTTTATTACCTAATTGCCCTGACTAAAACCTTCAGCACAGTGTTAAATAGAAGTGGTGAGAGCAGTCATCCTCATCTTGTTCCTGATCTTAGGGGGAAAGAATTCAGTCTTTTAGCATTAAGTATGATGTTACCTGTGGGTTTTTCCTAACTGCCCTTTATCAGGTTGAGGAAGTTCCCTTTTATTCCTAGTTTGTTCAGTGTTTTTGTCATGAAAAAGTTAACATTTATTGAGACCTTTCAATATATGCCAGACCCTATGCTAAGACCCTATTTAATTTAATTTTCATAGTAGTCCTTTGAAATAGAGATTGTTATTTTATGTCATTGAGCTGGTAAATAGTAGAATCAGATTTCAAAACTTGTATGCTGAACGATTATCAATTAAATTCCCTGTACATACCATGCTGATTTATATGTGTGACTTTGTACATTCTAGTTGCTGCCTCTTAGAATGCATGCTCCCTCTCTTTCTGCATCATGAAGCTACCGCAGCACTTTGTACCTATAACTATCATAGTACTATTTCACTGTGTTGTGATTGTTTGCATATATTTCTCTCATTTTAGAATCTGTGCTCCTTGAAGTCAGGGACTTTGTCGTATACATCTCTGAATCTCCAACGCATATCGTAGAGATAGAAGAGAGATGTGTCACAGAAACCAGGGGATTAGAGGGTTTCAAGAAGAGTGTCAGGAACTTCCTTGGTGGCACAGTGGTTAAGAATCCACATGCCAATGCAGGGGACACGGGCTCGAGCCCTCCGGGAGGATCCCACATACCGCAGAGCAACTAAGCCTGTGTGCCACAACTACTGAGCCTGCGTTCTAGAGCCCGCGAGCCACAGCTACTGAACACCGTGCACCTAGAGCCCATGCTCTGCAACAAGAGAAGCCACCACAATGAGAAGGCCGCACACCACAATGAAGAGTAGCTCCTGCTTGCTGCAACTAGAGAAAGCCCGCGCGCAGCAACACAGCCAAAAATAAATAAATAAAAATTTATTTAAAAAAAAAAAAGAGTGGCAGAAGTCAGCAGTGTCAGATACTGCAGAGAGATCAAGTAAAGTAAGGTTCACAAAATGACTATTGGTTTAGTCTTTTAGTGATTTTAGCAAGAGTAGCAAGAGTGGTTTTTGTTTTTCTTTTTGTTGTTTTAGTGGTGGGTACGGAAACAAGATTCTGGTAGGTTGAGCAGTGAATGGGAAATGAAGAAGAAGAGACCGTCAGGAAGTAAGGACTACTGTTGTGAGAAGTTTAACTGTGAAGGGGAAGAATGAGTTTAGGGTGCTACACAGAGGAGAACATAAGGTATTTTTTAATATAGGAGAGACTTTTGAGCATGTGTATGTACAGAGCTGGTGGGAGAAGGGACCAGTTATGAGCAAGCTTGTGGAAGTGGAGAGAGGAATGACACAGAGAATAGGCTCCCCTGCAGAGGTGAAAGATTGCACCTGGAATATGTATTTGCCTGAAGTAGCCTGTTTCTTCTGAGGGAAGGATATGCCCATGGATGTAGCCAGAGATAAATTTATGGGAATGAATTAGGAAATATAGGCAGTTCCCCATTCCTCTGAAATGGAAAACAAGGTCCTTGGCTTGGTGATGTTGTGGTTGGCGATGTTCTGGAGGGAGGCAACAGTGGTGAGATATGGAGTTTGAAGGGAGTGGTGAAGGTTTGGCATATCTGCTGTGAGGCATGGGAGAGGTTGCTTGCCAGAAACATGAAAGTCTGAGAGCCTCTTTCTCCCCTCCCTCCATGTAAATTGAAAAAACAGGTATGTGGTCAGAAATTCAGATGGTACCAAAGGATTTACAGTGAAAAAGTAAGTCTTCCTTTCACCTTAGATCCCCTGTCCTTATTTTCAGAATAAAGTTCCATTAGAAGTTTATTAGCTTTCAAATTATTTTTGCAAATATAAATTTTAAAATATCTATATTGGAATTTATTTTAATCCATGAGAATGTACTGTTCTACTTCTTCCTTTTTCAACTGCCTTTCATCACTTGGAGATCTTTCTGTATATTTAGATCTACTTCATTCACGTTTACAGCTGCAGGATATTTTGTGTACGAATATAGTATAGATGATGTAACCAGCACTTAGATAAGTTCCGATCTTTACTCTCATAAAAGCCATGTTGAATTAATAAATTCTACCTTTTAAAATAAAAATTCATTATAGTACCTTAATTCTGTGCCTTAATTTTGGATTTGTTCTGTACACACACACCTTGAACAAACTGATAATATATACATACTAAAACTGAGTTGTCTTTAAAACATAAAGACATCTTCAATATTTGAAACTGATACCCTTAGTTATCACGCTCAATTTATTTCTGGGTTTGAGTGATAAAAAATTCTGTCTTCAGGTGTTTGCTATTTTTAACACTGATGCAAGAAACATTCCTATACATGACTCTTACAGTTTATGTGCAATAGATTCTCCTGGGTACGTAACTATGAATGGAATTGCTGGGTCATACGGTATCAGTAGTAAATATTAAACTTTAAAAGATAATCCAAAGTTTATTTCTAGAGTGATTGCCCCATTTTATCCTTCTACCATCAGTGTATAAGATATCCTGTTGTTTTACAGTCTCTCCAGTACTTGGTGTTTTCAGACTTTAAAAATTTGCTAGTTGAATGATCTAAAATAGTATCTAGTTGTGATCTTAAAAAAAACTTTAAAAGCGAGGTATAATTTTCAACTTTACATAAAATGCACAGATCTTAAATATACAGTTCAGTGAGTTTTGACATGTGCATATACCTATATAATCCAATCCCCTATAAAAATTTAGAACATTTTTATTACCACTTCAGTTTCCTCAGGCTCCTTCCTTGACATTCTTTTCCCTCACCAGAGCGAACCACTATTCTGATTTCTATCAATTTTTTTAAAAAAAATCATCTTTTCTCACCATCATAAACTTCTTTCCTCCCATTCTCGCTCTCTTTTTTAATATGTCTTTTAAAAAATTTGTGGTCAAATATACGTAACAAAAAATTTATCATTTTAACCATATTTAAGTGTACAGTTCAGTGGTATTAAATGCTTTCACGTTGTGCAGCGATCACCACCATCTATCCCCATAACTCCTTTCATCTTGTGAAACAAACCCCCATTTTCCCCTCCCCCCAGTCCCAGGCAACCACAATAATGCTTTCTGTCTTTATGACTTTGACTACTCTAAGTACCTCATGTAAGTGGAATCATACAATATTGGTCTTTTAGTGACTGGCTTATTTCACTTAGCATAATGTCCTCGAGGTTCATCTGTGTTGTAGTATATTTTCCCTTTCTTTATAAAGCAGAATAATATTCCATTATATGTATATACCATATTTTGCTTATCTATTCATCTGTTGATGGATACTTGGGTTGCTTCTATGTTTTAGCTATTATGAAAAATGCTCCTGTGAACTTCGATGTACCAACATCTCTTCATGATCCTGCTTTCAGTTCTTTAGGGTTTATACCCAGAAGTGGATTTGCTGGATCATTTGGTAATTCTATTTTCATTTTTGAGGAATCACTATTGCTTTCCACAGCAGAAGTACCATTTAAAATTCCCCTGAACAGTGCACAAGGGTTCCAGTTTCTCCACATTTTGCCAAAACTTGTTTACTATTTTTTTCATAGCAGCCATACTAGTGGGTGTGAGATGTAGTTTTGATTTGCATTTCCCTAATGATTAGTGATGTTGAGCATCTTTTCCTGTGCTTATTGGCCATTCGTATATCTTCTTGGGGAAATGTCTATTCAAGTCCTTTGCCCATTTTTGAACAGGGTTATTTTTGTTGTTGTTGTTGAGTTTTAGGAGTTCTCTATATATTTTTGATATTAATCCCTTATCATATATATGATTTGCAAATATTTTCTCCCATTCTGTGGCTTGCCTTTTTACTCCATGAATAGTGTCTTTGGATGCACAAAACAAAAATTTTCATGAAGTCCAATTTGTCTGTTTTGTCTTTTGTTACCTATGCCTTTGGTGTTATATCCAAGAAATCATTGCCAAATCCAATGCTCTGAAACTTTTGCCGTATGTTTTCTTCTAAGAGAAAGGTCTTACATTTAGGTATTTGTTTTAGGTCTTACATTTAAGTATTTGATCCATTTTGAGTTAACTTTTGTATATGGTGCTGGTGAGGGTTCAACTTCATTCTTTTGCATGTGGATAACCAGTTTTCCCAGTGCCATTTGTTGAAAGATTTTCTTTTCCTCATTGAGTTGCTTTGACGATTTTGTCAAAAATCAGTTGACAGGGACTTCCCTGGTGGCACAGTGGTTTAGAATCCACCTGCCATTGCAGGGGACGTGGGTTCGAGCCCTGGTCTGGGAAGATCCCACATGCCGCGGAGCAACTAAGCCTGTGCGCCACAACTACTGAGCCTGCGCTCTAGAGCCCGCGAGCGACAACTACTGAGCCAGTGTGCCACAACTACTGAAGCCCGCGTGTCTAGAGCCCGTGCTCCGCAGCAAGATAAGCCACTGCAGTGAGAAGCCCGCACACCTCAACAAAGAGTGGCTCCCGCTCACCGCAATTAGAGAAAGCCTGCGCGCAGCAACAAAGATCCAATGCAGCCAAAAAAAAAAAAAATCAGTTGACTATGTATGTGTGTGTCTGGGTTCTGTCTTCTGTTCCATTGATGTATTTTTCTTCTTTTTGCCGGTACCATACTATCTTGATTACAGTAGCTTTATAAGTTTGGAAGTCAGATAGTGTAAGTCCTCTAATTTTGTTTTTCTTAAAGATTTGTTTTGGCTCTTCTAGGCTCCTTGTATTTTCATTTAAATATTAAAATCCACTTTACCACTTAGGTTTTAGGATCAGCTTTTCATTTTCTGAAAAAACGTTTGTAGATTTTGCTTCACACTGTACTTACTCCACAGGTCAATTTGGAGTGAGTAGACATCTTAACACTTTATAAACATGATATCTCACTCCACTTATTTAGATCATCTTTAATTTCTCAAGAGCTATGTATTTTTTTTAGTTTTCAGTGTACAAGTCTTCTACTGTGATTTTTTTATGCTATTGTAATGGCATTTTAAAAGTGTTTCATTTCCAGTTGTTCATTACTAGTATATCATTTAATTTTGTATATTGGCCTTTGTAAATTTTAGTAGCCTTTTTTTTCTTAAGATTTTCTAGGCTTTACTATGTAACTATGATATGTATGTAAGTAAAGACAGTTTTACTTCTTCCTATCATATATTTTTTAAATTCTTTCTATCATCCTATCATTTTTCCCTTGCCTTATTTACTAACTAGAGCCTCTAGTACAATTTTGAATGCAAGTGGTGAGAGCAGACATCCTTGGATTGTTCCTGATTTGGGGGAGAAAGTTTTCAGTCTTTGACCATGAAGATATTATCCTTGGGTTGAGTAACCCTTTCTATTCCTCGTTTGCTGAAAGGTTTTGTTTGTTTTTTTAAAAATCATAGTGGGTGATGTTGAATTTTAATTGTGGTCCTAAAGGATTTTTAAAAGGAGATATAATTGTGACTCTCATACAGATATAAAATTGTCACTTGTCAAGTATTTTATTTAACTCACTATTGAGGAAACCGGTAAGATGTTAAAATCAGTTCAAAGGGAAATTTGAAGAGCTTCTCATTTATGTGTAGTAAAGGAATGCTGAAATAAAATTTTCAAATAAATGCAAAAGTTGTTATATCTCCTGTGCAATTACCAATTGTAATCCACTGGACACAAGTAATTGGCTCTGTTGTACACAAGAATAATTCACATTATCATCAATTTTCTACATTTCATCAAATTGAAAAATTGCTCAAAGGCAATGAAAGATGGAGGTAATGTATGTGTGAACTTGAGAGAAGTTTGACTAATTTTCGTTTGTTTGTTTCTTTGTTTTTGGTCCATTACAAAGCTTTCCATGGTTTTTTGTAACACAGGGTCTTGCTTTGAAAATCTGTGATCCCCAGTGATGAACAGTTTTTTGTACATGTGTTGGTTATATGTTGCATTCTGCTGTGAAATGCCTCTTCATTGTCTCTTGCCCATTTTTCTGGCCATGTTCTGATTGTGTGTGTATGTGTGTGTTACTCCTTTATATGTTATTTATAATAGTACATTACAAGTTGTGTGTATTGTGAATACTTTTTGCTAGTTTATAACTTGTATTTTTACTTTCTTGAAGGTATTTTTTGATGAACAGTGGTTCTTAGTATAGTCAAATTTCTCTTATTTAAGAAAATTTTCCTTACCCTGTGGTCAAAAGATAGTCATTTTTTCCACTAAGTTTTTTAAAGTTGCTTTCGATGTTTAAGTCTTTGATCCATATGGTGTTGATTTTTTGTATGGTACAATGTTAGGATCAAATTTCACCTTTTTAAAAAAAAATAGATGTTATGGACTGACTGTATGTCATTCCCCCTACCCCAAATTCGTATGTTGAAGCTCTAATGTCCAATATGTGGTATTTGGAGGTGGGCCCTTTGGGAGATAATTAGGGTTAGATGAGGTCATGAAGGTGGGGCCCTGGTTTAATGAGATTAGTGCTTTTATAAGAATAGATACCAGAGAGCTTGCTGTTCCTTTCTGTCTTCTATGTGGACACAGCCAGAAAGTGGCCATCTGCAAGCCAGGAAGAGAGCTCTTACCAAAACCTGACTGTGCTGGCACCCTAATTGCAGACCTCCAGCCTCCAGAACTGTGAGGAAGTATTTCTGTTGTTTAAGCTAATCTTGTCTATGGTATTTTGTAATGGTAGTTTGAACAGACTAAAACATCTTGTTTTACATTTACTCTTTGGTACTTGATATTTTACTCTGTCAGACAGTGCTTCTGTGGGGAGGATCAGGTTTATGTCCCAGTGATATCAGGGTAGGAGTTAGAGAGTCCCAGGCCTCAGAGAGCTTGAGTCAGTCAGTCACTCCTAACCCCGTACAATATAATCTCAGGTCACTTCTTTACTGTTTCTCTTGAGGAAGAGGTTTGTGTAGGAGCAGAGGGTGATGTGAAGAAGCAGCCAGGGGAGGTTAGTTTGTATCCAGCTGTTTTTCTCAGCTCCTGTTTTCCTGAGGACCAGAGACCAGAGGTTGTCCCATATATGGGACTACATTGTGTGCACATAGTTGCTGGGACACAAGAAAAGCAAAAACAGAACTTCAGTAGTTCTTTTTCTATTTTGTTATCCCATGGCTTTGGTGGGCTGCCTCTTGCCTCAGGCCAAAGCCACCATTCCACACATACCAGTTCAAAATGGGTCCTTGTCACTGCAGGTGTTTCTCATAGGTCTCTCCATTTTTCCTGTGTAACTTCCCCAAGGGCTGATCTTCTGAAAGGGCATCAGCAGTTTTGCTAACTCATCATCTCTGTAGGAGTTAGAGCCAGTGTATAATTCTTCCTGGTCTTCTTAGACTTCCTTTATATAATTACAGGTAACTTTAATCTGACTGAGCAAGTGAGTAAGTTGAAGATTCCTCAGTCACCTGCAAGCCTTCTTGCCATGTCTGAAGCCCTCTATAGAGGCTGTGTAGAGGTGTAGGCTGGCTGTAACAAAGAGTCCTACAGAATCTTTTTGCCCATCCAGTGGTATTTCACTGAATTTTCACCCAGCCAGTGTTGGCTTTTTGGATAGGTGGAGCCAAAAAGCCAGCCTTTAAGTGGTGTGAGTTGCTCAGTTCTACGAGGGTCTCTGACTTAACGTGGCTGTCCTTCTGCTTAGTCATATTACTTTAAATTCTAACTCTGGATAGTCATTCTTACCCAAAATGGCCCATGAATTTTAAAGTATTTTATTGCATCTTTCATGTAATTTGTATTCTGCTTATAATGAGTATATTAATATTAAAATGTTTTAAGTTTCTGCATCAAAGAGACTTGCTGCTCCAGGAGAAAGTACTATATTTATCCTGTTGTTTTTCTTACTGTCTGCTCTACCTCTCTGCCCTCCTCGAATAGTCAGTCTACCACATCATGCTATCTTCCATTATAAATCCATGTGTTGTACTTATTTCCCTTCTTTCTGTGTGCTTCCAGGGGAGAGGCCAGGACCTGTTTCTCATTTATTTTTGTATTCCTAGCCCTGGCATAGGTCCTGCCAGATTTGCCACAGAGTAGGTGCTCTATAATTGTTGAAGCAGTAAATACATAGCAAAGTACTTAGGATTCATAACAGGAGTTGCTTCCTAGGGGGAAGAGTATGTACTCATAATCATGTTGGGTCCTTATTTTGGCGTAGTTAGAATAAATGGTATGTGGGGTAGTTTGTAGGGGAGGGCTGAATTGAAAAGTACTTACTTGTAAGCTATGTCAAAAGGTTTTGATAAGGATCTCTGAAGGGTCTTAAGCAGGAGATTAACATGATTAATATTTTGTTTTAAGAAGGTGATTTTGAGAATAGTATGAAATATATATTGGAACGGAGAGACTGCTTGGAAGGTAGTCTAGACAGGAAGTAACTGGAGAGGGAGTAGACTCCAGAGAGGTTTAGCAGGTAGAATCTATAGAACTTGATGACTGATATTATTGTTGGTTGGGGGAGGATGGGGGCAGGGAGAAGGAGAGGAAGAAATCAGGGATGACTCCTACATTGTGCAATTAAATGGATGGTAGTGCTATTTATTCCCAATGCATGTTCATGTATAGAAAGAACTTGTGGGGTAGGGATGGATAGGGTTTTGAAATAATTTAGTTTGAGGTTTCTCTGAGATATTCAAGTGGAGATGTGCAGATCTGTGTACAATTCTTGGAGAGAGGTGGGGGCTTGAGAGAGAGATTTTTGGGTTAATAGGTTTTCAGGAGTGGTTGAAGAAGAAATTGCTCAGGATTTGAGTACAAAAGCCTTGAGCACATCTAGTTTTAGTGGACAAGTACAGAAAAAGGCACTGGTAAGGAGATCAAGGAGAAACCAGGTGTTAATAAAGGATTTTTCAGTAACACCGTTGGCTTCCTCTCTTCCTGGAGACCAGATTTTCCTTTCAGCACCCTCTATTTGATCTTTGTCTTCAGACCTTTTCTTACTTTGAGCATTCTCTGCTGGGAGAGATTGTAGATGAAAATAGTTTTACTTTTGAACCCAACAATTGCTGGTTCCTTTATATTTCCTTAAATTTTGCTTGAAAGAATACTTTCTTTAACTCATCTCTCTATCTGTAAAAAGAAATCAGTTGACACTTTGGACCTTCTGCTTGGGAATTACCTTAGCTAGAACTAACAGTTCATTATCAACATTTTCTCCTTTTTAACTTAGCACAGGCAACAGTTTTGCTAAATTTTCTGCCACTTTATAACAAGGGTCTTCTTTCCTCCAGCTTCTGAGAGCATTTTACTCACTCTCCTTTAAGGCTTCTCCAATAGCCTTCTCAAGGCTCATCAAGCTTTTGCTAATGAGATTCTTAGGGCCCTTCCACCTTGTGTCTACCACCCAGTCCCAAAGCCAGTACCACATGTTTTTGTTATGTTAGTACTCTAGTTCCAGGTACCGAATTATGTTCTGGTAATCGCTGGTTAATCGCTGTTTAACAAATCACCCCAAACCTAGTCTCCGAACCTGCATGACTTTTCCTTAACCAGCATTAGAAGTCATTCAGTGTCACTTCCACCACACTCTCTTGGTTACTAGCAAGTTAAGTGCCACTCTGGATTTAAGAAGGGAATTAGGGTCTACCTCTTTATGGGGAAGTGGCAAATTTACATCATAGAAGAGCATGTGGAATGGGAGATATTTTTGCAGCATATTCGGAAAATACAGTTTACCACAGGTGGATAAAATAAAATACATAGGATTACAAAGGAAAGCAATTATACTAAAATATCATTACCAAACAAATTGTGATAAAGTAATATGTGCTTGTTTAACATACTATACAACAAGATATAGTAGCAGGCCAATAGTAATTTAGTAAATTTGTGAGTACAGTATATATATTAGTAATTTTAGAGGTTTGCAGAAAATAAAGAAATAATTTATTTTGCCATCTAAGTTCATGGACCTTCTGAATTCTATCCACAGACCCTACTGCCCTAGGTTAAGAACTCTTGGATTAATATAATGGTGTTAGCAGAAGTCGTATTGCTGTGGACTGGAGAGGGAATTTGCGTGAGGGCAGAGACGAAAGGGAGGACACCATAGGGTAAGTTCCATATAGTAGGATTTATTTGCCTTTTAAGCTAAAGGTTTTGTTGTTTTTTTAGGTAGAGACTTAAATGTGTTTATGTAATGAAGGAAAGATACTAGTGAAGAGAGAAAGTTGAATACATTGGTAAGATAAAGGGTATTTAAAAGGTTTCTGAGAAGGCAAGAGAGAGTGTGGTCTTGAGCTTAGGTGAAAGCATTAGTCCTGGATGGAAGGAGAGGCAAAAGGAAAGGAGTTATGGATGTTTGTAGGTGCTGTTCTTTTATCAGGTCACATGCATTGAGAAAAATATAGATAAATAAATTCAACACAGGAGCAAGGGAGGCCAAGGCGGGCCTCAGAGAACATTACAGCAGAGGTCCTGGAAAATATAAGAATGTTGGGGTTAGGGTAGGCAGGAAAAGGTAGTGAAATAAAGACAGAAAAAAGTAACTGATAATGTAAGTGACTGGATGCAGAAGACAGACTTTGCCTAGTTTACAGTTTTGTTTAGTGCCTTCTGTAGGCCAATTCTCCTTACTATGGATATGGAGACAAAGAAAGGTGGAATGAGAATAAAATGCAGTTATATATTTCGATATCTGCTTATTTAGAGTTAACTTTTTCTAAGTGTCTTGTTTAGCATACGTAATTAATACTTGTAATGCCTTTGCCACAAAATAACATGAAAGCCGAGGAGCTTCTTTTTCATGGTTATTTGGGATTGATATTGAAAAGCAGTACGTATGTTTGCTGCTTCCATGCTTATAGCTGGGTGGAAATTGGCCTCAAAGGGTCTATAGCTTTCTTTGTCATTAGCCAACAGATGCTTGCTACAGTGTTTTGCTCACTGAGTCTTTATTTAATGTGAGGGTAATGCATCTCTGTACACTCATGAGAAGAGCTGTGCAATACAGTTGCTCATTTGTGTATAGCAAATATCTGCCTTTAGCCACACATTGATCCTTCACTAAATGATTTTTCTTTTTTGTTTCACCAGCCTGTTATCAACACCTGGTTGGCTTATCTATCTTCAAATTGCTTTGACTTTCTAGTACGTTGATCCTGACTTTAGTATGTCTGTTTTATAGGGGAAATATTTTCTGTCTTGTCAGAGAATTCTTCAGAAATTCTCAAAAAATTAAAAAATTTAAAATTTCAGATCAGGACTATATATCATTAAAAAACTTAGGTTTCTAGGCACAAATATTCATTTATACATGAGTATAGTATGAAATTGCTAATTTTCAATATTGCATATAATATATGCAATATTGTATGTAATATTGTATATATTATATATACTTATGTATATATACTTATATATTATAAAATATATTTTACCGCAATAAAATATTTCTTAAATGTTTATTTATAATATATACAATATTACAAATATTATATATATACATACATATATATATTTAAAATTGTGGTAAAATGTCTAAGCTTTCTCCACAGCCCCTATCTTCCCTCAGCAACTGCCCTTTGGCTACCTTTCAGGCCTAGGGTTGCACATACCTGCATGAGGACCTTTCCTGGAAATGGGGTCTGCCATTTAGGCTAGGAGTTCTGGGATTCCAGGTTGGTGGAAAGTGGTCTCTTGGGGTGAGACCAAGTAACGTGACACTTCCTCTTGGCCCTTTTCTCTGCTCATTACATGGGGAGAGGTGTGGCCACAGGAAGGCCAGATCCTGTTGCCTTGATCTAAGGGTAGTAGTGATTTTAATTGTGTTTTAATAAATTACTGGATTTGGTTGCCTCCAAGTTTATTCCTTCCTTTTGTTGTATAGCCAGAAGGATTTCTCTAAACCAAAATCATTATCACATCCCTGCTTGAAACTTTTTAGTGCTTCACATTTTCGTTGAGATAAAGGCTAAACTCCTGACATGACTTTTTGAAGATCCTTTGTGCCCTGTTCTGGTCATTGCTTACTTTTGCTATTATTGAGCTCTGTTGTTGCCCTGCCAAACAAGTACTCTTTTCTACCTATACAACTTTGCACAGGCTGTAGGTCTGTTCTACTCCCCTCTCCTCATGAGCAATCTCTAGTATATTTACCAAACTCCTACTAATAGTTTAATGCTCAGTGATTAGTACACATTTCTTTTATAGCACTTGTTGCATTATGTAATATTTGCCTTTCTGTAAGCCATGCCCTCTGCCTCCAAAGGCAAGGACTAATTTGATTCGGCATGCTGTTTCCTGTACTGATAGTGCGTGGTACACAATAAGTGCTTAATAAATGTGTGTTGAATGAAGACTGTAATTAGTGTAACACTTTAAATGTGAATTGCTCTAGAGAACTATGTTTGCAGAAAACTCCTGCATAACCAAGGTGATTGAGGAATGGAGTATTTCAATTATTGATTATGCTACGTAGCAGTCAACTTCAAATGATCAATTTTAGATAATTTTAGTATAGAACAAAATGGATTAATACAGAATTTATCTGTATTAATTCATAAGGTGATTCAGCATGATCATTCTGAATTGTGTGGCTTTTTTAGAGCTATGGCTGAGGAAGCTGTGAGGATCAAGTGTTATCTGTAGTGTTGCTTTTTCACAAGCTGGGCCTTGTTTTATCAATTAATCTCTAACACATTTACTGAGTGTTTTGTCTACCTAAAAAGTATACTATAAAATTAACACTAGGTAAAAGGGATTCAAAATTGCATTATTGTCAAATATAGTTTTAAAAATGCTCAGAAGACAGGCAAGCAACGTACCTTAAGATGTATGCACAGTCTCAATTCACCAGGAAACTTAGTACATTCAGGCTGTGCCTTTTGGATGACAATCCTTGATGAGTCCAAGTGAAATCTTATGAACTGAGCCAAGCAGTTACTTTGATGGTAATCTCTGGCCATAACTATTTCAAGTGCTTGATCCCCACCCCAATTATATGTTTATTCTTCTCTTATTCATAGGAAGGTAGTGTGAGTGACTGCTGCTCATTTGTGTGTAATGTAATGGTTCTTTTCTCTCACTCACCCAAAAATAATGTTGCCAGTTATTAGTTGCAAAACTCAGAAATTACTTTTATGCATTTGGCCCTCCATTTTCACATCTTTGAAAGTGGCTTTGAGCAGAGACCTGTTTGGAACTCAGGGAACACGCTCTTATTTGCACAAACGGTCTGAAAACCTTCATGGTAGCTGAGCTCTGACCTCCTACATTGCTGTGCCATGCTCTCTTGTTAAACCTAGAAATCTTCCTTCAAAGCTTGATCCCTTTTAAAGCAAGAATTTGGAATATCAAGCAGATGTATATATATTTTTAATGACATTCAGAAAAATGTATTGTAAATGTAACTATTATTTAGATGCTGTATTT
The DNA here is from genome assembly GCF_025265405.1 of Mesoplodon densirostris. Taxonomy (NCBI): domain Eukaryota; kingdom Metazoa; phylum Chordata; class Mammalia; order Artiodactyla; family Ziphiidae; genus Mesoplodon; species Mesoplodon densirostris. The sequence goes on along the minus strand of NC_082664.1, from coordinate 118,400,992 downwards.
TTCAATTGGCTCATCTCTACTTGAGTCCTTTTAATCAGTTTCCCAGCCTGTCCCTTCAGCTGCATAATAATGCAGTATTTGTAGCATAATTATTTTATGAAAGTGAATCATCTTAAGTACAAGAACTGATTGACCTACGGGTTAACTACAGAATCTTACATGAAAGAAAGGGCAATTTAAAGGATTGATTAAGTAATTTTTAAGAATGTGAATATTGGGGTCATCAGTGATAGAAACAACGTACTGCTTGATTATGATAAAATATTCAGCAGCTCACTAACCCAGCTGTCCTGTTTAAATAATCTATGAACAAACAGAATAAAAATAATTCTTGCTGCCATGCACTAAACCAGTATCTACTGAGGTTTTAGTTTGGGAAATATGTCAAAAAACTTGTCTTTGGTTTGAGGATTTTATATGTTAAGAAGCTGATTGATTCTATTAAATACAGAATGGAAACATTTATGTCTTTGTAGTATGACTTTAACATAATTATTAATTGAGTACAAGAATGTGATTGCTTGCTAAGGCATAGTTTTTTGTATGAGTCAAGTTATGAGTAAGAAAGGCTTTCAATCTCTGTCTTAAGAGAAGCAGTATTCAGTGTCCCAGGTTTTACTCATGGTTCCATCACTAACTGGCTAGCTAACTTTGGTGCCTTGGGTTTTCTCATGAGTCAAATTAACTACCTCATAGTGAAGATCAATTGGATCTTGTATGTGAAAGTGCTCTATAAAATGTCTGCCACATTTAGTAGTTAAGCAAGATTTTAGCCCCTTTTCTGCCTGCTTTTTAACTTTGGGCTGGTCACTTAACCTCTCGGAGCTTTTATTTTTTTATAGGTAAAACAGAGGAGTTTGGCCTGTAGTATATTCAACTGGAGGAGTACTATTTACATTGTATTTATTGCTTATAACCTATAATTTATGATTTTTTCTCTCTCTCTTTTTAAACATGTGCTTTCCCCTATTCCTTTAATGGATATTAGACTGGATTCCATTAATCTTCACCTATTACGTTTCATTTAATCTTCCTCTCAATCTTGTGAAAGGAATTGGTATTATCCTCATTTTACTGATGAGGAAAACAGAGGTTCAGTTTAGTGTTAGAGGTAGGATTCTAGATGCCAGTGTTCTTTTTTTTTTAAATAGCATGTGGCTTGAAGACACATTGCCACATACGTCATCTAAAGCAAGCTTTTGATTTCCATTATTTTTCTATTCTTTTTTTCCCAAAATGAATAGAGCTTTACCAAAATGCTTTTGTAGAGAAATGTGTCTATTCAATAGCAGTAAGCATGGTTCGGAACTTTTTACATTATAGCACCATTACAAAAAATCTTGTTGGATTATACAGCAGTGCCGTATATCGTGAATCTTTCAGTGCTGGAAAATATAGTTTGTCCTTCAAATAAGATGAGTTCTATTTTAATAGATGTATTTTATTTTTAAAATATAGCATCATTTAATGTTATAGATACTTTTAAACTCAAAGACTTATTTTGTGCTTACCATAGAAGGAAAACAGGTGATCTAAGTACTTACTAAATTTTTTTTTGTTTTTAAAATCCTAATTTGTGATTCTAGGGAAAGCATTACCCATGGCAAACTTTTCAAAAATTTCTATTCTAGGCAGGTATCATTTTATTGTATACATTGTTTATATTTAAATTTTAAAAAGAGATCTATCTCTGGACTATCTGAAATAAGTAGATCTGGCAGGAATTAAGACAAGCATGTCCAGAAACATTCATTTCCGTCTAGAGTTCATTTATGAATTCTGTGTTTTAACATGCCAGCCTTAGATATTGATCTTACTTAGAACATTATTGCTCTTAGAGTGACTGAAACACTGGTTCTGCTAAGACTGTGATGCTGATCCTTTCTGATTCAGAAACCTCTGCCCTTGGGACATTCCTTAACTCATGTTTCTCTTTTTTTCTATTGACAGTTTCCTGGTGGTCATTACTAGTTGAAAAGTGAGTTCCCATGAATAGCTCATTGGTCACAGTTTTGTTTTTATCTTCCCAACTGATGACTTTGAAATGACTGTGGCATTTTGAAGGAGACCTTATCTGCTGTCATTCTTAACCCTATTCATGAAACTCCAGCCACATAGGCCTTCTTTTCTGTTCTGTAAAGTCATTCTAGCTTCAGGGGCTTCTACTACTTGTAGCTCTGTGGGAATCGTTTTCCCCCAGACTGTTGCTTGGCTGTATCCTTCTTGTCATTTTTAAGTCTCAGCTTTAAATGTTCCTTCTTCAAAGAGGTTTTCCTTGACAACTCACTATAAATTAGTGCCTCTCCAACACTATCAAATGGCCATATTTTATTTTCTTCTTAGCACCTAATGACTAACTGATAGTTATTTATTTCTTGTTTATCTCCTCTGTTGGGGACATAGACATTCTGTTTTGTTTAATGCTGTATCCCCAGCACCTAGAACAATGTCTGCCATAGTAAGCATTCCAGTTAATATTTGTTGAATGGCCAAATGAATGCTTTTTCTATTGGCTATTTATAAAATTTTTCTTTAAGCTTTTTCTTTTCTTTATTTCTTTATTTTTTGGTAATCAGGAAGGTACAATGAGTGTTTTTGCAATTAATGTTTATGTACTTTTGACGTTTTTCTCTTCCTTTGCTGTTCTGTTCCCTAGTTAAATTCTTTCAGAGGAAAGGGGAAAGCCTTCTAATTTTCAAACTCCTGAGATATGACTATTTCGATTTATCTACTGCTTGCCAGGTGGATGTCTGAGCTGGTGCAGCCTAGTCACAAAAGCAATTAACAGGTAGGAAAATTGGCTCCTAACAGCTGCTTCAGTCCTGCTTGAGTTGGCCTCTCCCCCAAGGGACTGTCACTGTCAACCTAGCAAAATGAAATTGCCTTCCCATAAACATTTTTTTCGAGGATTATAGAACAGAAACAAATTCTTGGTTTATAAAATGAGTTAAAATGTGTCAAAAGAATAAAACTGAATAATGACCTGCAGCTGCAATTTGAATTATGAGGCACGGCAGCAACGTTTATTTTCAGAAGAGTTGACATTGAAACTGTAGAACTTTTAGTTCTATTGAAATGACTTTATTATGCCAAAAGCGTAGATTTAATAACTTATTTATTGGTGTTGGTGAGGAAAATGACAGTTCTATAAAATATAATTTTTGACCCTCAACGCTTTGGTTTGTGACATAGTTTTTGAGTCCTTGCTCCTTCACTTAACTCTATGGAAAAGGGCAGGTTTTGGAAAGAAAGCAACTTGATTTACATTCCATTTTATTCCCCTACTGTTAATTCATTCAGTATGGATTCCATTTGATCATGATAGACCATAACCATTGTTATGTACTATAACCAATGTATGCATTTAAAAAATGGATTTAAATGGGTTTTATATTAACAGTATGCCAGTTCTGGGTTTTATATTGACATATGCCTCAATATTAGCAAAGGCATTGGTTTCTCTTGATTCTTTTTGATAACTTTTATTTGATGTGATTTCCAATCTGAGCTAGTTGTGAAATGTGCTCCCCTTGAAAGTTGCCTTCTAGTCAGTACTCCCTTCCTTTCATCCCTTTTGTATCACTGGCCTCTTAGGAAGCTAAAAGAGTTTGTGTCATTAAACTCTGCTTTAATATTTTGTCAAAAAATTAAGAGAAGATTCTTGCACAGTGAGGATATTAACTTAGTTTTTGGATGAATGAGATGTGCTTTTGTTATGCTAATATGGCAATTCATGGTGTTCCTCTAGGTAACTTCAGGATGGGGCCTGGTCACCAGAAACACCAACCACATGATTAGAGGGTTGGGACTTTGGGCCAGTCTGGGGAGGTGGAGAAGGTTTGGAGATTGAGTTTAATCATGTGGCCAGTGATTTAATCAATTATGCCTATGTAATGAAACCCTAATAAGAACCCTGGACACCAAAGCTCAGTGGCGTTTCTTGATTGGTGAAGATATTGATGTGTTGGGAGGATGATGCACCCTCACTCATGGGGAGAGGGCATGGAAGCCCTTCATTCAGGACCATCTTGGACCTTGCCATATGTGTATCCTTTATAATAAAACTATAATCATAAGTATAATGCTTTTCTGAGTTATGGGAGTTGTCCTAGCAAATTATCAAACTGAAGTGATCATAGAAATCTCTGAATTTGTGGCCAGTTGATTAGAAATGCAGGTGGCCTGGAGACCCCTGAAGTGTGGCTGGCATCTAAAGTAAGTGCAGTCTTGTTTGGGATAATGCCTTTTGGTTTGTGGGTTCTAGACTAACTCTGAGTGGTTAGTGCTAAAATTGAATTGCAGTACACTCATTTAAGGTTGAAGCAGAATAGTGGTACATTTGTTATCATTAATGAACCAATATCGATATATTATATAAACTAAAGCCCAAAGTTTGCATTAGGGTTCACTCTTTATGTTGTACACCTTCATGGGTTTTGACAAATTCATAATTTCCTGGGTCTACCATTATAGTATCATACAGAATAGTTTTACTGCCCAGTAAATCCTCTGTGTTCTACCTGTTCATCCCTCCCTCTCTTGCCCCCAGACTGCTGATACCACTACTCATCTTTTTACTGTTTCTATAGTTTTGCCTTTTTCAGACTGTCATATAGTTGAAATCATATAATATAGTCTTTTCACACTGGCTTCTTTCACTTAGCAAGATACCTTTAAGGTTCCTCCGTGTCTTTTTGTGACTTGATAACTCATTTATTTTCATTGCTGAATAATACTTCATTGTGTGCATTTACCACAGTTTATCCATTTAGCAATTGAAGGATATCTTGATTTCTTCCAGGTTTTTGCAATTATGAATAAAGCTGCTATAAACATTCATGTGCAGATTTTTTTGTGGACATTGGTTCTCAAATCAGACTGCAATTGCTAGATCATATAATAAGACTCAGTTTAGCTTTGTAAGAAATTGCCAAACTGTTTTCCAAAGTGATTGTACCATTTTACATACTTACCAGCAATGAATGAGAGTTCCTGTTGCTCCACATCCTTGTTAGCGTTTGGTGTTGTCAGTGTTTTGAATTTTAGCCATTCTAATAGGTGTACGGTGTAGTATCTCGTTGTTTTAATTTGCAGTTCCCTAATGGCCTATGATGTTGAGCATCTTTTTATGTGTTTATTTTTTCATGTGTATATCTTTTTTGGTTAGGTATATTTAGGTCTTTTGTTTACTTTTTAATTATTTATTTGATTATTTATTTTTTTGCACCATGTGGCATGCAGGATCTTAGTTCCCTGACCAGAGATTAAACCCTTGCCCCTCCATTGGGAGCACAGAGTCTTAACTACTGGACCACCAGGGAAGTCCCATCTACTCTTTTTTTTTTTTTTTTTTTTTTTGGCTTTGTTGGGTTCTCGTTACTGCTTGCAGGCTTTCTCTAGTTGTGGCAAGCAGGGGCTGCTCTTCATTGCAGTGTGCAGGCTTCTCATTGAGGTATCTTCTCTTGTTGCGGAGTGCGGGCTCTAGGCATGCGGGCTTCAGTAGTTGCAGCACATGGGCTTCAGTAGTTGTGGCGTGCGGGCTCAGTAGTTGTGGCTCGCAGGCTCAGTAGTTGCAGCTCGCGGGCTGTAGAGCGCAGGCTCAGTAGTTGTGGCACATGGGCTCAGTTGCTCCGCAGCATGTGGGATCTTCCAGGGCTCGAACCCGTGTCCTCTGCATTGGCAGGCAGATTCTTGTCCATTGCACCACCAGGGAAGTCCCCCATCTACTTTTTTTTTTAAATGCTCATCTATTTATTTATTTATTTATTTTTAAAACATCTTTATTGGAGTATAATTGCTTTACAATGGTGTGTTAATTTCTGCTGTATAACAAAGTGAATCAGTTATACATATACATATGTCCCCATATCTCTTCCGTCTTGCATCTCCCTCCCTCCCACCCTCCCTACCCCACCCCTCTAGGTGGTCACAAAGCACTGAGCTGATCTCCCTGTGCCATGCGGCTGCTTCCCACTAGCTATCTTATTTTACCTTTGGTAGTGTATATGTGTCCATGCCACTTTCTTACTTTGTCACAGCTTACTGTTCCCCCCGCATATCTTCAAGTCCATCCTCTAGTAGGTCTGTGTCTTTATTCCCATCTAACCCCTAGGTCCTTCATGACATTTTTTTTTCTTAGATTCCATATATATGTGTTAGCATACTGTATTTGTCTTTCTCTTTCTGACTTGCTTCACTCTTTATTTATTTTTGGCTGTGTTGGGTCTTCGTTTCTGTGCGAGGGCTTTCTCTAGTTGCAGCAAGTGGGGGCCACTCTTCATTGCGGTGCGTGGGCCTCTCACTATCGCGGCCTCTCTTGTTGCAGAGCACGGGCTCCAGACGCGCAGGCTCAGTAGTTGTGGCTCACGGGCCTAGTTGCTCCGTGGCATGTGGGATCTTCCCAGACCAGGGCTTGAACCTGTGTCCCCTGCATTGGCAGGCAGATTCCCACCCACTGTGCCACCAGGGAAGCCCCCCCCATCTACTTTTAATCATGTTTTTGTTTTCTTATTGTTGAGTTTGAGTTCTTTGTATATTTTGGGTAACACTCCTTTATCAGATTTACTTTTGCTAATATTTCTACCAGTGCGTGACTTGTCTTTTCATTAACGATGTCTTTCACAGAATAGAAGTTTTTTTTTTTTTTTTTTTTTTTTGCTGTACGCGGGCCTCTCACTGCTGTGGCCTCTCCCGTTGCGGAGCACAGGCTCCGGACACACAGGCTCCGCGGCCATGGCTCGCGGGCCCAGCCGCTCCGCGGCATGTGGGATCTTCCGGGATCGGGGCACGAACCCGTGTCCCCTGCATCGGCAGGCGGACTCTCAACCACTGCGCCACCAGGGAAGCCCGAATAGAAGTTTTTAATTTTAACGAAGTCCAACTTATAGGTTTCTTTATTACTTGGATCATGCTTTTGGTGTTGTATCTAAAAAGTCATCATTAGGGACTTCCCTGGTGGTCCAGTGCTTAGGACTTTGCCTTCCAGTGCAGGGATGCAAGTTTAATCCCTGGTCAGGGAGATAAGATCCCACAAGATCCCACATGCCTCACGGCCAAAAAACCAAAACATAAAGCAGAAGCAATATTGTAACAAATTGAATAAAGACTTTAAAAATGGTCCACATCAAAAAATCTTTAAAAAAAAAAGTCATCATCAAACCCAAGGTCACCTAGATTTTTTTCCTGTTATTTTCCAGAATTTTAGTTTTGTGTTTTACATTTAGGTTTGTGATCTATTTTGAGTTAATTCTGTTTGTTTTGTTTTCATTTTTTAAAATTATAAGATATTTGAAGCATGCAGATCCATATTAAGACTAACATATTGACCAATATATAAAGTGCCTGCCAAAAATATATTACCAGTTTATCTTATAAATATACAGATTATAAAATCAAGGTAGTTGAGACCCCTGTGCATCCCTCCCAGTCTCATCCCTCTCCCTGTCTCAGAAGTAATCAGTTTTATGAATTAGGTGTTTTTCAAATCTATGCATGTTTTTATAGTTTACTAAATATTTGTGTATCATATTATATGGTGTTTTTACAAGTTTCAAAATTTCACATTAACAACATTATGGAGATGTCCCTGGTGGTGCAGTGAATAAGACTCCACGCTTCCAACGCAGTGGGTCTGGGTTCGATCCCTGGTGAGGGAACTAGATCCCACATGCATGCTGCAACTAGGAGTTCGCATGCCACAACTAAGGAACCCTGGAGCCACAACTAAGGAGCCCGCCTGCTGCAACTAAGACCTGGTGCAACCAAATAAATAAATAAATATTTTTAAAAAACCCAACATTGTGTATGTTACACCTATTTCAGCAACTTATTTCAAACTCTGCATTGTTTTTGCGATTTAGGGGATTTTTTTTTTTTTTTTTTTAACCATAGGAAAGAATGTTTCTTTAGTGAGCAATTTAATGTTAAATAATTAATTTATTAACAGTTGTATTTTATCTTGGTTTCCTATATTAGTAGAGACAGACTAGTTCTGACCTGTGGATTAAATTTTTCAACCCTCAAACATTGTATTTAAACTTTATTATAGGATGTGTTTTTTAGAGGTGTACTGAAGTGTTTCTAAAAAGCTATTTTTTGTTTTAGGAATTTTTTTTTTTTTTTTTTTTTTTGGTGTGTGTGTGGGAGGTTTTTAGAATGCAGACACAAGTGGCATTAGATCACTGATACGGTGTTCCACAGCTACTCTGTTAAGGATACTCAACAGACGCCAGAAAGACTTAATTATTTAAAGCGTGCTTCTAGTTGGAGAGCCTACCTTTTATAGATTTCTTTCTGGGGGCTCTTTTTAAGCTGTGGGTTTTCTTTACTATAATCATCAGTTTCTGAAAGAGAGCACCATTTCTAGGATAAATCAGAAGATCCCTACAATTCAAGGTGGAGGTAAAGCTGTAGCTTCCTCTCTCAGCTTCAGGAAAGTTACTTGATTTTGCTTGGTGTAGGTAGGGTTGAACCTAACTATTTATGCTGATGTATGCAGCAAGTTTCATCCAGTCAAAGCGGAAGCTGTCAGATCTTTGTAGAATTTTCTGTGGCTTAAATTAAATCTGCATCACACAGGATTGCAGTCTTTAGAGAAGGCTACTCCCTTTGTCTGTTGTATTAATTGTGCATGTGTTGATGTGATTATTGTTGCTCATTTTATATCCTTTGGTGTATAGTTTGGGTTCAGTAGCAAAAAAAGCTTGAAATTTCTACTGTTTTGTACACTTGAAAAATAATGACCTCCCTCTTCCCCCAGATCATTTATTATAGGTTTCAGAAAGCTGTGTAATGGCACATCCAATCCAGATTATTTTGCTAACGACATCCTGAAGAACCTATTATATTGTAAAGCATCACTGGCAGATTCAGTTGTAATTTAATGAAAATAGACCAATATGCCAAGGGAGGTGATTTTTTAAGTTCTTTCTCTTCCTGCTCAGCTGTGTTGGGTGAAATGCTAAAATAGTTTCTTCCTCTTTGTCCATTTCAAGGATGAAATGTGTTCCAGATTTTTTCTCCCCACCCCTTCTGTTTAAGACTGTGTTTGTATCAGTGCTATACTAATAAAGGGGTACTGAACAGTGACTTTCTTCCTGCTGAATTTTCTAAAGTTCATTTTCTACATGATGCCATGGTTTTAGATGTTATTTCATTCACAGGAATTGGTCCGTGGTATAAACATTTTGTAACATGATTTCTATGACAAGTGTGTAAATTAAAAATTGAGTTTGTGTAGATTCTCTGTGCCAGGTTATAGTGTATCCCCTGTTTGGGATTTTATCTTCAGGGTCTTTATATGGCAGGTGTTGTACTCAGATTAGTCTCAGGATGTTATAGACCTATTAATTTCAGACAAATCATCAAATTCTCAGCTTGGTCAGTTTGGTCATATGGTTGCTTTAGATTATTGATTATAATCTTAATGATTATACTTTCTTGATATAAAAAAATCAATATTTACTGAATTTTTCTCTCAAATATATAAAATATTCCTGGCTCCTTTAAAAATAAATTATATTAATATTGTCTTAGCATACTTAGAACAGTTTTTTGTTTAAGTAGAGCTCTTATGAATATATTGTCCCAGGTGAGTTTATTTGGATTTCCTTTTCTCCCCTACCTATTTCCCAAACTTTAGGAGAAGAGTCATGCTTCTCACTTCTGGCATCCCAAGGGCTAGACCCATGTCTTGATTGGTTATTTTGTTGTTATTTTTATCCCACTCATTTCCCTGTTTCTACTCATTTTGCTTCCTCCCATAAGCACCCACTCATCTAGTTAGTATACATCTTTATTTTATTTTTTAAAAATATTTATTTGTTTATTTGGTTGCTCTGGGTCTTAGTTGTGGCTTGCCAGCTCCTTAGTTGTGGCACACAGCCTCCTTAGTTGTGGCACGTGAACTCTTAGTTGTGGCATGCATGTGGGATCTAGTTCCCTGACCAGGGACCAAACCCAGGCCCCCTGCATTGGGAGTGTAGAGTCTTATCCACTGCTCCACCAGGGAAATCCCTAGTATACATCTGTAGATCTTTCTATATCTTTGGAAAATACATAGTGTTTTCTGTGTATAGTTTGTAATTTTCATAAATGGCATTGACTGTACATCTTATTTTATTCTTTTTTAAAAAATTCAGCCCTGCATTTAAATGATTTATCCTGTGGCTGAATGTAATTCTGTTTCCTTACTTCTGACTGTTGTATTCTATGTGCATACTCTTATCCATGCATGCTATGTATCCATCTTACTTATACTCCCCTACTGATGTTTATGTTCTGTAAACAATGCTGCAGTAATAATCTTCGTTTTATTTTATGGAGGTATATACTGAAGAGTGGGATTGGTGGGTTTTTGGGTTTCCGTTATTAAGTTTGCTAAGTTTTACCAGATTGCTCTGTAGAAAGACTAGACAGTTCATACTCCTTTGAGCTGTGCATGAGGGCTCACAGACCATTTTCCATGTAAGCAATGTGGCCACCTAATTGGCCTCAGGAGTTGCTTTTATGGGCATGATTTGTAAGCTCCCAAATTATTTGTCTATGAATAAGATAAAACCAAAACAAGTTGCTATCAGTCCTCCACTGAGAAGGGACTCATGAGTGGAAAAGCTGCCATTGTTCCTAGTAAAGTTCTCTATAAAGGGAGATTTTTGATGAGAGACTGTGAAGGTGAGCCCTCATTACCAAATACCTTGGCCTACCAGCCATGTGGAGTTTAGCTCAGCAAGCTGTGCATGATTAGATTCTTTGCGTCAAGCATGGTTTTTGTCATACAGATGTGGATGAAGCAGACCCTCTGCTCCTGAAGCTCTTTGGTTGTAGGGTAAGTGGATGCAGTACTGTGTGGTTATCTCGTTTTTCAGGAGACTTCTTTGCTTCGTCTGTGAGAAGTTATATCTGATCATGCAGTCTTTCATGGCAGCCCTCCTTGGTCACTGTTATTCTTTCTACCTTGCTTTCTGGGATCTCACCAGTTCATCATCGTACCTGACCTGGTAAAACATCCCTTAGGAAGGGGTGTTATTTGTGTGGCATTTGTATCCTGAAGTGTGATGATTGGGGTGTGAGGGATTGCATGTTGGTAAGTCCCTTTGAATTGGTGAAATGGAAATCAGAAAATATTATCTAGAAGCATGGATTAATTAAAAGTATATTATTGTATGGTGGCAAGAATACAGATAATAGTGTTGGGCAAAATAGCAGACAAAACACACCTTCCAATCTTTACACATCTAAGTTCCCATTGAAAAAACCAATAGATGAATAGATGGATGGGGAAATACCTGCATATGTGTTGGAAATTAAAGCTTGATGCCACTTATATGCCAAAAAACCCAGAATAATTTTTGTTAAGCAGCATTGTTGATGAATGAAAGAAGTAATTGATGGAGTACACCTGAGGAGAACCTTCCTGAGAGAGAACTCCTCATTTGGGAGGGGCCAAGTCTAGAAGAATGGTCCTACAAGGCACAACACTTAAATTTCTCTCTGGTCTCTTGGACCAGAAGTATTGATACTTTGTAAACAGTGTTCATAGATCCAGAGTTTGTCTCTAGTACCTTCCTAAAAGGAGCCTGTCCACGTAAGTGGTCTAGTCACTAAGTTCCCAGCTACCAAAACCACCGTTTCCAACCTCGATTCTGGTTGCTGGATCTCCCACCTAGCAATCTAGTGAGGTTTTTGTTCTCAGAAACATTCAGTCATTAAAAGGTGTAAAAGCTGAATATCACTTGTGAGAAGGGAGCAATCTGAAAGGATTCTGAAGGGATAAAAACTATAGTGACCAAGTTAAAATCTGCTATGGATGCAGTAGATAACAAATTAAACACTACAGAAAGGCAAACTTGTGAAATCTTTTCCAGACTACAAAGGCAAAAGATGGGGTAATGAAAATGATTGGAAAATAAGATAAAGGAAGGATAGGTAGGGAGAAAAAATGTACAAATTGTAGGGCTTTCAGAGAGAAAGAGATGCAGCAGATACATTGTTCAGAGAAATAATAGAAGAAAACATTGCTGACCCAAAATTAATATAAACAAATATGAAACTGTATCCTACTGGACTTTTCAGATTTGGAGGCATTTCTACTAGTGACAGTATAAAAGGAACTGAACTGATGGAGGTACAGAGAACCAATTCGTAAATTCTCCTCCCATGAAAGAGCAGACTACCTGGGTTGTAAATGGAAGTGATGCTAAGTATATCCTACTAAATATGCTCCACTTCTGAGGACAAGAGCAAGCAGGAGCAACAGGTAGAAAGCTGGCAAGATGGGAGGCTTTCATCCTGGAATAAAGGGTAGTCAGGACCAGAAAGACTACACGTTGGGGTATGATCATTAGAAAAGAGAAGAAAGAATTATCATTATTCGCAGGTGATACAATGATCTACCTAAAAATCTAAAGAAAATTACCTGAAAACCTATCTGAACTAATATTAAGTTACATGGTTGTTTACCAACTAAGCATACCAAAATTAGTGATTTTTCAATATTCTAGCAATACCTATTTAGGAACTGTAATGGAAAAAAGAAATCCCTTAAGTATTTAGAGAGAAAACCCCCAGAAAAGTATAGGAATTATTTTAAGGAAACTTAATTTTACATCAGAATATAAATAGACTTGAATAGGTAGAAAGATTAAACATGTTTCTGATTAGGAAGACTCAGTATTTTATAGATTCTTTCCAAATCCATGATCTAATGCAATCCTAGTCAAAATCCTAACCAACTTTTTTTGATCGGGAGGTGGAGTGCATAGGGACATTTAACAGATTTTTCTGAAATGGACCTAGAAGGAGAAATTTAAGATAACATTTTTTTTTTTTTTTGTGGTAGGTGGGCCTCTCACTGTTGTGGCCTCTTCTGTTGTGGAGCACAGGCTCTGGACGTGCAGGCTCTGTGGCCATGGCTCACGGGCCTAGCCGCTCTGCGGTATGTGGGATCTTCCTGGACTGGGGCACGAACCCGTGTCCCCTGCATTGGCAGGTGGACTCTCAACCACTGCGCCACCAGGGAAGCCCTTAAGAGAACATTTTTGAAGTAATAGTTTTATAAAGTTGGAATTGCACTACTGTATTTTTATGAACCTGCAATAATTAAAACCATATGATAATGACCGTAATAGAACAATTCTGAAAAAAGACATGTTAGTATATGATAATGATGTCATTTCAATTCACTGGGAGAAAGAATGAATTGGTTAACAAATGGTGCTAGGAAAATTGGTTTAGAAATTGGAAGACTATAAAATTATAATCATACTTCACATCATAAACTAAGATTTTAGATGAATAAGATAATGCAATACTCTCATAATGGAATAGAAGAATTTGAGGAAATATGTATGTAAATATATGATCAAGTAGTAGAGAAAGCCTTTCCTATTTTTAACATTTAAGAAAATATTTAGGGACTTCCCTGGTTGTGTAGTGGTTAAGAATCTGCCTGACAATGCAGGGGATACGGGTTTGAGCCCTGGTCTGGGAAGATCCCACATGCCGCAACTAACATGAGCAACTAAGCGTGTGCACCACAACTGCTGAGCCTGTGCTCTAGAGCCTGTGAGCCACAACTTCTGAGCCTGCATGCCACAACTACTGAAGCCCATGCGCCTAGAGCCCATGCTCCGCAACAAGAAAAGACACCGCAGTGAGAAGCCCGCACACCACAATGAAGAGTAGTCCTCCACTTGCCGCAACTAGAGAAAGCCCGTGTGCAGCAACGAAGACTCAGTGCAGCCGAAAGTAAAATAAATAAATAAATAAAAGCAATAATTTAAAAAAATTATTTATTTATTAAAGGAAATAATTATATAAGCAAAAAGAAGAAAAGATACCCAGAATTCCACCCAGAGACATGATAGCATGTTGGTTGTATACAGGAAGGTTCTTTCAAATGTAAAATGAAATGAAGAAACCACATATAAAAATACTTGATTTGGCTGTGCAAAACAATTAACATGTTTCAAATACCATTAACAAAATTAAAAGGCAAATGTTAACTATGAATAAATATGTATTCCACATGATAAAAGTATAACACGTTTAACGCAAGAAGAGCTCTCACAAGTCAGTGAGAAAGTGAATACCTGAATAAGAAAGTGGGCAGCAATGAATAGGCAGTTTGTCAAAGAAAACATAGAAACAACCAATAAACATAGGAAACCATTGTCAGTCTCATTAGCAAACAAAAAAATTGAAAAGAAAACAACGAGGTACGTTGGTTTTTTTTTTTTTTTTCTTTTTTTTTTGAATTGAGATACCTTTTAAAATCTACCAGATCTCTAAAGCTTTTTAAACTGAAAATACCAGTGTGGAAGATGATGCTTGGAAACAGCCACTGTCATTAACTAATAAAATTTATATTTTCTCAAACTTTTCTATTTAAAAAATTTTTTAATAGAATGAAACAAATTAAACAGAAAAATATTGTATGATGACTATGGTGACTTTTTTGGTTCAGGAAAAATAATTGGCTTTTGTGTTTTGGTAAAAAAGGACCCAAGGGCCTCCCTGGTGGCGCAGTGGTTAAGAGTCCGCCTGCCGATGCAGGGGATACGGGTTCGTGCCCCGGTCTGGGAGGATCCCATATGCCGCGGAGCGGCTGGGCCCGTGAGCCATGGCCGCTGGGCCTGCGCATCCGGAGCCTGTGCTCCGCAACGGGAGAGGCCACAACAGTGAGAGGCCCACATACCGCAAAAAGAAAAAAAAAAAAAAAAAAGGACCCAAATACTCATTGTTGGTGAGGAGAAATGTAGTCCTATATCACTAGGGGTAGAATAAATTGATACAGCCACTCTCTAGGATAGTTTAGAAAAATATATTAAAAGCATTTCTGATATTCATACCTTTTGACCCAACAATTTTACTTAAAATAATTTATCCTAGAGAAATTATCAAAGCTGTGCGAGGAGATATATATTCAAGGATATTTGGTATATGCAAGGATATACAACTGTACACAAGGATATTTATGATATTATAAATTTAGAAACAACCTAGAAAATTGAATATACTGTGGTCTATATCTATAATGGAATGCTGTGCAAAAATTAGGAATGCTTTACCAGATAGTAGTAAATGAAAAAAGATGAGTATAAATTTTAGGTACACTCTGATCCCAATTACTCATGCAGTTATTCAGCCATTCATTCACAAATACTTAGTGACAGTCCAGGCATTGTTCTAGAATTTAGAGGTATAGTGCTATGTGGGGGAAAAACCAAAACAGACCCTTTCTTTGACTTCATGGAACTTACAGTCTAGTCAGGAGAGTCAGACAATAAACAAATAATTTGTCAGTGATACCGCTTTGGAGAAAAATATAACAGGGTAAGGTAAATAGGGAATACCAAGGAAAGGGAGCAGGAAGTTTGCTATTTTATATAAGGTGAGTCAGGGAAGTCTCTGAAAAGTGACATTTGAATAGAGACCTGTAAAAAGCTAAGGAGAGAGACAGAATGCAATGTTTTTATCTGGGGGAAGAGTATTCCTGATGGAGGGAACTACAGGTCCAAAGACTTCAGGCAGAGATGTGTACGTGTTCCAGCAGGAGCTTGGAGGTCAGTGTAGCCGACACAGATAAACCAAGGGAGAAAGAGTGTAGGAGATAAGGTAAGAGAAGTGAAGACTGAGGGTGAAAACGGAGGGCCATTAGAGTTATCTTATAGGTTGTTGTAAGCACTTTGGCCTTTAAGATTCGAAGATGAGAAGCCATTGTAGGATTTTGAGCAGAGAAATGAAATATGATTGATGTTTAAAAAGATTGTTTTGGCTGTTTTGTGTAGAATAGACTGGAGAGGAGCAGGGTTGGGAGAATGGAGTTAAGAGGCTATTGTAATAACCCTGTCAAGAGATGATGGTAGTTTGGACCAATGATGAGAAGAGGTTTAATTCTGGATTTGTAGCACATACCCACAAACATTTTTTTGAACAAATAACTGTTTACATGTTGATGTATATATTTAATTATCTCTGGTGGGGTTGCTGATGAGTTGCTTTTTCTTTATACAGACTGTGTTTTTCAAATTTTCTGTAACTATTACTTTTAGAATCAGAAAAAAAATTGAAAGCAACTGTTGTTTTTACTGCCTTTTCCCCCCCTGATTTGAAAGTATTATACACATTTAAAAATTTGTTATATCTTTCCTTTTAGTGTTAGCCATTCCCTTCTGTCTGGTGATTCAGACAGTGAGTAGGTCCAACCCTTTAATTAAAACCAAGATGGTTAGTTAACTGACTAGTGGAATTGATTGAGGAAGGAAATTACACCTTTTTTTCAACCCCAGAAGAACTGTAGTCAGCATTTCCCCAATCATCCTTGTTTTCCTTTCTGAAGTAAACTTTTAGAAGCCTGCTTTATTTTATTTTTTGCAAATTTGGTGCTGCAGGGTTACATTTTTACTTATATGTTCTGCTATTCTTACATCATCACTGATGCAGAATAACTCAGTGACAGAAAACTGCAGTATAGAGCAACAGAATGGTCACGTCTAGGTTATCCTTGCTAATGAATGTGAGTTGTGCTGCTGATTTCCTGAAAATTATTTGTACAGATTGTTAAATGTACTATGAATTTTCTCCTCTGGCTTACCTTTCTGATTTGCTTGATTATATCAAATATTAGAATACTTATAAACCAACTCAGTCTAACCTAGGTGAGAGTTGTATTGATCTGGAACGTGCTGGTTGGCAGAGAGGAAAAATAAAAGACTGGAATTCAGACTTGGCTATAGATAATCTGGATGATTTAGTTTTTTTTTTTTTTTTTTAATGGAAGTGTAGTTAATTTACAATGTTGTGCTAATTTCTGCTGTACAGCAAAGTGATTCAGTTATACATATATATACATTCATTTTTTATATTCTTCATTATGGTTTGTCATAGGATATTGAATATAATTCTCTGTGCTATATAGTAGGACCTTGTTGTTTATCCATTCTATATGTAATAGTTTGCATCTACTAACCCCAAACTCTCAGTCCATCCCTTCCCCACCCCCCACCCCCTTGGCAACCACAAGTCTGTTCTCTATGTCCATGAGTCTGTTTCTATTTTGTAAATAGGTTCATTTGTGTCATATTTTAGATTCCACAAATAAGTGATATCATATGGTATTTGTCTTTCTCTTTCTGACTTCACTTAGTATGACAATCTCTAGTTGCATAATTGAGTTCTTAAATGATAAATCAACAAAACTCTCATTATCTGGAAGCATAACTTGAGTTTTGGATTGCTGGAAAATAGTAGCCCTTGCTTTGATTGGCAGTGTTTAGTCCTCTAACATTACCTAGAAAATGGAGATTCCGGCTTTTTGCTCTGAGGAGTACCTCTCCAGGTGATGCAAGAAACACAGTGGCCAAGATAAAATTTTGTTTTGCTTTGTATTTTGGTTTGAAATCATACTTTACTTGTAAATTGCAAATATATAGTGGCACTTGTTTTACAAATAGTAAAATTACTTCATGGCCTGTTGGTTATACATTAATAACAATAAATATGATTTTTTCTTTTTTATAGAAACAGAAATATCTTAAATTTTAGATTATGAAGAAACTTAACACATGAGCTACTGTTTCTGTAGTCTAAAAATCTTTCTATACCTTCTGTATCTTTCTATACCTATTAAGCAACTTGATGGTAGATGTTTTGCTACATCCGACTTGTTTTTTGTTTTTGTTTTTTAAATGTGATCCTAAATCTTTTTTTTTTTTTTAATTTTTCTTGGTATGGTTGCTTTTGACTTGTTCTGTTTGTTTGTTTGCCTAATTGGCATGTAGGTTTTTCAGTTAAGTTTTCCAATGATCTAAAACTGGTGTTTTTGTTGTTCCCTGAATGTTTAAGTGAGAATAATTCCTTTGCTTCAAAAACAACTATCTTGCCTATTTTGTTTATGCTTTCTGAATTTCTTAATTATCAGTACTTTTCTATGAATTTTGTGTGGTACCATGGAAAGGAAATAGTCTGCCATCACTCAGACCCTGTTGTTGAATCCCATCTCTGCCACTGAATAGCTGTATAAATAGCTGTCAGAGCCTCAGTTTCCTCATCAACAAAACTATATTATAGATTTGTTGTTATATGCCTCTAGCATTATGCCTAGTGTGTGGTAGTAGGCAGCCAGTAAATATTACTTGTTCTGTTTTCTTTATTTATGTTTTTAATTTGGCTCTTATATTGACTAAAACCTTTGGTGATTTTGTTACAATGTAAGAAAGTTTTTGTACAGAACACTGTACAAAAGAATGTCAGTTAATGGACTTCCCTGGTGGCGCAGTGGTTAAGAATCCATCTGCCAATGCAGGGGACATGGGTTCGAGCCCTGGTCTGGGAAGATCCCACATGCTGCAGAGCAACTAAGCCTGTGCACCGCAACTACTGAGCCTGTGCTCTAGAGCCCGCGAGCCACAACTACTGAGCCCGCGTGCCACAACTACTGAAGCCTGTGCACCTAGAGCCCATGCTCCGCAACAAGAGAAGCCACCGCAATAAGCCCGTGCACTACAGCGAAGAGTAGCCCCTGCGTGCAGCAACAAAGACCCAACGCAGCCAAAAATAAATAAATAAATAAATTAGTTAATTAAAAAAAGGAATGTTAGTTACTAAATTTGGTCTACGTGATGTTAGATCTTTACCTCAAGTCTTGCTTTTTTCATTCTTTTTAAAGATGTTTAACGTGTGGTTTCATAGTATATTCAAAACATGTAATTGTGCCACATACCCTGCAAGTTCTCTGTGCTAGAAGCTTTGTAAACATTGTCTCTAATCCCCACAACTGTATAGGGTAGATACACTTTTTTCATTGAAAAGAAAACTTAGGATCATATCTGGAAAGCTTTAAAAAATGTGTGTATAATAATGGGCCTATAATTATGGATTAAAATCCATATGTTATTGGAGAGTGAAGCTTTCATTATTAGACTAGAGTCATTTCCACTGGACTGCAGAGTAGTGGTTGTCATGAAGCTGTGAGGGAGTTGAGCCTTTGCTGTTACTTGTGATATTAAATCATCCGTGAAGTCACGGTGAACTGTTAGAGGGCTCCCCCATTTTCCCATAATATGTTATCAGTTAATTCTTTTTTTTTTTTAGATTTTATTGAAGTATAGTTGATTTACAATGTTGTGTTTAATTTCTGCTGTACAGCAAATTGACTCAGTTATACATATATATATATATATACATATATATATTCTTTTTCATATTCTTTTCCATTATGGCTTATTACAGGGTATTGAATATAGTTCCCTGTGATATACAGTAGGACCTTGTTGCTTATCCTATACGTAATAGTTTGCATCTGCTAATCCCAAACTCCTAATCCTTCCCTCCCCCACCCACCTCCTCCTTGGCAACCACAAATCTGTCCTCTGTATTTTGTTTGTTTGTTTGTTTTTGGCTGCATTGGGTCTTTGTTGCTACGTGCGGGCTCTCTCTAGTTGCGGAGAGCCGGGGCTACTCTTTGTTGCAGTGCGCAGGCTTCTCATTGCGGTGGCCTCACTCGCTGCGGAGCACGGGCTCTAGGTAAGCAGGCTTCAGAAGTTGTAGCATGTGGGCTCAGTAATTGTGGCTCACGGTCCCCAGAGTGCAGGCTCAGTAGTTGTGGCGCATGGGCCTAGTTGCTCGGTGGCATGTGAGATCCTCCCGGACCAGGGCTCAAACCTGTGTCCCCTGCATTGGCAGGCAGACTCTTAACCACTGCGCCACCAGGGAAGCCCTGTCCTCTGTATTTTGAGTCTGTTTTTGTTTCATAGATATGTTTATTTGTCATATTTTAGATTCCACATGTAAGTGATATCATATGGTATTTGTCTTTCTCTTTCTGACTTACTTCACTTAATATGATAATCTCTAGTTGTATCCATGTTGCTGCAAATGGCATTATTCCATTCTTTTTTATGGCTGAGTAATATTCCATTGTGTATGTATACCACATCTTCTTTGTCCATTTATCTGTTGATGGACACTTAGGTTGTTTCCATGTCTTCACTATTGTAAATAGTGCTGCTGTGAACATAGGGGTGCATGTATCTTTTCAAATTAGAGTTTTCTTTGGATATATGCCCAGGAGTGGAATTGCTGGATCATATGGCAACTCTGTTTTAGTGTTGTTTTTTTTTTTTTTTTTTTTTGCGGTACACGGGCCTCTCACTGTTGTGGCCTCTCCCATTGCGGAGCACAGGATCTAGATGCGCAGGCTCAACGGCATGGCTCACGGCCCCAGCTGCTCCGCGGCATGCGGGATCTTCCCAGACCAGGGCACGAACCCTTGTCCCTTGCGTCAGCAGGCGGACTCTCAACCACTGAGCCACCAGGGAAGCCCTGTTTTAGTTTTTTGAGGAACCTCCATACGTTTTCCATAGTGGCTGTACCAATTTACATTCCCACCAACAGTGTAAGAGGGTTCCCTTTTCTCCGCACCCTCTCTAGCATTTATTATTTGTAGACTTTTTAATAATTGCCATTCTGACAAGTGTGAGGTGGTACCTCATTGTTGTTTTGATTTGCATTTCTCTAATAATTAGTGATGATGAGCATCTTTCCATGTGCCTATTGGCCATCTGTATGTCTTCTTTGGAGAAATGCCTACTTAGGTCTTCTGCCCCTTTTTCAATTGGGTTGTTTGCTTTTTTGTTATTGAATTGTAGGAGCTGTTTGTGTATTTTGGAAATTAGCTCTCGTCAGTCACATCATTTGCAAATATTTTCTCCTAGTCCATAGGTTGTCTTTTCATTTTGCTTATGGTTTCCTTTGCTGTGCAAAAGCTTATAAGTTTGATAGGTCCCATTTGTTTATTTTTGCTTTGATTTCTATTGCCTTGGGAGACTGACCTAAGAAAACATTGATACCATTTATGTCAGAGAATGTTTTGCCTATTTTCTCATCTAGGAGTTTTATGATGTCTTTTCTTATATTTATAAGTCTTTAAACCATTCTGAGTCTATTTTTGTGTAAGGTGTGAGGGTGTGTCCTAGCTTCATTGATTTACATGCGCCTGTTCAACTTTCCTAACACCACTTGCTGAAGAGACTGTCTTTTCCCCATTGTGTAGTCTTGCCTCTTTTGTCGAAGATTAATTGTCCATAGGTGTGTCAGTTAATTCTTAAATCTTCATACTGTATCTTCCTTAATTTTAATCATTTTATCTTTGGCTTTTGTAATAACGTTGTTTTCCCCTTAAAACAGATTCTTTTTAATGATTCTGATTATATCAAAAGGAAAATCTAGTGTATTTTTTTAAAGTTGGTATAGTGTTTTAGTTTTTCAGGAGTCACATAAAAGAATTCAATAATAATCTATACTTAATTTTTTTCTGTTAAGTATTTAATTATGGTTTTAGTGTATTTTGTTGTTGCTGACATAATGTTCCACTAATGTTTAAAATTGCTCAGTTGTTACACATATTTATATATAAGTTATAAAAGGGAACTTGTTTCATAATTATCTGCCTCTTATTTACAAGACTCTGAGTGTAACAGAAATACAGACAGATGTTTTGAGTACATTAGAGCCAAGTTTGAGTTTTTATCTTATTGGCATAGGAATTTACAGTGATTCATTGGGTCGGTTCTTTATTTAACTGACTGGTTTCAGTTTAAATATACCCTTTTCCCAACAAAGATTTACTTAATTTAGAACAGTAATCTGATGAGTGCAGGGACTAGTTTAACTTAGCATCCAAATATTTGATTCTATAGTTATTAAAAAAAATCAATATAAGCTATTCACCATTGTGTTGGTAATCATTTGGGAATACTTTTTAGTATGAAAAGTTTTGGTTCTTATTTCTAAAATCCTGGTTACTTATTTTTGGTCTTTTCAAAATATAATTTGTCCAATGGTATTATTAATTTCTGTGGAAAACAGTGAGCCCTATCAGAAGTATTTGGATTTTCGTTGCATATTCTGAAGGCTTACTTTAAATGATAGTTGAATATCATTATTGTGATAAATATTCTTGGATGTAGCTTGTTGTTAAATATGTTTACTCGAAGCAAATAGTCGTGGAATCCATTGGGATTATTTTGCCTTACTAAACTTAATTTCTGAGGATTTTCAAAATGTAGTATACATGAAATAGTTTTTCTTCCATCTGCCTATAGCAAGAACTCATTTGTCACAGATAATTTTTTTAATACATCCCAAATGACAAGCTGCTTCCTAAACAGAATAATATCAAGAATACAGACCCTGACTGATTCTATGTTTTGGGGTAAATGAAATATTATCGTTTTCAGAACCATCTTACTATCTTAGGGAGTCGTCTTTCTACCATTGCTAGGCTATTGGATTGGGAGCCAAGAGTGATTTTTTCCTCCTAGATTACCAGTCAGGAAGTTTCTATGATGAGGGAAATATTCCCTACATTCAGAGAATGCTGTCATCAGATGGAAAGTACAAATTGAAATAAGGAGTGTGGGAGTCTCAGAACAAAGCTTTCTAGCCCTATGTTTCATTTATGCCAGGAGAAAATGAAGATTAATTTTCATTCTAATGAAGTGGGTATGACTTTGTTTTGAAATGGTTCTGGCATTTATGTTTTTATTGGAAATAAAGGACTTTGTGTCCTTTCTTTTATTTCTCTTTAATTTAAAAATTCTGTGTTTACTCATCTGTTTGAAAGATTGTCAAGACCCAGAGTAAGACCCAGAGTATTGTGGTTTTTTATCACAAGAGAATAGTTGAAAGTGTTTGTTATTGATGTTTTAGAGAGTCCCTTTTTCAAAGTTAATAGGCCAGTAATGATGGAGTTCATTATATCATTCTCTAAAATCCAAAGATGAATCTGGGTGGGAGTGGGCCAGGGAAGCAGGAGAAGGATGTTAAGTGCTTAAGATAGATGGCTGAAATGGCTTAGCAAACGGGGAGATTTTATGTCCTGTAGTCTGTGGAGAATATTTTGAGATCCTATTTCTCTTAAAATTTAGAACATTTAATAGGCAAATTCAAACTATATAGTATTAGATTTCTAAACTGTAGAAGTTAGATGCAGTCTATGGTTATAGTTTATTTTTGAAAAATTAGTTTGCTCCAGTTCTCTGTCCTATTTATATTATTATCTTATATTTGTAACTATTTTTTAACCTTAATCCATTCTTCATAATGACTTTAACTTCAAGTAACTTAACAAAATTTATGTTAATTACATTCATATCAAAGAATCTTAGTCACTGAAAGGGAGAGCTATAAAAAAAAGCAGTGAGTAGGATGCAGGTGGATTTTCAGATCCCAGTTAGAAAAATCATCTTTCAACTTATAAGCTGAGAAAATTTCATCTGTATATTGCTGAAGAGAACTAGATCCAAAGACTTCACAAACATCTTTTTAAAACCACTTCCAAAATAGAAAGGTAGAACTCCCTCTTGAGAACTTTAATTTGCCCAGAAAATGTAGAGTTTATAAGGAGTTGAACTGCTTCTGGCTCTTCTGTGGCCCTATCACTGCTCATTTATCCTCTCAATATAAAAGTGCTTGGCTGCTCAGCTCCACCTATTTGCTGTGGTCATGCTAAGGCAAGGGTTTTCAGGATGTATTCTAGCTGGGGTTTTTTTTTTTTCCTCTTTTTTTAAAACATTATCTTCAGATTTTACTCTACATGGGACTTAGGATCATGAATTCAATTTGATGCATCACTGCTCTCTGCACCAAATTGCCTTATAAACACTAGTGGGACAAATATTTCAGGATTTTTCTACATGGATTATGGGTGCAATATTAGAAATTATTTTTAGCCAGTATGGAAAATACACTGTGGATCAATTTAATAATGCATTTACTCAGCAGACATTTATTGAGCTCATATTCCATAAACAGGTACTAGGAGTACAGAGATAAATAAGATGTGATTCCTGCCCTCGAGGAGCTCATTGTCTGCCTCGAAAGTCTTAAACTTTGACACAAAGAAATAAGAGACTCAACTAGTTGGTTTCCTGGATGTGAAAAATAATGAACTGCAGAGGCAAAGCACGAGTTGTTGGATGTTGCTGTTCTGTTTCATTTTGTCTAGAAAAACCTGGAAAATAGAATTCTAGTAAACAGCGGACTTGTTCCTCTCTAGATGGTTTTACAGTGATTATTAAATGTTTTCATAAACATTTCTCCAAGGCCTACTATGTGCAAGTATCATGCTCAACACTAGGGATATAAAGTGTATGAGATAAAGTGTTTTATTCTAAACAAGGACAGTGGGAGGGAGAGCTATATATACAAATAATTATAATACGGTAGGGGTAGACAGATTATTACCAAATTTTGTACCAAGTGATTTCTCTTGGTTGCAGTGACACTAGGGAATAAGGAGAGACTAGGGTCAGGAGGTCAAAAGTCACTGCCGACTGAGGGAGACAGCCATTCTTGCCTAGGAGAATCTTTCAAAAGCTCTTCTTTACTTTTACATCATGTATCAGCAATTTCAATGATGATTACCAAGAGAAAAATCAAAATATTTCATAAAACATGAGACTATTTTTGTTACAAAGAAGCATTTTGGCTACCATAATAAAACCTCATATATTGGCCTTGCTTTGTAGTTGACCCTTTAACGATATTTTCTTTTGGGAGCAACTTCTTATTTTGCAAGTAAAAATAGTGAATAAAGAAAGAATAAAGGACCATCTATAGTGATACTGCCAAAAATGGCAATCAGTTTGCTCTGCTCTAAGTAGGTACATCTGTAAATTTGGTGTTAGCAGGCCCAGAACATTGGGACAAATAGCCTTGTGGAGTAGAACTGCTATTTGAGAGGGCTTGACGATCGACCAAATTAGAAAATGGAGGTCTATGGGAGGTACACATCTGATATTTTTATTTCATTTCTCACCTAGCTAAAGTGGTGGTATTATCCTTTCTTATTCCTTAAAACATGTTAAGAAACAATGAAACACTTCAAAGAACCCTTCATCTCTATGCTTTAGGTCTGTTTATTAGCTGCAGTGTACTTTTCCATTAGTATCATGAGCTGCTCCTAGAATTCTATGTATCCAACAAAAGTTTTCCTACCTGGCAGTTACAGCCAGTTTTGATTCCCTTTACTTTCTTTTATTTAGGAACTTTCAAAATTAGTTATTAACTCTTTGTTTACTTCAGAGATAATTGTTTTAATTACTGAGTATAAACTTATTTTTCCTATTTGAGATTTTTTTTTATAATCCTTTTGAAATTAAAATGTTTTTAGAACACTCAAAAGATTCAAATTCTTGAGTTTTATAGGTGGTGGTACTAGGGTATGCTTTTTTGTTTGCTTGTTTTAAACTATGTTTGGGGCAAATTATTGCTCACTTTCCATGTGCTAGAATTTCACCTGTTATAGACCAAGAATAATTTCTCACCTTTTCTGTAAGAATAGTTTAAAAGGTAAGTCTAATTTATTTTGAGTGATAAAGTACTAATAGGTCATTAGATCAGAGTGGCTATTAAATTTCAAAGCATTATCATAGTGATTACGATTACTCTTGCAGCTGGAGACAGTCTTCTCTAGAACCTGTTAGGTTATTAGTCTTCTTGCTTCTAGTGAAAGGTTTGGCAAAGCTTTATTTTGAATTAAAGTTTATCATTTTGCCATTATTGGAGATTTTATAGAATATTGACTGCATTGTTAGGAGGTATCAACTCTGACTGACTGTCAGTAACTGCCTAGAGTATCGGTTAACAATTAGGAGGCTTTTAGGGGACATTTGGAAAGAAGTGGTACAATCTCTTAATGTCTGATATGATCGCAAGTTGGGGAAGGAGGGAGTGGGATTTGTGTTACCTATGCCATATGTTAGCCAAATCCATAAAGGTGCCTTAGAGTAGGTATTTAGCCCCACTTAAAAACTAATATGAGTCATTCTTACCATTATCTCTTGTCAGAAAATCATCCTCTCTTTGTTGAAATACCTCCAGCGAGGAACTCACTGCCTGCCTGAGATCCCATTCTATTGTTGGACAGCTCTGCAGTATCATATTTCTTCTAATCCAGTTGTTGCTTTATGTATTGAATGTTCATGAAAACCTGATATAAAGAGTTTCTGGCAAGGGTAAATTATGAGAGGTTTTTTTTTTTGGTATCATTTATCAACTTTTTTTTTTTGCCCATTTAAAAAAATTTTTAATTTCAAATTGGTAAATATTCACAGTAAGTTGTCAAAATAGTACAGAGAGTTCTTGTGTGTTCTTTACCTAGTTTTCCCCAATGGTAACTTCTTACAAAACTATGGTACTGTAGCAAAACCAGGAAATTGATATCCATACAATTCATAAACCTTATTTAGATTTCACCTGTCTTACATGTATTTCTGTGTGTCGGGGGGGTGGGGGGTTCTATACAATTTTGTCATGTGTACATTTGTCTAACTACCACTATAGTCAAGATATAGAACTGTTCCATACACACAAAGAGCTCCCTCATACGACCCCTTTATAGTCACACCCAGTCCTCTCCCCCTATCCCTAATCCCGGGCAAACACTTATCTGCTGCCTCTCTCTGAAATTTTGTCATTTCAAGAATTTTATATAAATGGAATCATATAGTATATAGCCTTTGAGATTGGCTTTTTTCACCCAGCATAATTCCCTTGAGGTATATCCAAGTTGTCACAGTATCAATAGTTATCCCAATTTTTAAAATCATTATTGATGTCTTCTTTAAGGCCACAATAAATATTTGTCTATATGAATGACATTTGAAATATTATAAAAGTGATTTAAACTTGTAGAGCTGTTAAATTCAAATTGAGTTGTTACACAGTATGCATGAAATTTCAGCTTTCACCATTTATTGCTGAACTGTCAGGGCTAATAAGGAGTGCAAGACTGAGTGTCAGGAGACACCATTCTTCTGACTGTTTCTAACCAGTCCTGGCATCACATGCTCAAATGTAACCCCTTTGTCTGTGGCCAAGGGCTCCCTACCTGAGTGAGTGATTATGTGGATGAAATGAGATATAAAACTCAAAATATAGGGCTTCCCTGGTGGCACAGTGATTGAGAATCTGCCTGCTAATGCAGGGGACACAGGTTCGAACCCTGGTCTGGGAGGATCCCACGTGCCGCGGAGCAACTAGGCCCATGAGCCACAACTACTGAGCCTGCGCGTCTGGAGCCTGTGCTCCGCAGCAAGAGAGGCCGCGATAGTGAGAGGCCCGCGCACCGCGATGAAGAGTGGCCCCCACTTGCCATAACTAGAGAAAACCCTCGCACAGAAACGAAGACCCAACACAGCAAAAATAACTAAATTAATTAATAAAAACTCCTACCCCCAACATCTTCTTAAAAAAAAAAAACAAAAAACTCAAAATATAAATTTTTCCATTCCATGGCAAACAAAAGTAAGTATGTAAGGTACAAATGTTAACTGTGGTTGTGTTTGGTGTAATGAGATTGACAGTAAGAGGTGGTGTGTGTTTTTAAAAAAATAACTTGTCTTTATTTTCCAACATCTCCATAATGAATGCATTTTATCTTTGTTTTTCTATTTATAAAAATAATGCATACTTATTAAAAATTGAAACATGATAATTATATACATTAGAAAGTGAGAGCGTACTTAAATTTCTCACCCAAAGTTAACTACTATGAACTATTGTTTGTTTATTTGTTTTGGTATACATAGAGTAAGCTTTAGTTATTATTGTTAAAACAAAAATAAGAATTTCCTATGCACATTGTTTTGCATCTTTCTTTTTTACTAAGGTATCTTGAACATTTTTCCGTATCTGTACACATGACTTTAATAGCTATATAGTTACTTCACTGTGCACATGTACTGTTCTTTCATTTATTTAGTGACTCTTCATCGAATGCCTGCTGTGCTCAAGGCACCATGCTGGGGAAACTGTGATTAATAATACATGAAGCTTACATTTTAGAGGGAAGACAGACATTAATAATGATTAATTTCTTAATTGATTATTTGATTACAAATGTAATATGCACTAGGGAAAAGCAGTATAGAGAGCCATGCATGTGCCTGTCAGAGGGACTCAGCCAGGTCTGGGAAACAAGGAGGATCTCCCAGAGAATATAACTTTTGAGCTAAAATCTAAGGATGACTGTGTGAATTAGGGTATGGCTGATGAAGGAGTAATACATAGATGAGTAGATATTAATGTATTTGTCATTTAACTAAAATGAAAAGCCATAAACCTATTGGATGTGTGAATACACATGCTCATAGAGGAAAACAAAATTGGTAAAATATATCTCAAAGTGTTAATACTGTGGTGGTATTACAGGTACCTTTTTTTTTTTTAACAGACTTTTTAAGAGCAGCATTAGCTTTATTGAAAAATTGAGAAGATGGTATAGAGAGTTCCCATATACCCTCCCCTGCCAAAACACACACACACACACACACACACACACACTTTCCCCTATTAACATCTTACAGTAGTGTGGACATTTGTTACAATTAATAAACCAATATTGATACATTACTATTAACCACCCAGTGTTTATTCAGGTTGCTTTAGTTTTTACTTAATATACCTCTTCTGTTCCAGGAGCCCATCCAGGGTGCCACATTATGTTTAGTTTTCATGTCTCTTTAGACTCCTTTTGGCTGTGACGGTTTCTCAGACTTTATTTTTGATGTTCTTGACAGTTCTGAGGCATACTAGTATTTTGTAGAATGTCCCTCTATTGGGATTTGTCTGTTTTTTTCATGATCATACTGTAATGTGGGTTTTTGGGAGGAGACCATAGAGGTAAAGTGCCATTCTCATTATATCATATCAGAAGTACATACTATCAACATGATTCATCACCGTTGATGTTATCCTTGATCAACTGGCTGAAGTAGTGTTTGTCAGGTTTCTCCATGGTAAAGTTTTTTTGCCCCTCTCCTTTCCATATACTGCTTTTTACAAGGAAGTCTCTATGCACAGCCTACACTTAAAGAGAGTTATGCTTCACTTCCTTGAGGGATGAGTATCTACATAAATTACTTGGATTTCTTCTGCACAGAAGATTTATCTTTTCTCCTCCATTTACTTACATATTCAATCATGAGGATGGACTCATGGAGATGTATTTTATGCTTTGTGTTTTAATCCAATACTACTTTATTTTATTGCTCAAATTGTTCAAGCTTTGGGCCATTAAATTGGCTTTCAATTGCCTCTTGTGCACCCCTTGGACATACCCCCATTAACAAGGTTTTGTTTGTTTATTTTCTAAGCACTTCCTTATTTTATGACACTACAACATGTTCCAGGCTTATCTTGTGTATTTCCTGCCACAGACCAAGAATCAGCCATTTTTCCAAGGAGACTTGCTTCCTTTTATTGGGGACTGGTATTAGAAACCAAGAGTTGGGTGCTATTGCATTTTTCTCTTACTATTTTTTTCCCTAACTCTGGTTCTCTCTCTCTCTCTCTTTTCCCCTTAAAACCTCTGGCAAACGAAATATGAATTCTACCATGGCAAATTTAGGTTGCCTCATTAAATATGTTTCCAACTGCCTTCTCTCTCCCTCCCTCCCTTCTCCTTTAGACATCTTTCAGAGTTGGCCATGTGACATAGTGCTGGACAGGGAGATGTAAGTATAAATATCCTGGGAAGGGCTTTCTTTGTAAAACTGAAATTCAAAACCTGAAGGGAGATATCTTTGGGCCCTTCAGCCTTCTTCCCGTCAGGAAAATGGAACTGATACCTGGGTGTTGAGCGTGAATATGAAAGCAACTGCTAGGGAATGCACAATAGGGCAACAGAAGGAACCTTGTTCTGTGATGTCATTGCTGACTTAGGGCTGAACCATCCCTGGTCTGCCAGCTCCAGATTGCTTGTTGCCTGAAATAAAATAAACTCCTGTGTGTTTAAACTGTTGTTACTTGGTTTGCCTGTAATTGCTACAGCTTAAGCACACAGTCTTAGCTGATTCACATATCAACTTGGTTGACAAAATTATTATTCATTTAAGACATATTTGTTGAGGACCTACCACGTGTAAGCCTCCATAATATGGGGTGAAAATAGAGGAACTCTGTTGATATTATCCCTGTTCCCACTGAATCCAAGTTTAATAATGGTATGTAGAATAGGATAATTATATGAGCAACTGTGATTAAAATGAGAATATAGTAATATTTGTTATTTACTTTGTCACAGTTACTCATTGTCACTTCAATTTATCTTACTCTGTTCTTTGTATATGCAAATAGTTTCACAGTTTACCTAGTTCCAGGACAGAAACATAAGACTAGTCCTAGTCTCTTCCTTTTCTCTCACTGTCCATATCCATTTGGTTACCACAGACTGTTTTCTTTCCTTTTAAATATTTTTTGTCCCATCTTTTAAAATTCCTTTGCTCCTCTACTAGTATCGAACCTCATAAATTTCTCTCATACAGATCGTTAGGACCCTTCATACCTAGGTTCCCTGCCCCCAGTTCATTTTGTAATAGAGGCGGACGTGGCCCAGTGGGGCTCCTCCAGTTGGACGCGTGGAGGCCACAGTGGGGGCGCCACCAGGAGTAGAGGGAGGCCAGGAGGCACTGGCATTTGCCCTCTCGAGGTCAGGGAGGAGAGGAAATGGCCCTGGAGGTGATAATGCAGCTGCCTGCATGTCTGGCCTGCCAGTTCCTACCAAGCTGTCCCCAAGGCCAGGCTGCATGCCTACTTGGACAGGCGGGCCAGTTGGGGCTGCCCCGCTAGGATCCAGGATTTGACACATACCACTCCCCATGGCCCCTTCACTCCAGTATAGGGGACGTTTGGTGCCCCGGCCTGGGGCCCAAGATACCAGCCTCTGCCCACCCACCCACATGCCAGGCATATGCTACTAGATGGTGCAAACCCCTCGCTTGGCTGCCATCCAGGTCCCTGCCGTGCCCTCCCAGGATGCAACGGGGCGGAGCAGGTGCCCAGCCCTTAGTACATGAGCATTAGCGTGAGATCCTTAGTGGGGTGGCTAGAGGTCCTGCTCTAATATTCAGGCTCTGGGTGGCCCTGCCAGCAGAAATTGCAGTGAGAGGTGGATCTTGGCCTTCTCCTTGGGGCCGGCGGGTGAGCTGGGTGACCCGGGGACAGGCTGAGGGCTGTGTCCTGCAGAGCTCCAGAGCCCTCGCCACGGCCGGCCACTGGCCAGGCCCAGGCCTTGAAGCAGCAGCGAACCTCTCCCCAACCCCGACCTTTGCAACCTAACGGCAGCAGCAGTCTCCATGGGTCTCAGTCCATGGAGGTCTCAGCAACTGAAGTATATGAGCACTGCCATTAAGATAACAGCTTCAACCAGCTTCAATCTCCATTCAAGTTTCAAAAATTGGTACAGCTTAGGACTTCCCTGGTGGTGAAGTGGTTAAGAATCCGCCTGCCAATGCAGGGGACACGGGTTCGAGCCCTGGTCTGGGAAGATTCCACATGCCTCAGAGCAACTAAGCCCGTGCGCCACAACTACTGAGCCTGTGCTCTAGAGCCTGCGAGCCACAGCTACTGAGCCCATGTGCCACAACTACTGAACCCCGCATGCCTAGAGCCCATGCTTGCTCCACGACAGAGAAGCCACTGCAATCAGAAGCCCGTGCATCACAACAAAGAGTAGCCCCCGCTCGCTGCAAGTAGAGAAAGCCCGCACACAGCAACGAACACCCAACGCAGCCAAAAAATAAATAAATTAATTAATTTAAAAAAAATTGGTACAGCTCAGATCAGTTGTCTACTAGGAGGTGACCAGAGGTCAGGTTTAAGTTGCAAGGACATTGCACATCATTACTTCAGGTCTGCCTCTGTGGTTGGGGCTATTCTCAAAGAAGGGCAATTGTTGTGGGTTGGGAATTAACCTGATTGGTATTCACTACCTTGCCTTTTCTTGTCAGAACAGAGAATAACATTTGTTTTGGTGGAGGTTAACAGGAACATTGTGACCTGACCTCAAGAACAAAGAATCTGACACCAAGAAGTTTGCAACAACTAACCGTACCCCTCCCTCACCTTTCCTATAAAAGGGCTTTGCTGAAAGCTTTCGGGGAGTTTGGGTTTTTTTTTTTAAGGCATGAGCCATCCATCTCTTTGCATGGCTCTGCAATAATCCTTTCTCTGCTCCAAAACTCTGATGTCTTGGTATCGTTTGGCCTCACTGTGCGTTGGGCACACGGACTTGTGCTCGGTAACGATTTCTCCCCACATCACTGGCAAAGGAGTCTTTCCAAAAGACATATAAAATCTTGTTTCTGTCTTCAGTAAAATTATGTTTAGCTTTGTATAGTCTCTAGTATAAAATTCAAATTTTTTTCTCTTGAAAGCCCTTTGGGATCTGACTTTGCCTGGCTGTCCAATTCATCTTATGGCAGTGTCCCCACACACACACCACCCCACAGGACATACCACCCCCCAGCTTCATCCCAAGCATGTAACGAGTTCTGTCTTTAGTTTTCTTTGTCCTTATTTATCTCAGAACATTCCTTCAGCCAGGAATCCTTATTACCCTCCATACCTTTAGTTTTTTAAGACTCAGAGCTGGTGTTTCAGAAGACCTTCCCTAATTCTCTCCCATCCTTCTCAAAGACCCCTGTACTCAACCTCTGTTATCCCATAACTGGCTGTTATATTTGAAATACCTCTTGAATTCATCTACTTTCCATCTCTATTATCACCACTTTGTTCTAGACCACCATCATCATAACCTATTTAAATGGTCTCTCTGCTCAGCTTTGGTAATTTGTAAAAGTACATTCTTTACTCAGTATCCAGTGATCTTTTTAAACTCCAGATCTGATCATTATGGCCCTGTGTTTAAAGGTCCTTCCCTGATTTCCTAATGATCTTAGGCTACAAACTAAATCCTAATGTCGCCTGTAATGTACTGTACAAATTGGTTCCTGCAAACCTACTTCTCTAGCCTCACTTGTTTTCATTCTTTAAGCATACTATGCTCCCTCTCATCTTAGGGCCTTTTGCACATGTCATTCTCTTATCTGAAACAGTTATCACTTAGATCTCCTCCTTCCAATCTCAATACTTCTTCAGGATATCTCCACCCAATTCTAGGTCAGAGTCCTCTGTTATATGTTTCACTTACTCTGCCTTTTGCATCAACTTGTAGAATTGAGCAAAGTGGAGAGCATATAGCTGCATTTAATTTTCAACAATGATTATAGCTCCTTTCTTTAAAAGTAGCTTTTCTGCATCTACCTTTCTAGAAACCTTCATTCCTTCTGTACAAACTACTCATTTCACTCATCCCATTAGATTCGTGTCCTGTCTGGACTTCATGATCAATTCCTTAAATATGGCTCTTGTCAGAACTATAGATTCTTTTGCTTAAAACCTTTTTTACAGACCAACCCATTTTTCTCTCCAATTTTTTAGTTTCGGTTTACTTTGTTTTTCATGTTTTGGTAAGAAACTCATAGAGAAAGTTAGCAATTGTTTGCTTTGTTCAGAAAAGTTCTGAGTAATATAAACTCTGCTTAAATGGGTACTATGAACAAGGTAGGAACATTAAAAGGAATGATTCAGGGCCAGCATTCTACTTCTCACTGACCCTCAGGCCCAAACTTTACTTTGTGTGATTTCGTGAACTGCTGTCAGACATTCAGATTTGATCATAATTTAAACATATATAGCAAAATCATAGACTCAGGAGTTGAAAGAGGCTTTAGGGATCATTGCATTTTATTTATTTATTTATTTATTTTTTGTGGTACGTGGGCCTCTCACTGTCGTGGCCTCTCCCGTTGCAGAGCACAGGCTCCGGACGCGCAGGCTCAGCGGCCATGGCTCACGGGCCCAGCCGCTCCGCGGCATGTGGGATCCTCCCGGACCGGGGCACAAACCCGTGTCCCCTGCATCGGCAGGCGGACTCTCAACCACTGCACCACCAGGGAAGCCCTATTTTATTTTTTAAAAATATTTATTTCTTTATTTATTTGGTTGCTCTGGGTCTTAGTTGCGGCAGTCTGGCTCCTTAGTTGCGGCACATAGGCTCCTTAGTTGTGGCATGCATGTGAGATCAGTTCCCTGACCAGGGATCAAACCCAGGCCCCCTGCATTGGGGATGCGGAGTCGTATTCACTGTGCCACCAGGGAAGTCCCAATCATTTACTTTTAGACCAACCACTTCTCTATACAATGTCATTTGGTTTCTGAGTGTTCTTTTTTTACAATGAAGTGAAACTTGCCTCAGTTTTCATCCACCAGCTTTAATTCTTAGCAGTGTTTGTGTTGACAACTCATGTATTTGAAGATACCCATCATGCCCTCCATAAGTTGTTTTTCTCCAGGAAGAATAGCCCCAGTTCCTCATATATCATGGCTTAAAGTTCTTTTATCATCTTATTTGAATTTATAAAATTTTTATTTTTGAATGTTTTAGATTATTTACTACTCTATCTCCTTTCCATTAGTGTAAATAATAAAGGTGATTGCAAATAAAACAAGTTGATAGGTATTTATGGCGAATGCAAAATTTACAAAGGCAAATTAGTTGAGAGAACCTATGATATACAATTGGGTGTTAGCTTACAGATCAGAAAAAGCTCTTTACCCAAACTTTTTTTGGTGGGTTAAATAGGGAGTAGTGGCAGAGAACATTTGAGTGAAAGAAACTGGTATAGGTGATGATTTATCTGATGTATGATCACTTCTTTCACTTTATTACACCATTACATTTGCATAGCACCATCATTTTCAATCTGTGATGAGTTGCTTAATTTCATAAATACAGTATATCCAACATTTTGCCATGCAGGGCATATAGACTTTTTTTTCTAGAACTGTAAAGGTGGGGTTTTTGTTTGTTTCCCTTGCTGAAAAACTCACTTTCTATCATGAATTATAATAATTGTGGCAGCCTTAACATGTCATTCCTCTTGTCTGTGCAGAAGTACAGATTTATCAGCTGCTGCCTGAATTAGGAGAGTCGAAAGTAGTGGTGGCAGCTGAACATCCTGTGAACTGTTCAGCCCTGAGGATAATTCATCAGGGATTTCTAAGGTTTCTCTTTTAACTTTTCCTTTATTTTACTCTGGGATAAAAACCCACAGATGAGAGAAGGCACATTCATCTTTGATAATGACACAAACTTGTGCCTTTCTGATCTTTTGCCACTCAAGTGCTAAGATATTTATATCAAATGAAAATTATAAAATGAATTTATAACTAATTATTTTATTTCCAACAAAAATTGGGAAAGGAACATTGTCCTTCTTTTATGTGATGTTTGTGGTTTTACTTGTACGCCTAAACTCAAATATTTCAAATGTAATTGATACCTTTCTAAAGTGTAGCTTTTTCTGGATGATTTTTTTGTTTCGATTTTGTTTTTTAAACAGTAAAACTTTTGCATCATATCAACTTGTTGACCGGGCTTTGAGCAGAAGTTTCAGTATTAATAACATCTCCTCCAGTAATTTAGCTTTTTTTTTCCTTCTCCCTCATTCTAATATTTGTTGAAAAGTGTACGATCAGAAAAGGTCCTTGTGTACCATAAACAAGCATTTAATTAAGGGGTAATGCCTATGGTACCAGGGTATGTGAAGTGAAACAGAGATGCTTAATCAGCCACAAAAGCTATTTACCGCTTCATAAACCTCAGTGCTCAGTGTCATAAATATTATTACTGTTCTAGGACTTCAGAAAAGCAGTGAAATATCAAAACTGTTTTTTTTCTCTACCGTTAAAGTAGGGAAGGTTTTCCTCTTAATAGAACTTTGTAAGGAAGCTAATATTTGAGAAAAGCATACATACTTGAAAGTTTTAAGAAGGGACTTAAATACAAATGAGGGATATGTTGAAAATGAAGCAGGAAGAAAAAGCTTTAATCTCTATTTAAAGTCTGAAATTATACTGAGGAACAAGTTACATAATATTGCCATGTATTTGTTGAACACCTACTGTGGGACCTGGGCTAATAGATGGTTTCCTTATGTTATCTTTAATGTTTATAGCAATTCTGTAAACTAAGTTGGTTCCAATTTTAGAATGAAGACACAGAGGCTCATAGCCATTGTCACACAGGTGTGTCTCATTATACCTGCTGTACTCTCCATTACTTCAAACTGTTTTTCAGATGAAAGCTTATGTTAAAATAGTCATTTTTTCATATTAATTCTGCTGAATACCCAATAGTATACCTGAAAAGTTGAGCTGTGCTAATTCATAAATTTTTAACCTTTTATTTGTTCCATGTTCAACATTATTAAGCAGCTAGTATTTTCCTAACACTTGATAAGTATTATGAGGTCTGTACCAAGTAAGAAGACCCAGTTTTCCCCCCTCAGAGTTTAGAAACAGATAAATATTTCAGCCTTATACACACACAATTTCAAAGTGGAATCAAAGAGAGCAAGGTTCTGTTTTTCAGTATTTTGTGACTGTTAGCTAGACCCCTCCAAATTATCCCCCTTCTGCTGAGATGGGAAAGTACACACAAAAGCTAAAATAGGCAGTCCAATGGACATCTGTATGATCAGCTCACAAGGTTGAGTGAGGAAGGAGCTCATAGTCTGGTTAAAATGCTTTGATAGAGGGGAAATCGTGTGCAATGAGAACCTAGAGAGGTGGTTAGCGTAAGACCTCCTCAAGCGGGAGAGGTTTTACAGAAAAATTGTCATTTGAACCAAGACAAAGGAAACCTGGTTAGTACAGAATCTAAGGCAAGGCTTTTGTTAGGATTCTCATGTTTTATTAACCCAAATGTTTATATCTATCAGTTGCTTATATTACTCTTATGTTGTGATCTACTATGATTCTGTAGATCTTTTGTTCCAGTAATGTTTTCAAAAGGACCCTACATTCTTTGTGAAAATGTCAGCAATAGAAGTTAAAAACTTTGGATTGTTGATGTTTAAGAAAATTTGCCAGTCATCGTTTCCAGTTCCCTCATATTGCACACAAAGAAGCCAAGGCCCAAATAAGCTGTGATGTGCTTAATGTCAGATACTGTAAGCATCAGACCTGGGACTTGGCTTGGCTTATAGTCATGGTTTCTGTCCTGAAGCTCTTGTTGAAAAATGCGTGAAGGTTAGTAGTGGTTTAATACTTTAAAATAGTTTATATTTCTTTTTTATTGTTTTTCTTCATTGGCTTGCAAAGAGAAGTAATTGAAGAAATATGAAGTAATGGAAATATTTACGATGGAATATGGACAATAATTTATTTAGGTAAAGCATGTGGAACCTTTACTTCAGAAAGTTCGTATTTCTAAAGTGGAGTCATTTAATTTCTGAAGATGTTTATGTACATGCCATCTTTACAGTGTATAATATAGTGTGAAGATGGTGAATTGACTAAAAAGCCTTATCATGTGAGGTAATAGTGGCAATAGAACTTGTAAGCTCGGATTTATTCATACATTCTTCCTTTAACTGGCCTTTTAACTGAAGTAAAATTGATGGGAAAAGCATGAAGTTATAGAGAGTTTGGAACTGGGTTGCCTTTGGTTGACTGTGATTATCATAATGTATTTCACCCTTGAAACTGAGCCGTGGATGACAGAGGAAGGCAGCTGAGACATAAGAAAATGCCAGAGAGACAAAATATCTGTCAGCTAGTCTATAAAAGAATGATTAAGCAGTTCGAAATGTAAATGCCAAATTCTATCACAGAGCAATTTCCTGGGATTTTAAATGATCATAGCTGTTCTTTTTCTGAATCTGCAAATGCACTTAAATTCTGAATGGCATAAGAACGTATTCGGGGTCTACTGTCAGCTTTCTTCTAGTGCCTTACCCAGGAGAGATAGAATGTGTTCGGATAGAGCCAAATAATTTCTGAAAAACAATGCAAATGATGTAAGAGCAAAAAGATAAAAGGTGTCCTCAGAATTTCCATAGTTAAGTCCAAGGGAGGGTTTAGACTTTGGAAGTATTTAAGAGGCCTTATTGACTCCATTACTTATGCCTTTAAACTCTTCCTGACTAGTTATTCCTTCTCCTTCACTTTTCTTAAAAATACTCAAAATAAATTCAAGACCAAAAAGTGAAAATGGCTGAGCAAAAATGCACACGTTAACTGCAGTTACAATTAGAACAAAGCAGGTGGTGTCATATGTCTTCGCTCATCTAGTATACTAGCATATATCTTTGCTAGTGAAAATAACCTACAGTGTATACAAAAAATTTTAAATCCCTTTCATGTTCTAAAATTCTTACAAAGACCCTCATCTATTACACAGTTCTAAGTCCTTCAATTTTTCATTTTATTCTGCTCTATCAGTCATATTAATTTCCAGAAAACACTACATTAATTATCAATTTCTTTGTCTTTTAGTGGGCCCTCATTATATACGTAATTGAGCCTGAATTCTGCTTCCAACTGCCTTTCCTACCGCTCTTTAAGAATCTTCCCCTCTGGCCAGTTTTGTTTATTTAATATCCTTCAACTCTGCTGTGTGCACTCTAAATTGTTCCATGCTCCAAATAAAATTTTGTCAAGTGACTTAATTTCTCTGGAATTTAGTTTCTTCACCCTTATAAAAAGGATAATGGATTTAATGACGCTTACACTTGTTTAGTGATTTCTAGTTTGCATACAATTTTTCCATATATTGTCATTTCATCTTACAGTAACCCTTTCAAGTAATGAGCATAGGAATTATACACATGTACAAATAAGAAGCCCCCAAGTCCAAGTAGGTTAAGTGATTTGTGTGACAGTTCTCAAATTTTTAGTCTCAGAAAATACCATTTACAATAGACCCCCCTGAAATGAAATACTTAGGTGTAACTCTAAGAAAATATAAACAGATCTATAAGTGGAAAACTATAAAACATTGTTTTTAAAAAAACAAATCAAAGAAGATCTAAATAAATGGAGAAATAGTCTGTGTTCATGTGTTGTGTGTTCATTGAACCTTCTGTGTTGGAAGGCTCAACATTATTAAAATGTCAAATTTTTCCAGTTCAATCTATAGATACAACATGACCCCAGTCAAAACCCTACCAAGATATTTTATAGATATCAACATTCTGATTCTAAAGTTTTAATGGAAAACAAAAGACCTAGGGTAGCTAACACAGTACTGAAAATGAACAAAGTTGGAGTACTCACACCATCTGATTCCAAGACTTAATGTTAGGCTACAGTAATCAAGACAATGGTATGGGCAAAAGAATAGACACACAGATTAATAGAACAGAAAGGGAGTACAAAATAAATCCGCACAATATAGTCAACCAATTTTTGACAAAAGAGCAAAGGCAGTTCAGTGGAGAAAGGATAGTCTTTTCAATAAATGGTGCTGGAACAATTGGATATCCCTATGAAAAGGAAGTGAACTCAGACACAGACCTTACAATTTACACAATAATTAACTCAGAATGGATCATAGACCTAAATGTAAAATGCAAAACTGAAACAGTTATTAAAGAAAACATAGGAGAAAATCTATATGACCTTGGGTTTGGCAATGAGTTTTAAAGTACATTAGTAACACAATCCATGCAAGAAAAAAATGGATAAGGGGCTTAGTTAAAATAGAAAACTGTTCAATGCAAGACATTAGTAAGACAATGAAAAGCCACAGATGGGGAGAAAATATTTGCAAAACACATCTGATAAAGAACTTGTATCCAAAATACATAAAGAAGTCTTAAAACTCAACAGTAAGAAAATAATCAACCCCATTTAAAAATGAGCAAAAGTTTTGAAGAGACACCTCATCAAAGAAGATATACAGATGGCAAATAAGTATATAAAAAATGTTCAGCACTATGTCATTAGTGAATTGCAAGTTGAAACGATAGTGAGATACCATTACATACCTGTTAGAATGGCTAAAATCCAAAACACTTACAAGACCAGATTATGGCAAGGATGTGGAGCAATTAGAACTTTCATGCCTTGCTAGTGGGATGCAAAATGGTACAGCCACTTTGGTAAACAGTTCGACAGTTTCTTAAAAAACTAAATGTGGCTTACCATCCAAATCAGCAAGCATGCTCCCAGGTACTTACCCAACTAATATGAAAACTTATATCCACCAAACCTGCACACAGACATTTATAGCAGCTTTATTCATAATCTCCCCAAACTGGAAGCAGCCAAGATATCCTTCAGTAGGTGAATGGATAAACACCCATACAATGGAATATTATTCAGTGATAAAAAGAATAAAGCTATTAGACCATGAAAAGACATGAATGAATCTTAAATATTGCCCAGTTATAGAAGCCAGTCTGAAAACGCCACATACTATGTGAGTCCAGTTATATGACATTCTGGAAAAAAGCAAAAAAATAGAGTCAGTGAAAAGATCGGTAGTTGCCAGGAGCCTGGGGGAGCAGGGAGTTAGGGGAAGGTGAAGCCCAGGGGCTTTTTTAGGGTACTAAAACTATTTTGTATTATACTGTAATGGTGAATATAAGACATTAAGCATTTGCCAAAATCTATAGAACTTTATGACAGAAAGAGCGGACCTTAACACAGGGGCCCCCAACCCCCGGGCCGTGGGCTGGTGCCAGTCCATGGCCTGTTAGGAACCAGGCCGCACAGCAGGAGGTGAGCCGTGGGCGAGCGAGCGATGCTTCATCTGTATTTACAGCCTCTCCCCATCGCTCGCATTACTGCCTCAGATCTGCCTCCTGTCAGATCAGCAGCCGCATTAGGTTCTCATAGGAGCACAAACGCTGCTGTGAACTGCGCATGCAAGGGATCTAGGTTGCGCTCTCCTTATGAGAATCTAATGCTTTGATGATCTGAGGTGGAGCTGAGGCAGTGATGCTAGCGTTGGGGAGTGGCTGCGAATACAGATTATCATTAGCAGAGAGGTTTGACTGCACAGAGACGATAATAAATCAGTTGCAGACCCATATCAAAACTCTATCAGTGAGTGGCAAGTGACAAGCTGCATCTGGTGTCAGGCTTTATAGTGGCAAGTGAGTTGATGCAACTGTACAGCTGCATCTGGTGGCAGGCTTTAAGTCAGAATCTGACACCTGTTTTGGTCCGTGCGTGGCCCGCCCATTATTTTATTTACCACTTCTGTCCGCGCCTCTTTCCCGCACTGCGCACTTGTCTCAGTCACAGTTTTGGTAAGCCCACAAGCTAACCCTAGCCAAAATGAGTAAAAAACAAACGTTGCTGGAAAGCTTCTTTGAAAAAGGGGAAAGACCCAATGATGAGACAGTGGAAGACTCTAAGACTGCCAACAAAAATAAAGCTGCATTTAAAAGAAAATACCAAGAGTCCTACTTAAATTATGGGTTCATTGCAACAGGTGATTCACATTCTCCAAGACTGCTTTGTATAATATCCAACAAAGCCATGAAACCTTCAAAACTGCTCACCTGTCTCAGCTTTCAAAAGAGTTTGAGCATTACTTCCCAAACACAAAAGACCCCCGAACTGGGAAGGAATGGATCCGCAACCCATCTGTGAATAAGCCGGGTGAATCGACTTTGTTCGTGCTAGAAGAGGATCATCAACTGCTTGAGATCGCAAATGACAGTGGCCTTAAAAGTATGTTTGAGACAACTTCAAATCTCCATATGTTCTGGATTAAAGTCAAGGCAGAATATCCTGAGATGGCCACAAAAGCACTGAAAAGCCTGCTTCCATTTCCGACATCCTATCTTTGTGAAGCAGGGTTTTCTGCAGTGACAGCAACCAAAACGAGATTACAGAGTAGACCGGACATAAGCAACACAGTTCGGGTATCACTGTCCCCCGTGACCCCCAGATGGGACCATCTAGTTGCAGGAAAATAAGCTCAGGGCTCCCACTGATTTTGTATTATGTTGAGTTGTATAATTATTTCATTATATATTCAATGTAATAATAATAGAAATAAAGTGCACAATAAATGTAATGCACTTGAATCATCCCGAAACCATCTCCCACCCCACCCCACCCCCAGTCCGTGGAAAAATTGTCTTCCACAAAACTGGTTCCTGGTGCCAAAAAGGTTGGAGACTTCTACCGTAACATATAGAAATCTTTTTAAACTCATTTAAAACCTCAGGGATTCCAGGATGAAATATAAAATGTGACAAAAGACTCTAAATATATTACAAATAAATGAAACAATCTTACTGAAGGGGGTGGCAGAATAAGGTGCTGACCTAAGTAATTTTGGAAAGAGTGGAATCTATAAGACTAAAAGGCAAAAGGAACTGTATACAAAAGGACTGTACTCTAGTTGATAAAGTTGTATCCCATAGGGGGCAGGGTATGAGGTAAGAATTCTGAAACTAATATACATGTATTGGTGGAAGTCAGGTTTCTCACTGTTGTAGTGTACAGGTAAGCAAGGAGAAGAGACTAGAATCATCCATGTGGTAATGGAGTAGAGCTGGAGACAGTGTGAATTCATGTTAGCTTAATACAGATACAGGTGGTTACATATAGAAATGTTTATACAGGCATACCTTGTTATTGCATTTCACAGATATTGCTTTTTCTACAAATTGAAGGTTTGTGGCAACCCTGCATAAAACAAGTCTGTGGGTGCCATTTTTCTAACAGCATTTGCTCATTTCGTGTCCCTCTGGTACATTTTGGTAATTCTCAATATATTTCAAATCCTCCACCAGCAAAAAGATTATGACTCACTGAAGGTCCAGATGATGGTTAGCCTATTTTAGCAATAAAGTATTTTTAAAATTAAGGTATGTACATCGTTTTTTTTTTAGATATAATGCTTTTGTGCACTTAATAGACTACAGTGTAGTGTAAACGTAACTTTTATGTACACTGGAAAACAAAAAATTTTGTGACTGTTGTGATATTTGCTTTATTGCACTGGTCTGGAACTGAACCTACAATATCTCTGAGATATGCCTGTAGATATATGTCTATGTATACATATATACATAGACATAGATCTACATCTAATTGCTCTGTCAGCTGAGAGGGCTTAGAAGCAATGAAACCCCAGTAGCAGTGACCACACCTAGTGTGCAAATTTTGGTTTCTAATACCATTCTCCAATAAGAGGAATCAGGGCTTCTTGGAGAAGTGGCTGATTCTTGCAGTTGGGCAGGAAATATACAAGATGAGTCTGGAGCATCTTGCAGTGCCAAAAAATAAAATAAAACACGATAACAGGAGTATACCAAAGGGACAAAAGAGCCAACTGAAAGATCTCCCAATGACCAAAGCTATAACAGTTTGAGCAACAAAATAAATAAAGTAATGTTAGGTTAAAACCCTAAGTATAAAGTAAATATCGATGAGTCCATACTGATATAAACAAATGATTGATGTTGACTTTGGAGGAAAATAAGCAAATCTCCCATATAGAAGAATTGCAAATAATTTGTTTAGCTACCCCACCCTCAACAAAGTGAGACATAACTCCCCAACTCCTTAAGTTGAGCTGCTCATAGTGACTTTTCTCCAAAGAGAACAGTATGGAAAGGGTAACGATATAGTGCCGAAACCTGACAAACTCTAATGCCAGGTGACTGAGGTCAACATCAACAATGATAAGTCTTGTTGATAGTATGAGCCCCTGGTATGATATCATACACGTGACACTTTATCTGTATGGTACTCAAATGCATTATCCCAGTCTAACCATGAGAAAGCAAATCACAGTTCTACAGAATATCTGACAAGTGATCCTCAAAACTGTAGACTTCATTGTAGTAGGTTGAATGGTGATGTCCCTCAAAAGATGTGTCCATGTCCTAACCTCCAGAACCTATGAATGTGACTTTATGTGGAAAAAGAGTCTTTACAGATGTATTTAAGGTAAGGACTTTAAAATGAGATCATCCCAGATTATCTGGGTGGATTGTAAATCAAATGATGTGTCCTTATAAGACACAGAAAAAAAGACCCACATAGACACAGAGAAGACAGAGGCAGAGATTGGAGTGAGTCAGCCACAAACCAAGGGATGCCTTTAAGCTACCAGAAGGTAGAAGAGGCATGGAATGATTTTCCTGAAGGCCTTCAGAGAGTGTGACCCTGAGAGCTTGATTTCAGGCTTATGGCCTCAAAAACTGTAAGAGAATAAATTTATCTTTTTTTAAATGTTAAGTTTATGGTAATTTGTTACAGCAGTCACAGGAAACTAATACAGTCATTAAAGACAAGAAAAGTTTGAGAAACTGTCACAACCAAGAGTAGCCTAAGGAGACGTAACTACTAAATGTAATACGTTATCTTGGATGGGATCCTGAAACAGAAAATGGATGTTGGAGGAAAACTGAGGATATCTGAATAAAGTATGGACTTCAGTTAATAATATTTATATGGGTTCATTAATTTTGACAAGTGTATCATACTAATATAGGATGTTAATGAGGGAAACTTGGTGGAGGACACATGGGAACTCTCTACTGTCTTCACAATTTGTCTACACATCTAAAGCTGTTCTAAAATAAAAGATGTATTAAGAAAAGGAAGAGGTACCTTCCCAGGGAATAAAATGAACCCAGAATATTCTACTCCCAGAGCAAGTGTTTCCTTACTGTTGTAATTATGAGCTGGGGGAAGTTTGCCTATTAACAGGACTCCTCTATTTCTTAAACAGAGCATGTAGTCAGCCTTGCCATTCAAGGAAGATGAGGCCACCGGGGAGACAGACCTATCCAGCTACAGAGGGAATCAGTGCAAGTCACCCATTCTAAACAAAGTAGCCCTTTGGCTTTCTTATTGCTGTCCTTCTTTCCTTCCTGAATAATTCAGTCTAGAAGTCATCAGACAGGGCCTGAGAAGGTAGG
Organism: Mesoplodon densirostris; assembly: GCF_025265405.1. Taxonomy (NCBI): domain Eukaryota; kingdom Metazoa; phylum Chordata; class Mammalia; order Artiodactyla; family Ziphiidae; genus Mesoplodon; species Mesoplodon densirostris. Next base: position 118,356,404 of record NC_082664.1, on the reverse strand, counting down.
TGTTTGTGCTAGGGCTACTTGGAGAAATGGCTGATTCTAGGGCTAGGGTAGAGAAAGAACATGACAAGATATGCTGGACACATCATCCTGTACCAGAAAGTAAGGAATTGCTCACAGAATGAGGGGTTGTATCTGAAGGAAATGGAAGTCACCTTGAAGCAGCACCTGCTGGCCAATTTTTGAACATATTGAGCCTCAAAATAATACTCATTATCAAATTATAGCCTGTTGAATAAAATAGAAATTTGTAGTCATGGAGTAAATTAATGGAGAGAAGAAAATGAATTACAGAATTAGAAAAATCACAATTTGGGAACTGGTGTAGTATAATCAGTTGGTTCAGTACTTCTGCCAAAAATGCATAACCTAAGTCTAACCTTGAGGAAACATCAGAGAATTCCAAAAGGAGAGACTGTCTACAAGATACCTGGCCTATAACTTTCAAATTTTTAAAGTTTATGAAAGTCAAGGAAAAAGTTAAGAACTATTCCAGATTTAGGCAATACAGAAACATGAAAATTAAATGCAACTCATGACACTAGATCTGATCCCTTTTCTACCAAAGACATTAATGCAATCTAAATGTCCATCAACAGAGGAATGGATAATGAAGATGTGGTACATATATATAATGGAATATTACTCAGCCATAAAAGGAACGAAATTGGGTCATATGTAGAGACATGGATGGACCTACAGACTGTCATACAGAGTGAAGCAAGTCGGAAAGAGAAAAAAAGATCTTATATTAACGCATATATGTGGAATCTGAAAAAAATGGTGTAGACAATCTTATTTACAAAGCAGAAATAGACACACAGACATAGAGAACAAACATACGGATACCAAGGGGGAAGAGGGGGGGATGAGTTGGGAGATTGAGATTGACATATATACACTGTTGATGCTATGTATAAAATAGATAACTAGTGAGAACCTACTGTATAGCACAGGGAACTCTACTCAGTGCTCTGTGGTGACCTAAATGAGAAGGAAATCCAAAAAAGAGGGGATATATGTATACGTATAGCTGATTCACTTTGCTGTACAGTATAAACTAACAAAATATTGTAAAGCAACTATACTCCAAAATTTAAAAAAAAGGACATTAATGGGATGATGGGTGAAACTTCAGTAGGGAAGATAGATTACAAGGTGGTAACATATCGTTAATTTGTTGATTTTGATGATTGTATCATGGATATTTGGGAGAATATCTTTATTGGAGGAACTATAAACCTAAGTTTTCAGGGATGATGGGACATAATGTCAGCAACTCTCAAATGGTTCAGAAAAAAAAGTTCTTCATACTCTTCTTGAAATTTTCTGAAATTTAAAAAAAAATTGTCTTTAAAAACTTTTGATAAAAGACAATGTGGGTTAAGAGGATGAGAGGAGGAATTTATTCAGAATAGCTCTGATCAATTAAAGATTTCCAGACCTTGAGGAAAATTTCAGACATTAAAGGAAATACTAAGATGATCAGTTATCAATTCTAGAAGTAAGAGCTCATGGAGAGAATTTTTTGTAAGAAAAAAAATTTATAAATTGCTTTGGAAACTTTATATTGAATGCATTTTGCTAGTTAAAGCTTTTCATTGGCCTTCCTCATTACCAAGGGTGGGAGTGGAAGTTTAGCTTCCTGCTGGGTCCCGCTGGCACAGGGGTTAGGGAAGGAGGGGAATCGAGGTACCACCTAGCACCACTTTGTGCTGTCGTGTTCTGCCTAGGTGCTGTCCAGAAGGATGGAAGTTTAACTTCCGGTGGGCCCTGCTAAAACCAGGGAAACACAGAGGAGGGACAGTTTTTTGGAGGTATGGAAAAAACATTGACTGAGGAGAAGCTACCAGTGATGAGGAAAAGAATGAAAATTTGAGGTAGAATTGATAGAATAATTTGGACTATACCATTCTGCTATCCTAAACCATGATCCTTGATATCTGAGGCATGTGGTTTCCTATTATGCAGTTTGAATTAAGAGTTTTAAGGAAGAATAATTTTTAAAGGATCATTTAATCCATTATATTCCACCCAGCAATCAGCCTAAGTAAGAAATATGATACGGGACAATTACTGGGTCTCCTTAAAGTTGGAATTAAAGATAACAAACAAAAGAAACCATAGGACTTTTTCCATTAATAATAAAAATGGTCAGAGGGCAAATTTCTGTGACTTGACCTGAAATACTGTGATTTTTATTCCCCCAAAATTGCTGAAAATGTTTGTTCTCTCTTATGTTGCTAGTTCAATATGTAATCAACATGTAAACCAACAATACATCTTTGTTCCATATTTGTCTAGTTTAAAATGCTAGATCTCTGACAGCAGTACAGTTGTTAGACTATTTTAAAATGGCTGAGTTTTCCTAAAAACTTTAAATTGAAAACCTAAAATGTAATAAAAATAGCTACCTCCTTGGAAACCATGTGTTTAACAGTACCTTAAAAATTTAAAAATATAGTGCTTATGTTCTTTGGATGATTGAAGTCCCTGGAATATAGTAGGTTCAAAAAATGTTGCTGTGAAATGAATGCTGAATAATCTAAAAAGATTGGAAAAGATTGGCATTAATTTCTCATTGAGAAAGAAGAAATGTCTTACCCATATTATTCAGTTTTTGTTTTCTACTCAGTAAGGAATTTAGAATGTGATATAAATGGAAGGTATTCATGTTAATCTTGAATGGAAATCACGTAGAGGGAAAAAACCTAATCATTAAACAGCAAGATCAGTTTCATTTTCTTTGCCACAATTTTTTAAAATGTAGCATACAGCATAGTTGCAGTGATACTGCCCATTTTCAAAGAGACTTTTAAAATCTATTACCATGTAAAAACCTCTAGGACGTCCCTGGTGTCTCAGTGGTTAAGAATCCACCTGCCAGTGCAGGGGACATGGGTTCGAGCCCTCTGGGAGGATCCCACATGCTGCGGAGCAACTAAACCTGTGTGCCACAACTACTGAGCCTGCGCTCTAGAGCCTGCAAGGCACAACTACTGAGCCTGCGTGCCACAACTACTGAAGCCGGCACACCTAGAGCCCGTGCTCCGCAACAAGAGAAGCCACCGCAATGAGAAGCCCGCACACTGCAATGAAGAGTAGCCCCTGCTCGCCTCAACTAGAGAAAAGCCATGTGCAGCAACAAAGACCCAACACAGCCAAAAAAAAAAAAAGAATAAATAGAATAAATAAATTAAAAAAAAATTTTAAATCTATGTTACTAAATCTACTGTGCTGCCAGTGACTGGTGGCAAACTAGAGTGATTGACGTGGTATATTGCCTAGTTTACTTTCTTAGGTCATAGGAGAAATCCTTTCCAGCTCATAGTTTGTTTTTTTTTTATATTGTTATATCCCTGTGGCTGACAGAAAATAGAAAATTCTGCCTGTTTATAGCAGAATTCCTTCTTTGCAAGCAGTTTTCTTTTTCCTCAAGCTATCCTCATCCTCCCCAGCCCTACCCCAAGCCAATATTATGAGAAGATTGGTATATTTGAGCTTGTAAGATCTGAAATCTCTCTGCAGTCGGCTCATCCAGGTGCACAAATATCTTGGTTATAGGAAATGACAGTCATGTCATGTAATAATTTCCTGTAGGAGCTGAAATGTAGCAAAACAGGACAGTGTGAAATGTAAGGAAGAATATGGCAGAGAAGTTTTTCTGTTTTACAAGGGAAAGACTCCTTTATCTTAGGACAATCATCGAAGTACCCAAAGGAAAAGAGGCAGCAAGTACTCTTAAGCTAAATTTTCTTCGAGGATTCTTTGTGATTTTCAGCTAGATTACCTGCTTTAAATATCCTGCAGTTGTCCTGGTTTGTAATTAGGATATTGGTAAGCAAAATTTTTGTGCAAAACTCCAGAGGGAACCTATAATCTGTCATAAATTTTTTTTTTTTTTTTTTTTTTTTTGCGGTACGCAGACCTCTCACTGTTGTGGCCTCTCCCGTTGCGGAGCACAGGCTCCAGACGCGCAGGCTCAGTGGCCATGGCTCACGGGCCCAGCCGCTCCGCGGCACGTGGGATCCTCCCGGACCGGGGCACGAACCCACGTCCCCTGCATCGGCAGGCGGACTCTCAACCACTGCGCCACCAGGGAAGCCCTAAATTTTGTTTTTATTTAAAGGCGTAGATGAAAAAGAGAGGGTAACTTTAAAAAATTAATATTTCTTAATAAATCAGCAACTATAGGGTTTTTAAAAATATCTGAACTAAAGAGCCATTTTTTCCTTTAATAATCTAAATTCAGTCCATTTGTTTTCCTTACAAATATTAATTATCTGGAACTTAGCATAGGCAGAAAAATAAGGGCTAGGAGTAACTGAAATTTTTAGTATACCTGTTTTATTAATGCTACTGGTTATTGTTTATCCATTACAATTTACAAAGCATATATTCTTAGAACCCACTGACTTATGTAGCTTGTAAAGCAGTATCACTGGGACTTTTGAGGTAAAAACGTAGTACATTTCTTCTTTTTTCATCCTGTCCTCAGATTTCATGTGCCTACAGATTTTAAAGAGTTGTTGAGACATCTTACTGCACTAAGAGAATCCCACGAGAAATAGTTTCACCTACTTGACCGGGACTATTGACAGAGTGATTGCATTTCTCCAAGGAGGATGAGCTCGTATGTTAGCTGAAGTGACACATGCTTTAGGGACACAGCAGTCATAGGTGTTAGTAACACATTCCTTTCTGTTCTTGTAAACAGAAGTTTATAAGAACATACATTTTTTATTTGCAGCTTAGAGTGAGTTTGAAATTAGAATTTTTACTTCACTTACCATTTGAAGCAGTGAAAATGTTGATTTTTAAGTAGCTTCTGTGAAATATGTGCTTTTTCCTGTGAAGGGCAGAAGTATACTTCCCCGTAATATCCATCAAGTCAGCTGCTCCAAGGAGCATTCACATTTTGTGTATACCCTGTGAATTTTAACAGACGCAAGTCATACTAAACTCTTCCAAATTCAATTTGATATCCTAACTGGGAATGACAGTGGAACACAGTCTGGACCTTTCAGATCTGCAGTTTTCACAGCTGATTTCTTCTGCTTAAGGCCAATTTTGTCTATTTTAGACGAGGCTGGAATTTTGATCTTGATGTCAGAATATGACAGTGATTATCTCCTGGGGCATTCTCTCTGCTGCAGTACCTGGTGCTTTGGGCCAAAGTTCAGAGTGTGTGTATGTGTGTGTATGTATGTGTGTGTCCATTCCTACTTCCCTTCCTCTCTCTTTCCCTCCCTGTGTTCCTTTCTTCCTTCCTTCTTCCCTCCCTCCCTCCCTTCCTCTTCCCTTCCTTCCTTCCTCTCTTCCTTCCTTCCTTCCTCTTTTCCTTCCTTTTTTATACTGTTTTCTCCTTCCTGATGACATTTATATTTTCCTTGTTCCCCAGTGGCCCATTTACTCCTCCCTCTCCCCCATCCTCACCCTCCTTTTAATTTTTTCCATTTTTTAAATTGAGGTAAAATACATTTAGCATAAAATGTACCATCTTAACCATTTTAGATATAAAGTTAGTATTAAATACATTCATAATGTTGATGAACCATCACCACCACCCATCTCTATAATTCTTTTCATCTTGTAAAACTGAAACTCTATACCCAGTAAACAACTCCGCATTCACCTTCCCCCACCCAGCCCCTGGCAACCATCATTCTGCTTTCCAACGCTATGATTTTGACAACTTGAAGTACCTTATATAACTGGAATCATACAGTATTTGTCTTTTTGTGACTGGCTTATTTCACTTAGCATAATGTCTTCAAGGTTCATCCATGTTGTAGCATGTTGCAGAATACCCTTCCTTTTTAAGACTGAATGATATTCCATTGTATGTATATACCTCATTTTGTTTATGCATTTACCTGTCAATGGACACTTAGGTTGCTTTCTCATTTTTTTCTTTTGTGAGTAGTGTTGCGATGAATGTGGGTATACAAATATCTCTTCAAGACCTTGCTTTCAATTTTTTTGGGTATGTACCCAGAAGTGGAATTGCTGGATAATATTTCTATTTTAATTTTTCTGGAACCACTGTACTGTTTTCCACAGCAGCTTGTATCATTTTAAGTTCCCACCAATAGTGCACAAGGGTTCCATTTTCTCCACATCCTCACCAGCCCTTGTTACTTTCTTTTTTTTTTTAATAGTAGCCATCCTAATGGATGTGAGGTGGTATCTCATTGTAGTTTTGATTGATTTTTATTTCCTGAATAAACAGTGATGTTAAACTTCTTTAAATTTCTTTTCGTGTGTTTACTGGCCATTTATATGGCATCTTTGGAGAAATGTCATTTCGAGTCCTTAGCCCATGTTTGAACTGGGTTGTTTGGTTTTTTGTTGTTGAGTTTTAGGAGTTCTCTATATATTCTGGATATTAATCCTTTATCAGATATATGATATGCAAATAGGAAGATACTTTCTCCCACTCTGAGAGTTGTCTTTTTACTCTGTGGATAGTGTCTTTTGATGCACAAAATTTAAAAATTTTCATGAAGTCCAATTTGTTTATTTTTTCTTTGGTTGCCTGTGCTTTTGGTGTTATATCAAGAAATCACTGCAAAATCCAATGTTATGAAGCTTTTGCCTTATCTTTTCTTCTATGAGTTTTACAGTTTTAGGTTTTACATTTAGGTCTTTGGTCCATTTTGAGTTCATTTTTGTATATGGTGTTAGGTAAGGGTCCAACATCATTCTTTGGCATGTGGATATCCAGTTTTCCCAGAACCATTTGTTGAAAAGATTGTCCTTTCCCCATTGAATCGTCTTGGCACCCTTGTCAAAAATCATTTGACCATATATACAAAGGTTTATATCTGGGCTCTTTATTGTGTTCCATAGATCTTTTTGTCTTGTTTTAATGCTAGTACCATACTAGCATTGTAATAAATTTTAAAACCAGGAAGTATAAGTCCTCTAGCTTTGTTCTTCTTTTTCAAGATCGTTTTGGCTCTTCAGAGTCCCTTGAGATCTCATATGAATTTTAGGATGACTTCTTCTATTTCTGCAAAAGATGTCATTGAGATATTGATAGGGATTGCATTGAATCTATAGATTGCTTTTGGGTTTTTTTTTGTTTGTTTGTAATAAATTTATTTATTTATTTATTTTTGGCTGCATTGGGTCTTCGTTGCTGTGCGCAGGCTTTTCTCTAGCTGTGGCGAGTGGGGACTACTCTTTGTTGCGGTGCGTGGGTCTCTTTTTGCAGTGGCTTCTCTTGTTACGGAGCACGGGCTCTAGGCGCATGGGCTTTGGTAGTTGTGGCACGTGGGCTCAGTAGTTGTGGCTCACGGGCTCTAGCGTGCAGGCTCAGTAGTTTTGGCGCACGGGCTTAGTTGCTCCAAGACGTGGAATCTTCCTGGACCAGGGCTCGAACCTGTGTCCCCTGCATTGGCCGGCAGATTCTTAACCACTGCACCACCAGGGAAGTCCCAGATTGCTTTTTGGATGTCCATTCTAACACAACTAACTTTTCCAATCCATTAAGATGGAATGTGTTTCCACTTATTTAGTTATTCCTTAATTTTGTTCAATAATGTTTTTGTAGTTTTCAGTGTACAAGTGTTTCATCTCTTTGGTTAATTCCTAAGTATTTTATTCCTTTTGATGTTATCATAAATGGAATTGTTTTTGTGTTTTTCTTTTCAGATTGTTCATTGTCAGTTTATAGAAATGCAACTGATTTTTGTGTTGCCGTTTATTTCTTTTTCTTGCCTAAATTACTCTGGCTAGAACTTCCAGTACTGTGTTGAATAGAAGTGGCAAAAGCTGGTATCCTTCACTTATTCGTGATCTTAACCTAAAAACTTTCAGTCTTTCACCATTGAGTATGATGTTCCCTGTGAGTTATTTTATATATGGCTTTTGTTATGTTGAGGTTAATTTCCTTCCATTTTTAGTTTGTTAAGTGTTTTTATCATGAAAGGGTGTTGAATTCTGTCAAATGCTTTTTCTGCATCAGTTGAGATGATCATATGGTTTTTTCCCTTCATTCTATTAATGTGGTGTATTACATCGATCAATTGTCATATGTTGAACCATCCTTGCATTTTAGGAATAAATTCCACTTGGTCATGATGTATCATCCAATTAATATGAACTTGGTTTGCTATTTTGTGGACGATTTTTGCTTCAGTGTTCTTAAGAGATATTGGTGTGTGGTTTTTTTTGTAGTGTCTTTGTCTGGCTTTGGTATCAGGGTACTGCTGGCCTCATAGAATGAGTTTGGAAGTATTCCCTCCTCTTCAATTTTTGGGAAGAGTTTGAGAAGGACTAGTATTAGTTCTTCATTAAATGTTGGTAGATTTCAGCAGTGAAGCCATCAGGCAATGGGCTTTTCTTTTGGGAGAAATTTTAAATTACTGATTCAATCACCATACTAGTTATAGGTCTACTCATATTTTCTATTTCTTTGTGATTCAGTCTTGGTAGGTTTTGTATTTCTAGGAATTTGTCCATTTCAGGTAGGTTATCCAATTTGTTTGCATATAAATGTTCGTAGTACTCTTTTATAATCCCTTTTATTTCTGTGGAATTGGTACTAATGTCCCCACTTCCAATTCTGATTGTAGTAATTTGAGTCTTGTCTCTTTTTTTCTTCGTTCATCTAGCTAAATGTTTGTCAGTTTTATTGATCTTTTTAAAGAAGCAACTTTTGGGTTCATTGATTTTTCTCTGTTCTTTTTCTCTACTTCATTTATCTCTGCTCTAATCTTTATTATTTCCTTCTTTCTGCTAGATTTGGGTTAAGTTTGTTCTTCTTTTCCTAGTTCCTTAAGTTGTTAATTTGAGATCTTTTCTGTTTTTTAATGTAAGCATTTATAGCTATAAAATTTCCCTGCATTCCATAAGTTTGGGTATGTTTTGCTTTCATTTTCATTTATCCCTAAGGATTTTCTAATTTCCCATGTGATTTCTTCTTTGATCCATTGGTTGTTGAAAAGTGTGTTGTTTAATTTCCACAAATTTGTGGATTTTCCAGTTTCACTTTTGTCGTTGGTTTCTAACTTCATCTTGTTGTGGTCAGAAAAGATATTTTGTATGATATTTATCTTCCTAAGTCTGTTGAGACTTAATTTGTGGCCTAAAATATGGTCTGTCCTGGAAAATGTCCCATGTACACTTGAGAAGAATGTGTATGTGTATTCTGTTGTTGGGTAGAACATTCTGTATTTGTCTGTTAGATCTAGTTGGTTTATTATGCTAAATCCTCTGTTTCCTTACTTCCGTCTGGTCATTCTGTCCATTATTGTGAGTGGGATATTGAAGTTTCCAACTATTATTGTAGAATTGTCTATTTCACCTTTCAATTTTGTCGATTTTTGCTTCATATATTTTGATGGTCTGTCAATAGGTGGGTTAACATTCATAATTGTTTTATCTTCTTGCTGTATTGAACCTTTTATTAATATATGATATCCTTTTTTTAATGAGAGAAAATGAGTATTTTAAAGAACAATGAATCTTTAAGTTAATATACTTCCTCCTTCATTTGCAAAGTTAAGTATTTTAAATAGTCCCTCATTGTAAACATATCACTTATAACTTTTATTTTTACAAACATTGACAAATAATTTATTGCTTATATCAGGTACTTCTAAATTCTTATCGGAGAAGTATTCCCTGTTGAAGTTTTAGCTGATAAAGCTATGTATGCACATAAAACAGAAAGAGAAACCTTGTGTTTCTCCCTGTTTAAAATCAAGAATCAAAGTAGTTGAAACTGGGTAGTTACAGCTGTAAAACATAAACTCATTCTTACCATTCTAACATTTTGGTCTCTTACTGAAATAGATGTTCCTCCTGTGGGCATAACTGTACAGTAAGAAGTCTAATCCACTCTTAGAATTTTTCGGTTCTGTTTATGACCTAATGATGCTTTATGCAGTGCTCTGCTGGAATTTACTGGCCTTTGTCTTGATGCAGTTTTTTTGTAGTAAGATGAGTCAGTTTCCAGTATTAAATAATTCCATGTAATCTACACAGAGAATAGTTTCTGCTTAAATGAATCAGGAAATGGTAAGCCTTTAATAATAAGGTTAAGGTATTTGAATGTTTGAGAAGTGAGAGAGAGTTAATGAAACAGACGTGAGAGAAGACTGTTTTTCTTCACAGCAGCTGTTGTCTCCAAATCCAATAAAAGTGAAGATCCATCAGTTCGTACTATAATATTCTGTGGAGACTTTATTGATTTAGAACTGTCATTTTTCTCTTCTTTAGTATTGGCCTCTGTTTTTTGTTATATATATGCAATGCTTATTTTAATATAGCATTCTTACATATGAGGAAATATACAGCTTAATAAAAGCCTGGAAAACAGACCACTGAGGTTATCATTTATCAGAAATAGTTCTGACCACCAGTGTTGCCTGTATGTATGAACTATAAGGTCACCTTGAGGGGTATTCTTTATCAGGTCAGTCAGGGTTATTAAAGCCAGAGGAAAATTAGTATTCAATGTTTCTACTATTTTAAGTCTCACTTGACTTAACTTAGAAGTGCTTTAGGACCTTGGCATACTTTAGTACTGTTCATATTTACTTGTAGTAATTATTAATTGATGAATTGGGATTTGATGTCATCTGTTCTGTGTTAACCAGTTTATTTTGTTTTTCATATCCTGCTTTGCAAATTGTGTGTATTATATAATTGCATTGAGACACCAATTTTATTTTATAAAGCATTCTTTCTTTAATAGGTGTAAATGTAAGGTACAGTTATTAGTTTACTTCCCTATAGTCATGAAAGAACCAGGGCAAGTCCAGAATCTCATCTACCGATGGACTAATGCCCAGCATCCATACCAGATATTGATAGTGTTTTAAGTTTCAGTTGATATTATTGGTGTGCCAGATGGTATATAACTCTACGCATACTACATAAGAACTGTAAGTTTCCTCTCAAGACTTAACAGAATCATTATTTTTATAATGCATGTGTTTATAGTGTTTTATATATTTTAGTGTGCATTCGTATTATTTATATTTACTTTATCCTGAGAACAACCCTAGGAAATAAACATTATTTTTTAGGTAAACTGAGGTTCATCAAGATTGAGTGTTTTGCTTGGACAAAAATTCAGGTCTCTTGACTTCTTATTAATCCTCTGGTACTCTACGGAGAGAGCAATAATTTTAAAATATTTCATGATTATAGATGTCAAACTACTGTAATACTAATAATCTCTTATTTATATAGCACTGGTAATTTTTAGAGCACCTTTTATTATATTATTTAACAAAAAAGAAAATTAGGAAAGCAGAGTTTGTGTTATGATACTTGCCACTGTTTCCTTTATTAGACATTTCATTAATTACAAAGAACCTCTATGTGCTAGGTACTGGATTGGTTGCTAAAGTAAAATTGTCTCTGCCCTCAAGGGGATCAGGCCATTAAGGCACTGTTGGACAGCCATAGACAATGTGATATAAGCTGAGTTTGCTGAGGGCACTGAAAAAAGCTGTTGTTTTTTCTATTGAAGAGGTAAAGGTGTGACTGACACTGTCCTTTTTCTTGCCTTGAATGCAGAGGTAATGCCTGCATCTATAGCAAACAGCTTTGTAGCAGCAAATCAACACAATTAATGGAGCAAAAAGATAGAAAGAACCTTGCTCTTTGATGACTTTCTTGAGCCTCGATACCAACCCTTGACTACCTATCTCTGGACTTCTTATGTGGGGGGAAAAATTAGTACCCTATTTGTTTAAGTCACACATAAGTCAGGTTTTCGATTACTTGTAGACAAATTCTCTCCCTCCCTCCCTCCCTCCCTCCCACCTTCCCTTCTTCCCTCCTTCCTTCCCCCGTCCTCCCCCCACCCCCACCCTAAATTTTTTAGCTTTCCTTTAATGGACATTTAACATACACACTATGCTACACAGTGGTATAATGAATCCCCATCACTACCTAACTATAATAGTAATTGGCCAACCTTGTGCATTCTCATACTTTCTCTGTTAATAATTAGAACTTAACTTAAGGAATTCTGTAATAGAAGTATGTGAAAATACTGTGGAAGAACAGGCAAGACTGACTAACTTGGCCTGAGGTGGAGGTAGAGGCTTATCAGGAAAGACTTCACAGAGGAGGTGCCATCAGCAGAAACCTTAAGGGCAAGTAGAAAATGGAAGAAAGAGGATTGGTAGTGAAATTTATAACATGCATAAAGGGCCTTAAAAAAGTATGATATATTCAAATAATGGGAAATAAATTATTATGGCTAGAATATACAGTTTATCAGAGAAGAGTGTCAGTCGGTGAGTCTAAAAAGATGGTTTGGTGTCAAGTCATAAAAGAATGTGTATACCATACCAAGAAGTCTCAAGCTCATCTTATAGGTACAAGGAAGTGAAGAATGTAATTAGGTTTGGGAAAATAACACTGATTCTGGGGTAGAAGATAGAGAGGGAAGACAGTAAACTGTGCCAATGGTCCAAATGATAGAAAGGCATTTAGTGATAACTGTAGTGGGGTTGGGCAGGGGGAGATAACTTTAAGAGATATTTCAGAGGAAGAATCAACATAATTTGCTCCCTGGCTAGGGTGGAGAAGGGAGTCAGAGTCACAATGAGTAGATGAGATGGTACTATTATTGGAGAAGTAATATAGCAGAAGACAGGTTTAGGGTAGGTGCAGAAGATGAGCTTGGTCTTTTAAGTTTGAAGTGCTGGTAGGACATTCAGGTAGACGTATCTGGTGTGCCAAAAGGAAATATAGGACTGGACCTTAGGGGAGTCTCAAACCAGAGAGTCCCATAACTTGTCTTTCCTGCCAGATGTCGTATGTCACATCATTCATATGTGTGTGTACGTACACACACACACATATGTAAACATAATACACATTTGATCCTCATTATTCATGGATTCCATATTTGCAAATTCACTTACTTGCTAAGATTTAAACTCCCAAATCAGTAATTGTTGTGCTTTCACAATCATTTGCAGACATAGGCAGAGTGGCAAAAAAATTGAGGTGCTTGATGTGTACATTCTCAGCTGAGGTTGAGCAAGGTGACATCTTGCCTTCTTGTTTCAACTCACATACTATAAAGAAGCATCTTTTTTGCCATCTCCTTAGTGCCATGTTTTTCACATTTTTATGCTTTTTTGGGGGTGTGATTTCACTGTTTAACATGGCCTCCAGATATTGTGCTGAAGTACTGTATAGTGTGCTTAAGCACAAGAAGGTTGTGATGTGCCTAATGGCGAAAATACATGTGTTAGATAAGCTTTTGTTCAGTCATGAGCTGTGCTGTTGGCTGTGAGTTTGATTTTAATGAATCAACAGCATATATTAAATAAGGTATCTCTAAATAGAAGTACACATTAAAAAAAACTTACATATTGATAGGTTGATAAAATGTTGTAAGCAGAGGCTTGCAGGAACCTAACCCTGTGTTTCCCATTTCCTAGAAGCAATGGAAGCACAGTATTCACCAATTCAGTGTTCACAGAAACTTTATAGAACCTAACTACCACACATAGCAAGAATCGACTGTGTGTGTATAAAATCTACTCTTTTATGAATAATCCTTACACTTGTACAGTACAGACATTAGTCCCAATGTATGCTTGAGATTATGGTTTTTCTTGTTGAAAAAATAAATCCATATCAGACAAAAACAGTTTGCTCTTGCAGATGGATGATTCCATATTCCCTAAGCCAATGGGTTTTTCACAAAACAGAATGTTAAAGAAATATAGGTGACATTGACTGACAGCATCTAAATGTTCATTTACAGCACACTTGAGCATAACATGTTCATCACCATCATATTGGTAGGCTGCCAGTTTCTTTTATAGCTTGATGTTTTTCTCTTTAGCAGAGAACATTAGGTTGCTCCAAATCAGCAGTGGAAAATGAAAATATAGTAAGCTTAATGCTTACTTTTCAGTCCCTATTCTCTTAGTGAAATTTATTGTACAGTGATGTTCATGTGTGAGGGGATTTCATGATCCAAGACTAGTGTTTGTGCATTCATATCTGTCAATTTGCTTAAATACAACAGCTCAAAAGGATTTTTTTAACCTGTTATTCATGAATGTTAGTTCATATCAGTAGGGGTGTTTTAAAATGGCAGGTATGATGTGAGAGTGAGAATCACCCATCTCTTCTGTCATAACATCAGTGTTATGTTGAAAATTAACATTCAGCTTTGTATCTCTCTTTTTACTGTCTGCAAACCTGAAAGCAGGGAATTGGCATTTACAGTCAAGGACAAGAAGACATACAACTCCATGCAAATGATTTTTAAGCTCCAAAGTGCTTCTGTGCTTATTTACATATATCTGTTTTCTAATCACCTTTCCTCTTGGTATAGAAGATGTGCCTAGGGTTGTTATTATCTTATACAGCTATATTGTCAAGTATATAAAATAACAATGATACAATGATACAGATATCCACTTAGAGATGCTTCAGTTTGGGGTGGCTGATTCAATTGTTTTATTTATTCCTCTAACGTGATCCTCTTCTGACTATTGTGTGGTTTTCTAGTTAATATATTAGGGTGAATCTTCTCTGTTTTTACTGCAAGTAGTAGATTTTGTGTCATGAAGTATAGTTCAGGGATAACAGCATTTTTTTCCTCTTCGTATTCCTGGTAGATAACCTTAATCTTCACTCTTCATATGGGAATACCTCATACATCTGTTCTTCTGTACCATGACTAGTGTATTTAAGTTTCAGGATTGATATTCTTTAATTCTGCATTCAGAAAGCAAAATGTTTATAGTTGAATTCCTCTGTGAATTGGCATTAAGCTTACTATATTTTCATTTTCCACTGCTGATTTGGAGCAACCTAATGTTCTAATATTAAAGATTATTTAATGAGATTGACTAGCCCTTGAACTAACTGAAAGAGAGAGAGTCTGTGTTACCTTATTCCAATTTCAGTAAACTATTGTGCCATATAGAGATATGTTATAATTTCAGGATTTTATGTAAAGTTCTTCAGTACATGCTAATTAAGTGAGAGTATCTTCTCAAACTTATAAAAGTGCAAGAGATTAACTAAAAGATGAAAACATCTTTCTAAACTAATATCTCTTTAATTGAAGTAGAGGGTAGTGTCTGTAAATGGCAACTATATCATATAGTTTCAGAGAAAACTGTTTAAAAATCTTTGGTGATTTATTGGTTGTGTCTCTAAATCTTTTTATATGTATGGCTACATTCGTGAGTTTATATCTGCTGTTTACTATCCCTCCAGTCTTGTCTTACACGTCTCCTCTAAATGTGTCCATTTCCATCTCTGTTTTACTCACTCAAATTCTTTAATTTCCTTTCTTCAACAATCTGAACTATTACTCCTCGTATCCCTAGATCAAGACTTTTTTCCAAAGAAACACTGAAATCCATCTAGTTGCCCTTCTCACTGGCTTGATATGTATAAATTATTTGCTGTTTGTTGTTAGTTTGCTTCGTTTCAGTTCAGTTTAACAAATATCTCCTGAGTGCTTGTTGTGATAATGTGTGAGCTTGGTGGGGTAGGGAAGTATACTCTGGAGGCTTCCCAGAGAAGATGATCTTGGACCTGAATCTTGAAGAACAAGTAAGAATTTCCTATTCGTGGAAGAAGTGTAAGTTTATATCGACAAAGAGAACAGCGTGAAGCTTGACAAATAGTTCAGTATGGCCATAGTGTGATGAAGTGGGAGACAGGAAATGAAGCTGAAGATATAGGCATGAGCCAGGTCATTGAGGACTTTATATGTCATACTTGGGCATTTATTTTTTGGGTGAACTTGGACTTTATTCTGTGGGTAATAGATAGCTATTGAAGGGTTTGACATACGGTGTGGCAAGATTTTCATTTTAGAATGATCATTTTGGCGGGAGTATGGTAAATGATTTTGAGGTAGGGTAAGAGTAGAGGTGGGTAGACCAGTTAGATTACTGATTTGGTTATATTGAGAGATAATGCCCTGGGTTTGGATACTATTAATAGGGATGAATTGAGGACATAGACATGGAAAGTGTTTAGAGTAGAAATGAATCAGACATTTAAAGTGATTGGTGAAATGTGAGATTACCATTGGACTTTGATTTGAGTGTCTAAGTGGCTGTTAATAACTATAGCAGGGAATTTAAAGAAGGAATAGATGTTAGGAAAAGTTTTTAATGTATTTTACCTATGGTACTTTCAGGTGGAAACATACAGAAGACAACAAGATATAGGAGTCTGATGCTCAGGTGAAAGGTCAGGATTAGAGGTATTCAGGTGAGGGTCCTCTCAGTCCTGGTGGGAGTACAGAGAATATGGGTAGAGTATGAAGTGGGCAGAAAGCTGAGCCCTGAGGGGAAATGAAAAAGGAACCCAAGAAGGAAACAGAGAAGGAAAAAAGCTCTGTGTCTTTGCCTAGTTTCCCTTGAAAGGAGGACAACTTTATCCTTTTTGTATCCTCGGTAACACCTTGAATAATATAGTATAGATACTCAGTAAATGTTTGCTAGTTATTTTGTTTAGCTGGAAAGCATCTCATTTACTTTGAGATTTTATTTAATATTTTACCCAATTCCATGACTTGACAAGAAATATTTTAAAATTCATATCACTTCATGAACACCTACTATGTACCTAGGCACTGTGTTAAATACTTTATACATGTTATCAGATTTTATCCTTAAAATAATCCTACAAGGGTAGGTTTTATTATTTCCATTTTGTTTTGAAGAACCTGAGGATAAGAAAGATTAAATGACTTGATCAACTTTTTCACATGTCCAAATTTCATTTTCTTAACCATCAATGATGATCTATTATGTGTTTAGACCAAATGACCATTTGAAAGTCAATTCTGGTTCCATTGTGATAATTACTGTGACCCAAAGGCACTGATTTATACTAAATTCTGCACTGTCAGTCTTATGTGGATTAGTATGGTAGTTGGACACCTCTCTGTTCCTGAGTGCAGTAAGGCTTTACCTAATTCTTTTTAACTTTCTGGGGGACTATTTTTTCATTCTTCTATTAGTAGTTTGCATTAGATGACTGCTAAATTGCTTAAGGTTCTAAAATCCTATAAGTCCATTATTTTGAAAAACTCAAAAACAGAGGTTGCTTAGTGTCTGCTAACAGGTTTTAGAGATCTATAGGATAATGACTGTGTTTCATGACTCTGCTAAAATTATATGCAAAATTTGATGCATGTATGTGCATATTTCTGGGCATCAATTCATAGCTTTCATCAGATTCTCATAGTTGTGTATACCTCATCACTCACCCTTCACTCAAAAGATTAAGTATAGCTCTAGAAGTATTTTTGCATACTGTAATAAACTACAGTGCTTTGTGCAATCCTTTTCTGAGTAGTTTAAGTCATCTTTAACAAAGCATTGTTATTCATTGAAAGTAATTTTTGAGGTAAGGTTACTTTTTGGCTATTTAGACCTGTAGTATTTTCTAAAGTAAAACACCTCTTGGTTATTTTATCTCTTAAAAACAAGTCCATTAAATAGAATGAGTATTGGCTTACGGTAAGTACTGTCTTATGGTAAATTTTATTTTATTTTATTTTTTAGCATCTTTATTGGAGTATAATTGCTTTACAATGGTGTGTTAGTTTCTGCTTTATAACAAAGTGAATCAGCTATACATATACATATATCCCCATATCTCTTCCCTCTTTCGTCTCCCTCCCACCCTCCCTATCCCACCCCTCTAGGTGGTCACAAAGCACCGAGCTGATCTCCCTGTGCTATGTGGCTGCTTCCCACTAGCTATCTATTTTACATTTGGTAGTATATGTATGTCCATGCCACTCTCTCACTTCGTTATGGTAAATTTTAAAATGCTCAGTTTTAAAGTGTGAGTCAAATGACCTTCACTAATAAACATTCCCCACTTTGCTCTTCCTGTAGGAAAAGAATATTTGAGGTCCATTCCTCAGGAAAGAAAAGGAAGCAATGACATAATGCCTAGAGTTGGTGCCAGTTAAACTGGGTTTGTACTTTTTCTTTTCTTAATGTAACACATTTATTCTAATCTTGAATCTCTTTTTTTTTCAATCTCCTGCCTTATTCCAACAGCAGAACTTATAATTTTGAACTTTGCCTTAGTATGGAAGAGACAAAGATGAATAAGATAGACCCCTTTCTAGGTATTTGTGATGTCTTTTAATATGAACAACAGAATCATAAAAAGCTAGATAAAAGTCACATTTTCAGATAAGAAGCTTGAGAGGTCTTGCTCAAGGTAAAAAGCTATTAGATAGTCAGACAAGGATTCACACTCAGATTTGTTGACTCCAAACCCCATTTGCCTTCCATTTTGTCACACTGCTCCTCATTTTATTTAGGTTTAGTTGTACAATTGCTTATAACTGAAGTTGAGGACCAGGACCCCATATATTTAATTTAATAAATATTTCTGATAAAGTAAAAGGAGAGGAAACAGTCTCTATTCTCCTAAAGTTTAGAAGATTAGAGAAGGAAACTAATATTTGTAGAGCACTTAGTATGTGCCAGACACTGTCATAGGGTCTTAACATGAGCTAGATCATTTAATTCACAACAGCCAGGTGACATACTTGGTATTATCCCTGTTTTAAAGAAACAGGAAGAGACTGAAGCTCAGAAAAATAAATTGCCTCAAATCACATAGCTAGGAAGTAACAAAAGCAGAATTAAAACTCTGTACTGTGAAAGGTTAGGTAGGATTTACATCATGCCTATTGACTTAAAATTGAATATCACACAAACCAACTGAATAGCTGGACAGTTTGATCTAAGCTCCTTTTGCTATTAGTGACATTTGTAAACATTCTTAATTGGACTATTAATAGTTAAGTCATCTTCACCAGAGTAATATTCACATTTTCTTAATAAGCTTTTCATTGTAATCTGTTTGTAAAGATAACTGTTTAAGCTGTGGTGAAGAGAGAGTTTAAATTCACAAAATAGTGAACAACATCACATGATAGAAAGGATGTTGAGGTGGGAGTCAGGTCTGAGTCCTTCTACTCCCAACTTTCCTACTGACTTATGTGATCTGCCAGTCTCTTAGCCTGCTTTTGGACTCATTTTGTGAGATGAGAAGGTTGAGTTAATTGTTCCCTAAGTCTCTTACAACTATGAAATTATCCCAAGAGTAAGTAGATTTTTTAATGTGATTCATATGTAAATATCAAAGACTTTTTAGAGATGAGACGTCTTTAGAGATCACCTAACTGAATCCTCCTATATGATAGATGAAGAAACTGAGACCCTTACATTTGTATGACACTTTAAACATCCAAAGCTCTTTCACATACATTAATCTCATACAAGCTTCACCACAATCTTGTGGATTAAATATCATCATCATCTTTGTACAGATGAGCAATTGAATTGGTCTAGGGTCACATAGCTGAGCCTAAACTAAATGACTGACTGTCAACCTAAAGTTTGCCATGTTTCCTTGCTTTAGTGGGATTAATTACATCTTTGTGATGAAGTCCTATTGTGGGAGAAAGTGAGAATTCAGTGATTTATGAAACAAATCCAAGCAGGGAAAAGAAACATTCCCTAGTATAAAAGTAGTAATGACTACAGCAGTATAAATAGCAGAAACAAAGAGGGAAGGAGGGGGGCAAAAACTAGGGTCTACAAGTTGATTTAATATTTGTTTTCATTTATTCCTGGATTAGGATTAGGTATAATTGACTTTTAGTATTTTTGTGTTTATCAATAGTGTACTATTTGAATTGTTTTATCCTCAACAAAGTATTGATAATTCAAAGAGAAACCATACTTCATAATAAAGTACTTGTAAATTGTAGATGAGCTAAGGAGAACTTAAGACAGTTAATTCAAAAGGATATAAGACAAACGAACAAATACGTGTAGGAAGCTAAATTTTACACGAAATTATTTAATTATTTCATTGCCTTTAGTGATGTGAACTCAATTTTCTTTCCTATTTCCACTCTGTAGCTGTGGAAACATTAACTGTCCCCATGCCAGTGATCCTGCTGTGCAGAACAACAAATTGCTTTACCTTGGTAGCTTTCTGTAAATAATATGTATTTTTTTAATTGGAAAGAAAATTATCTTAAAACTAGAATATGGATGTTAGCAGTTATTCATTTACAGTCTTGACCCCCAATTTTCCTTCCTTTAAAAGGAGGTGATTTTCTAGATTACATGATGTGATGGTGCTTTCTCTGTGGATATGAAAATTCGGTCATTAATAAAATTTCTATTTTTATTCTATATTAAAGTTTTTTATAAACTATAAACTATATTCTATAGAACTAATAAATGGAAGGAGGATCTTCCATATGTTTCTAATCAAATAAAACAATAAAAGATGGAATAGGTACACAACAAAATTGAAAGCAACAGTGTAAGATTTGACTTAAATTAGAGAAGAAAAATGTTTTTCCTAAAGTCTTTCTTCCTTAAGAGAATTTTAAAGATTCTTTTGCCCTGTTGGCTGACGTTTCTTCCACATGCCCTTCCCTACAGAGCCCCACCTCGCAACCAGCTCCCATTCTAATGTCATCAGATCCATGGTATCCAGGGAAATGGCATTTGAGGAAAACTTGAATAGACTGGTCTTTAGTTCTCAGTTTTGAATCTGGCCTCAAAATATGCGCAAGGGTTTTTTCAACCACTGCTTTTAAAGCTCTTTAAAGGAAAAAATCAAAAGGCCACGTCACAGTAGTTGATATTTAGTTTTTGTTTTGAGATAACTCAAGAGCTAGTCTCCTGGAAACTTTAAACACCTGACATAAACAGTTTTTTTTTTACTGAATTGTACCTATTATAATATGACTATCTTGCTTACCCAGACTACAGTGAGTTTTAAGGGCTACAGTTAGCTTTTCATTGGCCAGCTGTGATTTAGTGGTCATAATAAAGTTATGATATTGAGCTGAGGACGTAGAATTTTTTTAAGTGATTGGGCTTTTTTTTTTTTTTTCTCCTGTGATTTTTGAGTTTCCCTTGTTTGGCTTTAGGGTTAAAGAGCCAGGCTTCCAGGATGGTGCCTCATTCATTTTGAAACATTCCCTCAGTATACCAGTAGTTCAGAAGACATGGGTTCAATACATTAAGCCTTTTAATTTTTTATAAAACTACTTCTATAGAGAAATTGTTGAAACACTTTTTTTTCCAAGTCTTGTTTACAAATTTGGTAGCACTAAATAAAATGTTCTGCCAGGAGATTGATTCAGTATTAATATATCAATAGATTTGCTTTTTTGTATGGGGTTTATTTTCTCTACCAGGGTACTTTCTAAGAATGAGATAAGTTCTAAATAGATGTATGGAAATTTGAGGAACTCTCAGATCCTTTTCAATGTCATCTTCAGTAAATCTAAGGATGGCAGTGAGGGAAATACAGAGATGTTGGTTTGTGTGTGTGTGTGTGTATGTATGTGTGTTTGCATGTGTGGTCTCAACACTGGGGAGATGCAATAAACTTAGATTTGCAGCTTCCTTCTTAAAGGTTAACATGACAGTGGAGTTATAAGGAAATACTGATTAGTTTTCCTTTTCCAAATGTATTGCTATTTAACAGTTATATGTAGCTCAGGACTTATTTTATATCTTAGTATGTACTTTAAAGAATTAAATGAATGATTCATATTTTTTAAAAAAGAAATGTAGGTGATAAAGGAGAGTAACAGAATCAGTTGGCCTACATTTGTATTATCAGTTCATCTGTAGTTGCCTGGTTATTTGGATTTATCAGAGAAAAATAGTATCAAGCAAGTATAGTTAATGGAATATTTGTTGGCATATATATATATGCCACTTTTATTTTTCTTATTTCTCAAAGTGAGAAGATTGGATGATTTTTATAAGTATTCAAAAATTATTCTGTTGGATGTAATTGAGAGTGTTGTTGAAATAGATACTCATTTTTTCTCTAGTCTTATTTCTTTTATGAAACCCCATCTCCCCTGCAAAAAAAATTTAAACCAAAGGCCAATTGGGATTGCAACCAGGGTTTTCTATGAACACTGAATTTGAAATTAAAATTGTATGAATTCCCTTGCTGGCTTTGCTCATTCTTATATAGGAACAGAACATTTCAATATAAGACTTGGTAGTGAGATGTTGCTAATCTGCAGGTCTTCTACAGGAGATATGAAGGATTGTAAGAGATTTGGAGAACTGCAGATTTTCCATACAGGTTAAAAAAAAAAAAGTACTTTATTCTATTGAGTGAAACCATTTAAAGTGGCTTACTTTCTCTTTTCCAGTAATGCCAATACCACATGTCTTATAAAATTAAAAATAGCAGGTATCATTTTTCCAGCATGAATACTGGTTCACAGACTTTTTAAAAGCAAAATATAGAGAAGGTCTGATGTGATAAAGAGAATAGAAATCTTGTATAGCCCATATAGTCTGTCATCTACTCAAAGCTAGTAACTAAGGTCAGACATTAAGAGCCCATAAAAAGATCACAGAAATCCAATAGCAGAGAATATTGAAAGCCAGCCTGCACTGTCTGAAGCAAGATTATAGAATCCGCTTGAGTGCGTAGAAATATTTTATGTTCCTTATTAATTCTGAGGTAATACAAACTTAACAGAAGCATGGAATAGGAATAGGTTTTAGAATAAGAATAAGCTTTAGAGATCATTTAATTATTTCCTTTCATTTTACAAAGAGAAACCAAGGATTAGGGGGTAAATTACTTACTCAGCACCAACTAGGTAGTGACAGTAGTAGGAGTAGAATACAGCTCACCCTTGAATAACAGAGGGGTTGATCCAGGTGTCATTTATAGTCAGCCCTCTGTATCTCCATTTCTTCCACATCCACGGATTCAACCAACCATGGACCATGTAGTACTGAAAAGTATTGAGTATTGAATTTAGTATTAAAAAATATCTGCATGTAAGTGGACCCATGCCGTTCAAACTAACATTGTTCAAGGTTCAACTCTACTCTTATCTATCAAATAATTGAAGATGGGACTTAAAAGCTGCGATGGGAAATGATGGTTTTTATTATTGTTGTTTTAAATTTCTACATACAGTAAAATTTACTTTTTTATTAGTTCTGTGAGCTTTAACACATGTACAGATCCATGTAAAACTACTGCTACAAACAGGATACAGGTAGACCCATCACCCCAGAATACTTCAAACTGTCCCTTTTTGTTCAAAACCTCTACCTACATTTAAGCCCTAGCAACTACTGATCATCTTAGTTTTGCCTATTCCAGAATGTTGTATAAATGGAACTGTTCACTATGAGCTCTTTTGTGTGTGGCTTCTTTCTCTCAGCTTAATATTTTTGAGATTCATCCATGTTGTGCGTATAGTGGTTTATTCTTTTTTTAATTTATGAGTAGTATTCCATTGTACAACTACATAACCATTTGTTTAGTCAGTCACCTGTTAATGAACATTTGAGTTGTTTCCAGGTTTTAGCTATTATGAATAAAGCTGTTATGATCATTTTTTTAAAGAGAAAAGGAAAAAATGTTATTCATACATATTATAGGGACCCCAATAGTGAGCTCCTAAAGTATTCACAAAGGTAATTCACTTCATACTTTGAAATAATTATAGATTCACAGGAAGTTGCAAAGATAGTACCATACAGAGATGTCCCCTGTACCATTCACCCAGTTTCTCCTATTAGTTGCATCTTATATAACTATAGAATAATAATACCAAAATCAAGAAATTGATATTGATATAAAGTGAATAATAGTTCTTTGGCATTTTATCACATGTGTACATTCATGTAACCAAGACTGCAATCTCACCAGAAAGATTTCCCTCCTTCTGTCCCTTTATAGTCACACACACACACACACACACACACACGCACGCACACACACCCTCCTCTCGACCACCCTTTAGCCCTGGAAACCACTAATCTGTTATCCGTCTCTATAATCTTGTCATTTCAAGAATGTCATAGAAATGGAATGATATAGTATATATATAAACTTTGAGATTGGCTATTTTCATTTAGCATAATGCCCTTGAGATCCACCCAAATTGTGGTGTGTTCATTCCTTTTTATTGCTGATTTAGTATATTTCATGGTATAGATGTACCACAATTTGTTTAATAATTCACCTATTGTAGGGCATTTTAGTTGTTTCCAGTTTGGGTCTGTTGCTAATAAAGGTAATTATTGATATGTTAAGAAACAATAAGTTTGCCATTTAATTTTTTGTTTTCTGTTTGTTTCCTCTTTTTCATTTCTTTTTTCCTTTTCCTGCTTTCCTGTGGGTTACTTGAATACTTTTTAGAATTCCATGTTGATTTACTATAGTGTTTTAAAATGTATTTCTTTGTATAACTTTTTCATCATTGCTCTAGATATTACATTGTATATTTATAACAGATCACAGTCTCCTGTACCACAGTACCACTGGCACTGCTACATTTTACTACTTCAGGCAAAGTGTAGAACCCTTACCTTCCTTTAGTTTCTTTATCCTCCCTCATTTAATTAATATTTTAATGTGTAGATGTATTATTTATAGGTGTATATTATATGCATGCATACATATATTTTATATGTACTTGTTTTAAGTATTTCCTTTACATACATTGTGAACCATATCAGACAGTGTTATAATTTTTGCTTAAACAGTCAGACATAATTTGGAAGACAAGAGGAGAAGAACTCTTACTGTATGTATCCATATTTTTACTCTTTTTGGCCTTCTTCCTGATGTTCCAAGATTCCATCTTTTTTCATTCCCTTTCTATTTAGAGAACTTTCTTTATCCATTCTTTTAGGGCAAGTCTACTAGCAATAAATTCTCTTAGCTTTCCTTTATCTAAGAATATGTTGATTTTCTCTTCATTCCTTAAGGATATTTTTCTGGAGGAAAAATTCTGGGTTGACAGTTCTTTTTCTTTCAGCACCTGAAAAAGATTGTGCCAGTTCCTTCTGACCTCTATAGCTTTTTATGAGAAATCCACTGATAGTCAATTGGTTTTCCCCTGTAGGTAAAGGATCATTTCTCTTGCTGCTTTTAAGATTTTTTCATTGTCTTTAGTTTTCAGAAATTTGACTATTGTACGTCTTGGTGTGGATTTCTATGGATTGATGCTGTCTGAGATTTGTTCAGCTTCTCAAATCTATAGGTTTATGTCTTTTGCCAAATTTGGGAAACATTTTTCAACCATATTTTTTCCAATATTTTTTCAGCCCTACCCTTTTTCTCCTCTACTTCCAAGACTCTGATGACATGAATGTTGGATCTTTTGTTATAATTTCACAGCACCCTGAAGCTCTGTTCATTTGTATTCAGTCTATGTCTTTTGTTATTTAGATTGCATAACTTCTATTGTTTTATCTTTTAGTTCACTGATTCTTTCTGCTGTCCCCTCCATTCTCCTGTTTAGCCCATGAGTTGGCTTTTTAATTTCAGTTATTATAATTTCAGTTATTTAATTTTATTCTTTGTATCTTCTATTTCTTTGCTAAGACCTTCTGTTTCTTAGACTTTCTATTTTTCATTTGTTTCCAGTGTGTTGTCTCACTTAAAAATTCTCATTGAAGCATTTTATTGTGGCTGCTTTAAAATCCTTGTGAGATAATTCTTAAATATATGTCATCTTGGTATTGGCATCCATTGTCTTTTCTCATTCATGTTGAGGTTTTCCTGATTTGGGGTATGATGAGTGGTTTTCAGTTAAAACCTGAACATTTTGGGTATTGTGTCATGAGACTTTATATTTTATATCAATTTAGCAGGCCTCTTTTGATGCTTCCCTGCCAGGGTGAAAGGGTGCTGCCTCATTATTGCCACCTAGAAGTATAAGTTCAGAGTCCCACTTACCCTCCATTGACATCTGGGGAGGAGACGGCTGTACTTCTTGGCAGGGGTGGAAGTTCCAGCTCCCCACTCTAATGACACCAACCCTGCTGAGTAAATACTTCGGAGTGGAATTGTTGGGTTATATGGTAAGTTTTGTTCAACTTTCAAAGAAGGTGTCAAACTTTTTTAAAGTGGTGGTAAAATTTTACATACCTACCAGCAATGTGTGAACATTTCAGATGTTCTAAATTAATGTTATCCTATAGAACTTTCTGCAATAATGAAAATGTTCTATATCAGCACTGTCCAATACTGTAACCACTAGCCACATGTGGCTGTTGAGCAGGTGAAATATGGCTAGTACATCTGAGGAAGTGAATTTTTTATTTTATTCAGTTTATCAAATTAAATTTAAATGGCTACATGTGGCTAGTGGCTACTGTATTAGAAGGTGAATCAGTGCAGCTTCTACAGCCTCACCAGTATTTAGGCACCACAGCTGTACGTCCTCACCAATATTTAGAATTGTCAGTCTTTCTAAATTTAGCCATTTAATGAGTATGAAATGGTATCTTGTGGTTTTAATCATTTAATGTAATTATTGGCCACTTAATTTTGTGTGTGTGTGTGTGGTACGTGGGCTTCTCACTGTTGTGGCCTCTCCCATTGCGGAGCACAGACTCTGGACACGCAGGCTCAGCGGCCATGGCTCACGGGCCCAGCCGCTCTGTGGCATGTGGGATCTTCCCGGACCGGGGCACAAACCCATGTCCCCTGCATCGGCAGGTGGACTCTCAACCACTGTGCCACCAGGGAAGCCCTGGCCACTTAATTTTTATAATGATTTTTTGAAATGCAATTATTTTTGTTTGTTGACTTTTTTAAAAATTATTTATTTATTTTGACTGTGCTGGGTCTTAGTTGGATCATGCAGGATCTTTAGTTGCAGCATGTGGGTTTCTTAGTTGTGGCATGTGGACCCTTAGTTGTGGCATGCATGCAGGATCTAGTTCCCTGACCAAGGATCGAACCCAGGCCCCCTGCATTGGGAGTGTAGAGTCTTACCCACTGGACCACCAGGAAAGTCCCTATAATGATGTTTTTAAAACAGCAGAAGTTTTTAATTTTGATAAAGTATGGTTTATCAGGTGACTGTTTCTGTATTTCTATTTTTTTTCATGGTTCATGCTTTTGAATCTTTGCCTATCCTAAGGTCATAAAAACTTTTCCCTGTTTTCTTCTTGAAGCTTTATAGTTTTGTTTTACATTCTACTCTTAGGTTTATGATGTATTTTCACTTAGTATTTTTACATATACAAAATCCTGTCATATAAAAGCAAAATTCATTTTTATTCCATATGAATATCCAGTTGTTTCAGCAACACTTGTTGAGAATATTTTCTTTCCGCATTGAGTTACCATGGCACTTTTAAAAATTAATTGACCAAGTATTTTATAGTCTATTTTTGGATTCTCTGTTCAGTTCCAGTTTTCTATATGTTATCATTAGGCTATTACCAAACTATATGGATTGTTGTAAGTTAATGTTAACTCTAGAAATCAGGTATCGTAAGTATTCCTACTTTGTTCTTCATTTTCAAAATTACTTTAATTATTCTGTTCATTTGGGTATTCATATACATTTTAGAATCAGCTTGTACATTTCTACAAAAAAAAAACCCGGGATTTTGATTTAGATCGAATTGAATGAGTAGATGAATTTGCGAAGAATTGCCATATTAACAATTTTGAATCTTCCAATACATGACAATGTTATATATTTTCATTTATTTCAGTTTGCTGTAATTTGTCTTAGCTTTGTTTTGTAGCTTTCATTTTATAGGTCGTACACATATTTTGTTAGGGATAAACTCAGGTATTTAATTTTGTTTAATGCTATTATAATGGCATTTAAAAGTTTTAAAATTTCTAGTTGTTTGTTGATATAGAAATACAATGGATATATGTATATTGAACACAAGTTCTACAGTCTTGCTGAAATCACTGTATAGTTTGTAGACGCCTTAGGATTTTCTGTGTAAATAATTTTGTCTCCTGTAAATAAAGACATTTTAACTTCTTCCTTTCCCATCTTTATGCTTTTCATTTCTTTTTTGTGCCTCTGTATAGCTATGATCTCCAGTATAATGTTGAACAGAACATTTATTATTTATTTTTATGTCAGTATTTTACAGATGCCCTTTATCAAATGGTAGTTCTTTTCCATTCTGAGTTTTCTGAAGTTTCTATTATGAATATGTGTTGAAATTTATTAAATATTTTTTCTCTATTGAGAGGATTATATTGTTTTTCTCCTCTATTCTGTTAATATAGTTAATAACATTGATTTTTTAAATGTAAAATCAACCTTGTATTTCTTCTTATATGTTGCTGAATTTGATTTTGCTATTTTGTTGAAGATTTTTGCAAGTATGTTTATGAGAGTTGAAGATTTTTGCAAGTATGTTTATGAGAGATATTGGTGTGTAGTTTTCTCATAATGTCTTTTTCTGGTTTTGGAATCAATCTAATGCTGACCCTATAAAATCAGTTAAGAAATGTGTCCTCTACTTTCTGGGAGAATTTATGTAGGATTTGTATTGCTTCTGTCTTTATATGTTAGATAGGATTTACAATGAAGCATTGGGGACTGGAGTTTACTTTGTGGGAATATTTTAAATTACAAATTCAATTTCTTTAATAGATATAGTGTTATTTGGGTTATGTATTATTTCCTGAGTCATTATGGTAATCTGTGTCTTTTAAGGAATTTGTTCATTTCATCATAGTTGTCAAATTTATTGAGATAAAAGCATTCATAGAGACTTCCCTGGTGGCGCAGTGGTTAAGAATCCGCCTGCCAATGCAGGGGATGCGGGTTCGAGCCCTGATCCGGGAAGATCCCACATGCCACGGAGCAGCTAAGCCCGTGCACCACAACTACTGAGACTGAGCTCTAGAGCTCGCGAGCCACAACTACTGAGCCCACAAGCCACAACTACTGAAGTCCACGTGCCTAGAGCCCGTGCTCCACAACAAGAGAAGCCACGGCAATGAGAAGCCCGTGCACAGCAACAAAGACCCAACACAGCCAAAAATAAATAAATAAATAACTTAATTTAAAGAAAATCATACATAAATGGTCTCTTGTTCTTTTAATATTTGTAGACTCTTTAGTAACGTTTCCCCTTTCGTTCCTAATATTGCTGATTTCTGTCTTTTCTCATTCAGTCTAGTTAGAGGTCTGTCAATTTCACTAATTCTTTTTTTCAAAGAACCTGTTTTTGGTTTCATTGATATTTCTCTGTTTTTCAGCTATCTATTTCATTGGTTTCTATTCTTTGTTAATTTGTAACTATGTACTTATTTGGTTTAATTTCTAGCCTCTTATGATGGTAGCTTAGATAATTGTTTTTAGGTCTTTTCTGCCTAATATATGCATAGAAAACTGTAAATTTCCTCAAAGCACCTTGTTAGCTGCATCAAAAATTTTGATAGGTTAGGTTTCATTTCAAAGTATTTTCTAATTTCCCTTGTGATTTCTGGCACTTAGGTTATTTTAGAAGATGTTGTTAAATTTCTAAATGTTTGGGAATTTCCACATATCATTTTGGTTTTTTTTTTTTTTTTTTTTTTTTTTTTTTTTTTTGCAGTACGCGGGCCTCTCACTGTTGTGGCCTCTCCCGTTGCGGAGCACAGGCTCCGGATGCGCAGGCTCAGCGGCCATGGCTCACGGGCCCAGCTGCTCTGCGGCATGTGGGATCTTCCTGGACTGGGGCACGAACCCCTGTCCCCTGCATCGGCAGGCGGACTCTCAACCACTGCGCCACCAGGGAAGCCCCTCATTTTGGTTTTGATTTCTAATTTAATCCCACTGTGCTAAGGGAATATACTATGTGTAGTTTCAGTTTTTTAAAATTTGTTAAGACTTATTCCTGGTTCAGCAGATGGGCTATCTTGGTAAGTGTTTCATGGGCAGTATAAAAGTTTATATTTTGCTGTTGTTGGTTGAAATGTTCTATAAACATCAATTCAGTTGATAGTGCTGTTTGAGTCTTCTTTATCTTTGCTGGACTTTCAGTGTACCTGTTCTTTTCAGGGAGGAGTGTTGATGTCTCCAGTTGTTTTGGGTGCTTGTTTGTTTCTCCCCTCAGTTCTGTCAGTTTATGTTTAATGTATTTTGTAGTTCTGGTATTATGTACATATACATTTAGAATTATTCCATCTTCCAAATGAAGTGATCCCTTGATCATTATGAAATATCCCTCATCATCTCTGATACTATTTTTCTCTTGTGTTCTATCTTCTCTGATATAAATGTGGCTATTTCTTAAGATTTTGGTTTGCATGGTGTATATTCTATCCTTTTATTTTTTAACTATTTCCTTATTTTAGTGTGAGATTCTCATAGCATATATTTGGTCTTGCTTTTTTAATCTGTCTTTTAATTGGAGTATTGAGGTAATTTACATTTAATCTGTATATTAATGTGGTTAGGTTTAAATCTACCATCTTTGCTCTTCATTTTCTATTAACAATTCCTTTGAATTTAATTTTACTTTGGGATTCCATTTAATCTTCTCTATTAGTTTTTTCCTTTATTGACTTATTCTTTTTTCTACCTTTTTATTTACTTATTTTAGTGGTTGCTCTAGGATTTATAATATTCCTATTATTGCATTCTATCAAATAATTTTATACCATCTCATATAATGTAATACATTTATAACAGTATTATTCCTTTGTCTCACAGTCATCTTTTTCTCTCTGAACTTCATTTTGGCTAGATTATATTGCTCTGTCTTCAAGTTCACTGATTTCTTTTTTTCTGCAGTGCTTATCTCATCCAGTGAAATTTTCACTTCAGATATTATATATATATATATTTTATCTCTAGAAGTTCTATTTGGGTCTTTTTGAAAATTCTCCGTTTATCTCTTCCCTGTACTCCTGTTTTCATTTATATGGAGCATATTTATAACACCCTTTCAATGTCTTTGCCTGTTAATTCCACCATGTCTGTCATTTCTGGGTCTCTCTGTGTTGACAGATGTTTTTCTGGTATGGGCCACATTTTCCTACATCTTTGTATGTCCAGTAATTTTTAATTAAATGTCAGGTATTTGTGAATTTTACATGTTGAGTTCTTGATTTTGTAGTATTTTTTTTAAAGTGTACTGGACTTTTTCCTAATAGGCATTTTAAATTGCATATTAGTTTGATACTTTCTAGGCTTTCTAGGCTTCCAAGCACCTTTCAGGAGGGTCTAGAGGAACTTTTATTTTAGGGCTACTTTTCCCCTGCTTCTGCACGTGGCCCTTCTGGGGTCATTACTGATAGCCTTGTACATTCAGTGAGGTTTTTCCCCTCTTGCTGGAGGGAACTTGTTGAAATATTGGCCCCTTGTCAGCTCTGTGAATCCTTTGTCTTAGAACTCCCTGGTAACTTTTTTCCTTAGAAGTTCTTCTTGGCTGGTCTCAAGAAATTTACCCTGCTCATGTACAGGTTTTTATTTAGCTAAATACTCAAGGGAACCCTCATTTAAATTAGTGGAACACTTTCACTGCTCTCTGGAACTCTACCCCATAAATTCTAGCTATCTTGGCCTCCTTGTACTTTTTTCTCCATCTCCTCACGTCAGCAAGATTGCCAGACTCTGTTTGGGTTCTTCCTCCTGTACTGGAGTAGTAAATTGCTTCCTGGCTGAGAGCCTTGGGTGATGGTAGGGCTCGCCTTATTTGTTTCCCTTTTCTCAGGGATCACAGTCCTGCACTGCCAGTGTCTGAAAATAGTCCTCTCCTATATCTTATACGGTGTTCTAGTTGTTTGCAGTGAGAGGATTACTCTGGACTTTTTACCCTCTCATGCCTTCAGAAGCAGAAGTTGAATCATTCTAGAATGAGTTTTAATGCTAACACCTTTACAAAATTGTGAAGCTCTCAAGCAGTTATTATTTTTTACATAACTTTTAACCATTTATTCACTTTTTCCTCAGTATTGTTATAAAGATCTTGTATCGACTGTAGGAACTATTATTTATTTTTCAATTCAGGGAGCCCATTACAAACTTTAAATCAGAAGCTGACCGAAAGAAAATGATTTATCATACCTAAGAAATCTCACAAATCAGGAAAATGGATTTTCAAGTATACGAAAATTCTCTCAATATTATGGAATAGTCATTTTAAATATAAAATTATTATTTAATATTTCATTAGAAACATGAAAGACTTGGAATGAAATACTTGGAGATAAGGAATAAAATGAACCATTTGACCTAGTGTTAAAATATAAGTCCTATCATTTTAGAGCATAACCATGTGAGTATATGTACTTTATATGAGGAACTGGCAACTGTTATATGGAAAGGGCCGGATAGTGTATATTTTAGACTTTGTGGGCCATACAATCCTTGTTGCACCCACTCAGCTAATTCTTCGTAAAAAAAGCAGCCTTAGATGATACTTTTTTTTTGTGTGTGTGTGTGTGTGTGTGGTACGCGGGCCCCTCACTGTTGTGGCCTCTCCCATTGCGGAGCACAGGCTCCAGACGCGCAGGCTCAGCAGCCATGGCTCACGGG
The DNA here is from genome assembly GCF_025265405.1 of Mesoplodon densirostris. Classification (NCBI taxonomy): domain Eukaryota; kingdom Metazoa; phylum Chordata; class Mammalia; order Artiodactyla; family Ziphiidae; genus Mesoplodon; species Mesoplodon densirostris. The sequence continues at coordinate 118,324,078 of NC_082664.1, read as the reverse complement.
CCTAGCCACTTTGCGGCATGTGGGATCTTCCCGGCCCAGGGCACGAACCCGTGTCCCCTGCGTTGGCAGGCAGACTCTCAACCACTGCACCACCAGGGAATCCCCTTAGATGATACATTTTTAAATGTGCTAGCTATGTTCTGATAAAACTTTATCTATAAAAATGAAATTTGAGTTTCATATAATTTTTATGCCTCAAAATATTTTTCTTCTTTTGATCTTTCTTTCCTGCTATTTAAAAATGTAAAAACTACATTCTTACCTTGCAGGTCATACATAAACAGGTGGCTGGTCAGACTTGGCCCCTGGGTCACAGTTTGACAGTCCCTGCCCTATGTGAATAAAAAGCTCCCAAGTAAGCAGTAGGATTCCTGTTGGACTGTTGTGTTTTCATTCTAAGTAATGCTTTTACTTAGGTAACTAAATAAATAGTTCCCTACTATTAAATTAAATAGCAAAGTAAATAAGATCACACAGTACTGAGCCTATAGGGCTTTGATAGATTTTAAAATGTCAAAGGTTATATCAGAGTTTCCTCAGTTAATGGGGAATTGGGACTAATGTCCAGTTTATCTTACTCTCAAACTGGCACCTTTTCTCTTTTTAATTATGCAAGGTTAAATTCCTTCCTTCCTATTTTGTTTCAATATGCCTATCTTATTAATGTTTAAAAATTAGCATATATGTATCCTAAATTTATTTATTTTGTGATGAAGTTGCCCTGGTACTCATAAACAAAATGTCCCTCCCACCCCCCACCAGCATTATATCATTTTTAACTTCATGCTGTCCCTACTTACAGGATCTAGGGATTTTTCTTCTTAGTTCACAATTCTGAGAATACAGCCTCTTCTCTTCATCATCTTTGCTTCTGGATTGTCTTCCGCATAACCCTGTTAGCCAGTTAGAACACAAAACACATTTCAAAGCATATTCTCTTTTTTCTACCTGTTGTAGCTTAGCATACTAGTCAGGCCCCTCTTAGAATACTCAGAATTTGTCTAATATGTACAGCAGTGTCGATATATACAGTCTATGATTTTGTTTGGTGTTATGTTCACACAGTTAATTCAAGCCACACTTGAATGATTATGTAGTTCGTATTCTCTAATCATAAGTGTATTTTCCTTCCTTAAGATATATAACTGAAGTTGTTCTTTGGCAATATGCAAAATCCAGTGCTGTGGAAGTTCTAGAATAGAGGGCTTGAATTTAGGTATATGCTGCTCTTGCCTCAGTGAGTGGGTAGTAACATAGCTGCATATAGTCATTCATTCAGGGGATACTTTTTCTGCCTACGTGTCTTCATGATGTTTTCCCAGCACACTAGTATACCATCCAGGAAAAAAACAAACAGAAAACAAAAAACAAAAAACAAACAGGCAATTTATTTCTTTTTACATGCAGAGAGAGAATAACCTTTGTTTTCAAATATAAAGTAAAAATAAGGATTGGTTCTGAAAGAAGCTATGAAGTAATAGAAAATCATCATCCGAAGAGAATTTGCATAGTTAGTTTAAAAAAAGTTAAGAATTTTTAAGAATTGTTATTTTATTGTTGTCATTACATACAAGTAAATAAATAGTTTAAAATCTGGCCAATTTTCACATACGTTTTGAGGGGTATGGTACTTAAGAGATTTTTTTAAACAAATTTCATTATTTTGATAACTGAGAAACTTTTCCCCATGAGTATTATAAGCTTATTCCTATCTTAATGACGTGTATGCCCTATGTCTGGAAGATGCTTCCCCTAAACTTTTCCATTTCTGGCTCATTTCAACTTGAACATCATCTCTTCAGAGGGCCTTCCTTGATACGCTGTCTAAAACAACACCTCCACCTTCCCAGCCTCTAACACCCAGTTTTATTTTCTTCAAAGCACTTATCACCATCTGAAATTAGTTTATTTATTTATTTGTCTCTTTCTGTATTAAAACGTAAGCTCTCTGAGGTGAGAGATCTTGCCTTCCCTATTATCTGTCTATCTATACTACTCAGAGCATTTCCTTTCATATAGTAGGCCCTTAAGTATGTAATTTATATGTGGCTGGAAAGATGGATAATTGAAACTATGTCTAATGCATGATCTGTAGGAATATTTGATAGGCTCACATGTATTGTGAGTCACCAAGAAAGAATACAGTGAGTAACTTTACCCAAATTTATTTCACTGTAGAACTACTTTTTCTTTAAGCATTTAGCTGTATTAGACTTCCACAGAAGACGTTTTGGAAATGTGACAGATGTACTGATATATTTAATTGTTTTTTCTTTTTATATTATAATAATTTCAAACTTATATACAAATTGTAAGAATAGTACAGATAATTTTTCCTAAATCACTTGAGTGTAAGTTGCTGACATTATACTGCATCACCTCTGAATTCTTTAGAGTACATTTCCTACAAAGACATTCTGCCATGTAACCAGGATAAAATAATCACAATTAGGAATTCAATGTTGATAGGTTACTACCATCTAACCTACAACCCTGTTCAAGTCATGCCAGTTGTTCTGGAATTCATTGGTGAACACCCCTAGGAAGGAGAGAGGCACAGAGTAGGCAGCCTCAAAATCTGCATATGTCTTTCCTTTCAAATCTTTGATCACTAAGTTCACATGTGTAGAGGAGACTCCGTAGAGCCTAGCTGAAAGTAATAGCTGACATGGGAAGTTGTTGAGTTGATATTTCAGATTTGGAGTTTGAGTTCTACCAAACACATCAGAATAAAGCATTCAGAAAAAGACCATTTTGGGGACTGAGAGGAAAGGAATGCAGGGTGGATTATGGGAGGATAATCAATCACTGCATTAGGAAAGAGTAAGGAGATGTAGGTTCTCATTTCAGTTTTTCCACTAACCAACACTTACCCATGGGAAATCACTTCACTTCTCTATCACTAAGTACTTTTCTAGGTTATCAGTATTTGTATATCCATAAGTTCAATTTCTTTTCATATTCAAATTTCAAAATAAAATAGGCATTAGTTGCATTTTTCTTCTCTAAAGACTTATAATGGAAAGAAGACTAATTTTGCCACTCTTTATGTGATACTGGACATCATCATTTCATCTATATATTGGTGATGTATATATATTTTTTTCTTGGTAATATTTCTCCTACATGCTGCTCATCATTGTTATGTACGACGTGAAGTGGTGGATTTAAGCACTGTAAGAACATTGGGTATTGTTTTCATCATGAATAACCCAGCTGTGTCAGAGTCAGATATTGTTTGATGTTGCACAAACAAAAACGTCCTTTTTAAAATGCTTTTTTGTTGTCTTAAAATTTATTGAGAGGTTCAGTTCTACAGTATGTAAGCACAGTCAGGAATCACTTAAAAGTTATCACATTGAAGACCGTAATTCAAAGAGTCATGTACCACAGTGTTCATTGCAGCTCTATTTACAATAGCCAGGACATGGAAGCAAACCTAAATGTCCATCGACAGATGAATGGATAAAGATGTGGCACATATATACAATGGAATATTACTCAGCCATAAAAAGAAACGAAATTGTTATTTGTAGTGACCTGGATAGGCCTAGAGTCTGTGATACAGAGTGAAGTAAGTCAGAAAGAGAAAAACAAATACTGTATGCTAACACGTATATATGGAATCTTAAAAAAAAAAAAAGTGGTTCTGAAGAATTTCGAGGCAGGACAGGAACAAAGACGCAGACTTAGAGAATGGACTTGAAGACACGGGGAGGGGCAAGGGTAAGCTGGGACGAAGTGAGAGAGTGGCATGGACATATATACACTACCAAATGTGAAATAGATAGCTAGTGGGAAGCAGCTGCATAGCACAGGGAGATCAGCTCGGTGCTTTGTGACCACCTAGAGGGGTGCGATAGGGAGGGTGGGAGGGAGACGCAGAAGGGAGGAGTTATGGGGATATATGTATATGTATAGCTGATTCACTTTGTTATAAATCAGAAACTAACAAAAAATAATAATAATTCCAGGAGAGAGAAAGAACTGAGGTGAGGGACAGATGAAGATGAATGGCAAAATGTTGATAACTGTTAAAGTTGGGTGATGGGTATGTGGGTTCATCATTCTCTTTACTTTTGTATATGTATTCGAAAATTCCCATATTAAAAAAAACTGATCACTTTTTCTTTCTTCTTAACTTTTCCAATTATTTTCCTTGTATTTGGTGTTATAGAGAAAACAAATTAGGGGTTGGGCCAGTTTAAACATGCATGTAATTGGTGCTCAAGAGTCAGAAATAGGAAGTTATTAATTTAAACTTTTTCTATTGGAGTATAGTTGCTTTACTATGTTGTGTTAGTTTCTGCTATACAGTAAAGTGAATCAGCTATACCTATACATATATCCCCTCCTTTTTGGATTTCCTTTCCATTTAGGTCACCACAGAGCATTAAGTAGAGTTCCCTGTGCTATATAGTAGGTTCTCATTAGTTATCTATTTTATACATAGTAGTGTATATATGTCAATCCCAGTCTCCCAACATCCCACCCCCACTTCCTCCCTTGGTGCCCATGTTTGTTCTCTACATCTATGTCTCTATTTCTGCTTTGCAAATAGGTTCATCTTTACCATTTTTCTAGATTCCACATATATGTGTTAATATTTGATATTTGTTTTTCTCTTTCTGACTTACTTCACTCTGTATGACAGTCTCTTGAACCATCCATGTCTCTGCAAATTGATGTTTTGTATACCAAATTATAAATATATTTTATACTTAAGCCTAAAGTAAAACTGCAAAGTAGCTAGAGAAACTTTTGCAATTGGAGATGTCTACTTTCATATTTAACAGAGGCTATATCAAAGTTGGAAATTGTGACTGTTAGAATTGGATTTTTATAAAGGTGAAATACAGTTTAATGTTTCTTATTTTTATATTTCTAGCCAAAAAAAAGAAATATACAAGGACAATCAGATGAAGTCTTAGAAAGCCTCAAGTGCATCAGTGCTAGCTAGTTTGATTGCTATAAGTTACTTGGTTCTTAGGTACGGCATGGATAGTTCTTGAGTGTGTAAGATTCTATCCATGTCTCTTCCTAAGTAAGGAAGTTACTTCTTAAATGAATAAGTCTAATTTTAACTGTTGAGTGAGTGTGAAATTAAGAATATCCTAAAGGAAAGAAAATGTCCAATATATTTAAAACTAGTTTACTTCTCCAGTTTAGCTCTATTTTTTGTTCTCTTGCAGTAAACATTGCTATCTTCAGAAAATAAGTTAAGGAATGAGAGGCAAGGAAGAAAGGACATTCATCTTGGAAGGACCCAAAGCACTTTGAAATTTAAATGAATGTAATGATAGCTGCTAAAACCGCCTTTGTCACCAAAATGGATGAAGTACTTCAAATTTAAATGGTAACCAGATTTCTCATATCATGTTACATTTCCACCAAGAACTTTAGATGACTTGAAAGGGTTTATTTTTAAGTTTAAATATTTACCTTACAAATACCAAAGTGTAGATAAAGCTGATAATTTTATAACTTATTTAGCATAGTCAGGATTTTATTTTGCCTCTTAATGCTTGACCCTGATATTAGCCAAAAGAAATGTTGCTTTTTTCCCAGGTTATGAACTTCTTAACACAGAAACAGGTAAGGTTATTTGAGTAAGAATATGGCATAGTACTAGTATACTTATAGGTCCGTCCTTTACCAGATATTTTTTCCTTTCATAGAAATAACCCAGGCAACGTAAATGGTGGTATCCTATCACACATGCAAATGGTTTTAGTTTTGTTTTCTGAACCTTATTTCATATTATTTTTTAGTTTCCTTATGTGACATCTGGTCTCTTGATCTTTTTCCTTTCATATCTGACATCTTATTTTAATTTAATCTTTATTTTATCCTCTGCCCCTGTTTCTTAGGAATTTAGGTTTATAAAAGATACAGGGTTTTAAGTCTTTATGTCATTAAAAAAAAAAAGACACAAGGATCGAAAATAGAAAAGGAGAGAGAAACTTGAAAAGATTATAAAATTATTTCTTATTATGAAATTGCAGTGACTGTTATATTTTAAGTAAAGTGGAAAGCAATTATAGAAAGACTTAAAGATTCTTTGTCAGTCTTCTTAAATCTCCTTGATTTTAGGCCAAAACTGTTTCAATACATGTTTTGTAAAGACTCAAATGTTTACAATTTTTTAATCACATCCTAATGAAGAATTAGAACTTTTATTCATTGGAAGTCTATTAATTTGATTTTGAGGTATAATCATTTGTTTGCTTGAGTCAGTGTGTCTTGGTAGTGAGTGGGTGTAATTAAGTACAACTAGGTCCTTGCTGTGAAATCAGGGCATGTGAAAAATCAGTCAAATACAGTATCAATTACTAGTCCTGATGATTCTAAGGAATGCAGGACCTATTATTTCAAGAAAATGATTTAAATTGGCAGGCGTAACCCAGGATAAGTAGTATGTAAGGAATGAATGTTCTAATCACTCTTCCCTGTGTTAACGTTAACCTGGATAGAAAATACCTTAACATTGATTTTTTTTAAAAAATTGTCCATTTATTGGTTAAACTTCTACTTATGGCATAATTAGAACTTTCCATGTTCTTGTCACTACCAGCCATGTACCAGCATGTGGCCTTTTAAAAATGTCCAGCAAATTCTTTCTAATCCTGAACCATTAAAAAATTAAAGTTGAAGAAAGTAACTTGTGAAACACAGCAGAAATTTAAGTGCTGAATGTTCACTCATACAAGCAAGATAATACTCAGAAAGTCCCTGGGGAATTCCCTGGCAGTCCAGTGGTTAGGACTCTGCACTTTCACTGCCCTAGGCCTGTGTTCGATCCCTGATCAGGGAACTAAGATCCCACAAGCCACGTGGTGTGGCAAAAAAAAAAGAAAAGAAAAAAAGAAAGTCACCAAACGTCCCTGTCTTCTCCATTAATGATCTAAGTTTTCTTTACCTGTTTGATTATATTTGATTCTATAATCTCATATAACCACAGGTTCATTAATGAACCAAAAACAAACAACATTATCAAAATTTTTATCATGATACTTTTACCACTCCTTATCAAGCTCTTAATTCCATTTAAATTCATCTCTCAGTGATTTTTGGTAACCATGGATAGGATCATTGAAATTCACAGGCAGTGGGTTCTTTTAGTCATTAATTTCCACTCTTTTTAACTACCAAATTTGTTTTTAGGCTCATAATATTAACAAGGAACAGATTAAATTAGAACTTGACCTCTCTACAAAATAAAACAAAAGAATTGCCTTGATTCTCCCATCAAGTCCAGTTCAGAGGTCATGTAATTCACCTACATGAGACCACCTGAATTACATATTATTTAATTTTTCTGGCCCCCTCTAAGCTGGGTGCCTCCAAAATCCCAAATCTACTGTGGCTTTTGATGAGGGAATGGAATCAGACTTCTGATTGTGCAACGGACAGAATTTCTAATTTGTACAATTAGAAATTCACATTTCTAACTGTGCAAACTATCATGGCCACTTTGAAGAGGCTGAAATTTAAAAGATGGTGTTCTAGCTATGTTGAAGTTGAGTCAAACACCCAGTTTTATCTAAGTTCAGTTCATTAGCTTAAAATTATGGTTCTTGGGAGTAAGGGAAGTGTATACTTGCAGACAGTAAGACCACTCTAAACAATGTATCTATCAGGAATCTTAAAATTCATAAAGCTTGATAGGCTCCATTTAGGACAACTGTCCTTATGGAGGGAAGCCTAGGTATAATTTGCCCAGACAAAAAGGAATTAAAAATAATAGTAATTAATGTGTATTGAGTGATTACCATATGCCAAACGTTCAGATTAGTGCTGAATATGCATAATCTGAAGCTTCACCACTCTATTTGACATAGGTCCTATTATTAAATATCTCCATCTTACATACGAGGAAACACATTCTCAAAGAAGTTACGTAAATTGCCCTACATCAAGTTGCTAGTTCAAGGTAGAGCCAGGTCTATCTGACTCCATGACCTGAGCTCTTAACCAGGAGTTTATTCTAGTTTACAAACATTCAATACTTCAAAACTTCAACTTGTAAAGTTTTTATTTACCTTATGGCAGATAAGGAGAGGTCTTTTTTTTTTAAAGGGAGAGGTCTTATTAGCAGCATTCTTATTTCAGCTTTGTAAAATTATGTTCCCTTTAGATACATAGTATTTTTCTTTTGCAACATCAGTTTTATTTTGTCAATAATTTATCATTGTTTTGATTATGTTCTTAAAGTGTTAGTTATTATTTAATGGAAAAGACAACTTAATCTACTAAGTAAAGGTTAAATTACTTGAAGATGATATCATTAGACCCGTGTTTTATCTGAGATACAGAAGACAGAGAAAGATAGGAGACATGGATGAGGAAAAAATGCAAAACTGACCTCTTTACTCAGCTGTCCTCCCTTGAAGTCTTATTTGCCTATCTCTTTATCCCAAGAAAATTCTTCCTTGTTTTTCAGTCTCAGTAACTGATACTGTTACTAAAAACTAAAATAGTAATGAATCTGGAAACCAGTTTGTCTTTATTTTAATTTTTATTTTCTATTGGAGCACAGTTGATTAACAATGTTGTGTTAGTTTCAGGTGTACAATAAAGTGATTCAGTTACGCATATACACGTATCTATTCTTTTTCAAATTATTTTCCCATTTAGGTTATTACAGAATATTGATCAGAGTTTCCTGTGCTATGGATATAAAGTAGGTCCTTGTTGGTTATCTATTTTAAATATAGTAGTGGCGTAAATTTTCTGTTAAATTTATATACAGCCCCTTTCAAATAGGTACTCCTTATCCTAATGGTAGAAAACTAAGTACATTAACCTATTATCAAAGTTTAAGATGGTAAAACTTATCATCAAGACTCAACATATTAAAGATATCAATTCTCCCTAATTTGATATATAGGCTTAACTCAATTAACTAAAATCCTGGCAAGATTTTAAAATTTATATGGAAAGGCAGAGAAATTAGAACAGCTAAAACGATTTTGAAAAAGAAGAATAAAATGGAAGGAACCACTCCACCTGATTGCAAAATTTATATAGCCACAATACTCAAGACTGGTATTGACAGTAGGATAGACACAGAAATCAATAACAAAATAGATAACCCCACACAAGTATAGCCAGCTAATTTTTTTTTTTTAACAAAAGTGTAAAGGCAATTCAATGGAGAATGGATTGTCTTTTCATCAAATAGTGCAGAACAATTGAATATTCATGGGGGTGGGGAAAAAGATCCTCAGCCTAAGTCTCACACCTTATACAAAAATTAACTCAAAGTGGATCATAGATTTAAATGTAAAACTATAAAACTTTTTAGAAGTTTTATGTGGGAGAAAATCTTTAGGATCTGGGGCTTAGTGAAGAGTAGTTAGATAGGACAGCAAAGCACAATCTATAAAAGAAAGAAAAATGGGTAAGTTGGACTTGATCAAAATTTAAAATTTTTACTCTGTTGAAGACCCAGTTAAAAGAATGAGAAGACAAAACAGTCATATGTAGAATACTTAAAGTACTCTCAAAACTCAACAGTTGGGCTTCCCTGGTGGTGCAGTGGTTGAGGGTCCGCCTGCCGATGCAGGGGACACGGGTTCGTGCCCCGGTCCGGGAGGATCCCACATGCCGCGGAGCGGCTGGGCCCGTGAGCCATGGCCCGCTGAGCCTGCGCGTCCGGAGCCTGTGCTCCGCGGCGGGAGGGGCCACAGCAGTGAGAGGCCCGTGTACCGAAAAAAACCAAAAAACCCCCCAAAACTCAACAATTAAAACAATCAATTAAAAAATGGGCAAAAGACATGAAGAAATATTTCACCAAAGAGGATATATTCTTAATAGCATTGGCAGATAAGCATATTGAAAAGATGTTCAACATCACTTGCTATTAGGGTAATGAAAATTAATGCCATGATGAGTTATCACTATACACTTGTTAGAATTGCTAAAATAAAAAATAGTAGCAATACCAAATGCTGGTGAGGATACAGAGAAACTAGATCTTTCATATATTGCTGGTAGAATATAAAATGGTACAGACACTGGAAAATAATTTGATAGTTTCTTTAAAAACTAAATGTACACTTACCATATGATGCAGCAATCCCACTCTTGGACATTAAACCCAATAAAATGGAAACTTATATCCACACAAAAACATGTGCATTATTTTTCCTACCAGCTTTATTTGTACTAGCCACAGATTGTACCAACCAACGTGTTCTACAATAGGTAAACGGTTAAACAAACTGTGGTACATCCATACCATGGAATATGATATCAGTAATGAAAAGGAATGATCTACTGATATACACCACAGCTTGGATGGATCTCAAGAACACTATGCTGAATGAAAAAAGCCAGTCTCAAAAAGTCACATACTGTATTATTCCATTTATATGAATTCTCAAAATGACAAAATTATGATGATGGAGAACAAGACAGTTGTTACCAGGGGTTTGGGAAGGTTGAGGGGTAGGTGGATGGGTATGACTGTAAAGAGATAGCACCAAGGGGTATCTTTGCAGTGAAGGGATAGTCTATCTTGATTGTGGTGATAGCTAGAGTAATCTACATGTGTCATAAAGTAACAGTGAATACACATACATTGTACCCATGTCAGTTTCCTGGTTTTGATATTATATTGTATTTACACAAGTTATGACTATTGGGGCAAACTTGTTTAAGGGTAAATGAGGCTTCTCAATACTATCTTTGCAACTTCCTGTGAATCTTCAATTTCAAAATAAAAAGTTTTTAAAAATAACCCTATTATAATTAATAAGTATGGTCCAAAATATTCAGTCCTGTAAAATGCAAGGTCGTGTTACTTCTGAATTAATGAAATGACTAGGGTGATCTACACTAGTACCTGGTTAGAAGTTCTGAGGGTGCAGCTTTGAGCTCCAAATTCCCCCCATTGCATCTGGTGGCAGTTGTCTGCTTTAGCTTAAATATTGTCAAGGGCATTTCTAGGTCTTGTGGCTGGTTGGCAGACTCCCAGGACACTCCCATTGATTCCAAGAAACTCCCAGTTAACAACCATTTCAGGAGCCAAATCTGGGGAGATTGATCCAAGAAAGAACTAAGCGTGCTGAGATCTACCCTTGCGCTTCCTTGGGTTCCTGGAAGGGATTACTGGCTATTTTCCACCAAGTTCTCTCTCCCCTCCATGTTATCACACTATCCCTCTTCCACCTTAGGAACTGTAGCCAGCCCCATTTGAGAACAAGTGTTGAATGAACTGTTGCAGCCAACTGCATATTATCCAAATATATATGATAAAATGTTTCACTTCTTTGTAACAGTTTTTCAGTTCAAGGTTTAGTGTATCTTATGTTTCTGATATTTTGCTTAAGTAAGAAGAGTGTTTCATGTTCTTTGTAAAAAGCTGTGTAGTATGAGGAAAAGCAAAAGGAGAAGAAAAGTTATGTCATCCTTGCTTTCTAAACTAAGAACATAAAATTCAAAATGATCCTGTGGATTCGTTTGGAAAGAATATTAAGTGATCGTCTGGGTTACACCCCTACCTTCTAGTGGCACGATCAACTGACCTGAATGATGGAGTGAGCTTCATGCCATTTTACATACTGACTCATTCATTCATTCATTCATTCATTCATCATTTACTTAGGGAAAACAATATTTGCAATAGTGTGGAAGGTTCAGGGGATACAAAGAAAGGTAGAGTTCAGGTCCCGTCATCAGTGGCTCACCATCTAACAGAACAGGCAACACATAAATGGAAAGATAGTGTATCAAGTGCTTAATGGGAGTATAAGAACAGAGCTGTGATAGTGCTTTTTCCTCCTTAGGAAGGGTGAGAGAAGGCTTCCGAAAGCAGGAAGGTATCCTATGTACTGAGTGTTACTGGATAAATAGGATTTTACTGCCAGGGAACAAGCTAGAGGAAAAGAGTATTCCTATTCTAGGCAAAAGGAATAACATGTGCAGAGATATACTTACCTCCTCTAGGGGAAAAAGAGTTACAGACTTTTAAAGTTGAAGAGGTTATCCAAGATATTTTACTTCAACATCCTTGCTTTACATAAAATTAAATGGAAGCTCTTGGAGGCAAATCTACTTGCCCAATATTACTTAGAAATTACAGTATCACTTTAAGTATTCTTTCAGACTTATGTAGTTCAAAATGTATTTTGGTCAGCTATAACTCTATTCCAAAAAAGAAGGTTCTTCCTCACGTTTTCTGTGTTTATAAATCTGCTTTACTTCCAGGCTAAAATGTAATTAGGTGTTATTTCTATTTCTCTTAAAATTTTTTTATTATGAAATTCCATGAATTCAGAATCATATAACAAACGTCTGTTATCTTACCACCAAGAATTAATTGAATGCTAACATTTTGTCATTTTTGCTAAAAGAAACAAAACAATTTAGGAATGATTGAAATCCTCTCTGTATCTCTCTCCAATCTCATTCCTAGCCTCCTTCTCCAGAGAAAATGCTCTATGAGGTTGGTGAATATATATTCTTATATAAGTACTCATAAACAATATGAAGTATAAATGATGATATACTAGATGTACGTTCTGCATCTTTCATTGGTGTGTGATATTTATTTAAATGTATTTTTTCATATGAGCTCAAAATAAAACATAGCATAGATGAGTAGGCAACATACTCAAGTCAATAGTGCAGATTTGCTGTTGTGTTGTGACTTTGTCCTCTTGTGTTTTCTTCTTGGTACCTAAAGTGCCACTGTCTTCTTGTTAATTCTGCACTGTTTTGAAAGAATGTAATTCTTTCATTCTGTAGGTTTTCAAATGTATTTTTAAGACTTTTTTTGGGAAAGCAATTATTTCTGTGAGCTTACATCTCTCACATTAGCTCTTTTAATTCTTTACTACTGAGATTGTTGTAGCAGGAATACTCTCTAGTAGAGTCAAATGACCAAGAAATGACTATACCATGTGGCATAAAGTCTCCCTTCACACGTGTATTGCTGGCAAGACAACAATGCTAGGTAGTAAGAAGTCAGTTGTGATGTGTGAGAAGAGTTAGCCTCTGAAAACGCCATGACAGGATGACCCAGGAAGAGGATGTTTATCTGGACTTCGAAAAGAGCTCAGAAGTCCTTTCACCAAGGGCCTGGTCCTGGCATGAGGTATGATGGGGGAAGAGATAGAAATTTTATTGTGAAGGAGAGGATTACTGTGGGTGTTGAGAACACATTTTTACCCTTTGATTTATTGTGCCAACTGTAATTAGCGGTAAATGTTTTAAGTTAACGACAATCAGCTGGAATACCACTAAACATATGTGGCAGTTGAGGAGCATAATAAATGCAGAGTCCCCTTGTTTCTGTTACTAGAAGGGAGATTCACCCACCACATTTTTATAACAGTGAAAAACTAGAAATCTGCACAAATGCTTGTAATAAACGAGCCAGTTATTCCTAACCTCACTGGTATTTGAATTCTGAAGTAATTGTCCCCATGCAGTAGCAACAGAATAATGGAGGGAAAAAATTAGTATTATCATTCTGGCTTGTACATTTTGATGTTTAACAATTCTGGCACATGGTCACAAGAAAGCTTATCTAAAAATACCAAATTGTAGAAATGAAAGGAAACACTTGATCCCTAAGAAACTCATTCTTCTTGGAGTCAGGCCCAGCTTTTGTTTCCTTCTGTTGGTTTGACATACCTAGGAAGGAAAACATGAAACATTCTGGTGCTCTAGATCTCTCTGATGATATATAATGGGCCATTGTAAAACTAGTGCTAAAGCACAGGTAAGTTTCATATGGGGAATATTTAAAAGGAAACCAGATGCGGATGCTTTGTTTAGATATGTATATATATGATCAATTGATTTTTGACAAAGATGCAGAAGCAGCCCAGTAAAGAAAGATTAGTCTTTCCAACAAATGGTACTGGAACATTAGAAACTAAACCAAAAAGCAACAAGAAGCCCTTGCCTCATAACTGGACATAGGCCTTGGAGATAAATGAAAGAGAGGAGATTGTAAGAAATTTGCCTTGTAGAAATAGAGGAAGTAATAAAACTGCCATGAGAATTGAAACATCAAAATGGTAGAGGGAATTATTGTAAAACGGTTTAATCTTTTGAATGAGGAGCATTGTGTATTGTAGGAAATGTGTATACATTATAGCTAAATATGCATTTAATCCACTAGCTTATTAAGCACCCTACCATTCACAGAGCACTGTGTTAGATTGGGGGGGTATTATAAAGGTCCCTTGAGGGAATCATATATAAACAATAACAAAACAGTGATAAGTGCTATCGTAGTGGTGCCAGGGAAGCTCAGAGGAAGGGACTGGCTAATATCTACACTCATCCTGAATGGGCTTCCCTTGCTAGCCCACTGAGCTCTGAGTACACTGAAGAATGTTAGTTGATCCACTGTCCCTTAGAGCACTTTGAGAAATTGTTGTTCATTTGATAGCTAAAATGCAATAAGGGATCTCTTCCATCTGGTGCTGTTTGAATCTGTGATAGTTACCTCAGGCTCAAAGAGTAGACAAAGTGAAGGAACCTGATGTGGTTTCCCTTTATCTTTCCTTTTAACTGTCATTTGATCTGCTTTTAAGTAGGTAGTCTTTCTCTTGCCTCTAGCTGCTGACCATTCTATACATAATCTCTATCACACGAGGAAAACAGCAAAGGAATTTTTTTAAAGACTGCCAAAACTCTGTAGGAATGAAAGATCACTTTTTTTTTTCCATAAAGGAGTTTCCATGATACTCCACTCACATACAAAAGTGAAGTTGGAGTTGCACGTGATCACTTTGGCCAACCTTTTGCGGGTTTCTAATGCACATTCTCATCTCTCTTTGAAGGACTATTCATTGCAACTTATACACACACTTTCCTTAAAGCAAGTACTACTTTTATTCTCCTCTAGTCTTCTGTCACATAACAAGAGCGTTGGTGGAAATTGCTTTTCCATAAAAAGAACTGTGCCACCTACTCTTCAAATGTCACTGATTAAGAAACCATTGATTGATTTTTCCTAGGGAATAAATTAGGCTTTCCCCTGAGAGTGAAAAAATAAATAATGGGATATAAAGAATGAAGATAGCTGTGTGTTATGAGGAAAATGTTTATGTAGTTACCATGGAAATAGCATGTAGGCATTTAAACCAGGAGCTTATGATATCTCTGTATTTGCCAAATATAATTCAGATGTGAGTACATTCATTCTCTTGCTTGGCTCAAATTTAGTCTGACATATGTGGTTATGTAAAATATGCTCCTGCTTTAGCATATTAGCTTAATATTTGCAGGAAATGTATAATACAAGGGGCTGCCATGTTTTAAGGTTGTATAATTGAGGCATAGAAATAAAACCAGGGGAAGCAATTCTCAGCAAGTGATTCCTGAAAACAAATAACAGTAACAATCAGAGCACCCGAGGCTGGGTTTTCCTGTGACATTCATAACTAACAGAGCTAATTAATTTTTATTAATGAAACATTCACAATATTGGACCTAATTAGTACTAGCTAATTGTTTGTGAGTGATGTCAAATGCTGAAAATGCATAGTTTGAAACTTTATTCTTATTTTAATGTATGTGATTTCATTTCACAAGTGGAATAAAACACAATAGGCAGTGCTTCTGAATTATTATTACACTTTTCTGTCACAGGACATCAGTTAGCCTTCAATTTCATGCTTTATAAATGAGGCATGATAGAAATCTAGAGAGGGCATATGTGGATTTTGAAGATATGGATAATTTGACACAATTTTTCAGAGTTTGAACTTTTTTTTTTTTTTACTAATTCCAAAGATAATACAGACAATGCAAACTGTACCTGCAGCCACTGCCTTTTATGGGGCACACAAACTAAAACAATAGGAAAATCTAAAAATGATTAGAATATGCTCTATTCATGGAAATGGGGTGTTAAAATTAATCCTGATAACTCATCTTTTTATGCCAATTTTGCTACCCATTTCATAGCCCATAGGTTTATTATCCCCTCACTTAGATTTCCTCTAAGATATCATGTGCTTTGTAAGCAGATAGCCTAGAGGCTTAATGTCTTATTAAAGCAGTAATTGCTTATATGGTCCAATAAATATAATAGCAGTTTAATGAGACCAAATAGTTACACAGATAGAACAGTGGGAAAGGCTAATTAGTGTTTTTCAGCGAAGGTAAGTTTTGAGTCAAAATTTAAAGACCTTTCTGAGGGCATTTAAGCAATACATACCAAAAAAATTTTTTAATATATATATACCTGTAAAATTTAAGGAGATAAAGATGTTTGCAAAGCTTTAATTAGGAGGGCATTAGATTATTGGTTTGAGACTTTCCTTTTGTAATATAAATATTTACTATTTAAGTTTCCCTGTAAATACTGCTTTAACTGTATTCCACAAATTTTTGAAAATTTGTATTTATTTTTGTTCAGTTCAAAATATTTTCTAATTTCCCTTGAATCTTCCTCTTTGAATCAAAGATTGTTGGTTTAGACAATTTCCAGGTATTTGGAGATTTTCTTGGTATTTTCTGTTATTTTCTATTTGTTATGGGCAGAGAACATTCTTGATTTCTTTTAAATTTCTTAAGATTTCTTTCATGACCTAGGATATGGTGTGTCTTGGCGAATGTTTCATGTAAAATTGAGAAGAATGTATATTCTGCTGTCATTGGATAAATGTCTTTAAATGTCAGTTAGATTCAATAGGTTGATGGTGTTGTTTAACTCTTCTGTATCATTGCTGATTGTTCACTGTTGTTTACTGAGAGAGGAATGCTGAGATTTCCAAATGTAATTGTAGGTTTGTCTATTTCTCCTTTCAGATCTGTCAGTTTTTGCTTCATGTATTTTGAATCTCTCTTGTTAGATGCATACACATTCAGAATTATTGTGCCTTCTTGGAGAATTTACATTTTTATTAGTATATAAGGGTTGCTCTTTGTTCCTGTTAATTTTCTTTACTCTGAAGTCTACTTTGATAATATAACCACTCCAGCTTTATTTTGATTAATGGTTTCATGTTATGTCTATCTTTTTCCTCTTTTAAAAAAAACTTTTAACCTACCTATATAATTATATTTGAAATGTGTTTCTTGTAGTTACCAAATAATTGGGTCATGATTTTCCAAATCCATTCTGATAATTTCTTTAATGTTTATACTATTTACATTTAATGTAATTGACATTTAAGTTTAGGGCGACCATTTAATTAATTAATTTATTTATTTATCTAGGCTGTGTTGGGTCTTCGTTGCTGCGCACAGGCTTTCTCTAGTTGTGGCGAACGAAGGCTACTCTTCGTTGCAGTGTATGGGCTTCTCATTGTGGTGGCTTCCTCTGTTGTGGAGCACAGGCTCTTGGCACGCGGGCTTAGTAGTTGTGGTATGCAAGCTCTAGGCTGCACAGGTTTCAGTAGTTGTGGTGCACGGGCTCAGTAGTTGTGGCGCATGGGCTTAGTTGCTCCGCGGCATGTGGGATCTTACCAGGCCAGGGATCAAACCTGTGTCCCCTGCATTGGCAGGTGGATTCTTAACCACTTCACCACCAGGGAGGTCCCTAGGTTGACCATTTATTTTCTGTTTGTTCCCTTTGTTTTTTATCCTGTTTTCTCTTTCCTGATTTATTTGAACATCTTTTGGTATTCTATTTAATTTACCTGTTGTGTGTTTTACTCTGTGTCTTTGTAGATACTCTAAGGATTACCATGTACATTCTAAACCTTGTACAATCTACTGAGAATCAATATTTTACCACTTCAAGTAAAATGTAGAAACCATATCACCATATAAATGGCTTTATCTTTGCCCTCTTTAGGTTATAGTTACTTATATATTACACTACATGCATTGAAAACTCTATCAGACAATATTATTTTTTGCTTTCAGATGTCAAACATATTTTTAAAAATTCAAGACGGGAGAATAGTCTGTTATGTTTATCCAGATAGTTACCATTTCTCTTTCTCATTCTTTATCTTAATCCTCCAAATTTCCTTCTGATAGCTTCTCTCTGAGCAACAGAAAAATCAATTCTTTTATAGCATAGCTGCTGGCAACCTCTTCTCTTGTTCTCCTTCGTCTAAAGTGTCTTTATTTGACCTTCAGGTGAAGGACATTTTTGTTGAATATAGAATTCTTAGTTGACAGTTCTTTTCTTCCAGGACTTTAAAAATATTATGTCGCCTCCAACTGTCCTCCACTGTTTCTGATGAGTAATCTATAGTCATTCCAATTGATTCCCTAAAAGTGTTGTTTTTCTTTGGTTGGTTTCAACTTTTGTTTCTTAGTTTTCATCAGTTTGATTATGATATCCTGGGCGTGGATTTCTTTGGGCTTATCCTTTATTGAGTTCACTGGGCTTTTTAAGTCTGGAGGATTATGTCTTTTGCCAAACTTGGGAAGTTTTCAGACATTATTTCTTCTAATGTATTTTTAGCACCATATTCTTTTTCCTTTCCTTCTGGGACTACAGTAACATCGATGATAGGCCTTTGGTTATTTTTCTACAGGTCTCTGAGGCTCTCTTCTTTTTCTTTCTTTCTTTTTTTATTTTTGTCTCAAATTTATTCCTATTGTTCAGATTGTATAATTTCTATGAACCATCCTCAAATTCACTGACTTTCCTTTATCGTCTGCTATTGAGCCTTCCCAGTGAATTTTTTCATTTAAAATGTATTTTTCAATTCCAAAATTTCCATTTAATTATTCTGCATATCTTCTATCTCTTTGCTGAGACTTTCTAGTTTTACATTTGATTCAAGAATTTTTACCCTTATATGTATTTCACAAGTAT
Source organism: Mesoplodon densirostris (assembly GCF_025265405.1). NCBI lineage: Eukaryota > Metazoa > Chordata > Mammalia > Artiodactyla > Ziphiidae > Mesoplodon > Mesoplodon densirostris. The sequence goes on along the minus strand of NC_082664.1, from coordinate 118,305,330 downwards.
TTTTCTTTAATAGCCAATTTTGTCTTTGTCAGACAATTTCACCATCTGTGTCATGTTGATGTTGGCATCTGTTAATTGACTTTTCCTATGGGGTTCTTTATATGTCAAGTAATTTTGAATATCATGGACATTTTGAGTATTATGAGTCTCTGGGCTCTCAGTTATTAATATGTTCGACCAATCTCCTGTTTTTATCCCTACAACATGCCCTCGCTTACAGATTCTGTTACCTGAGACATGACATGATTCTTACTGTCTTTTCCCTCTTCTCCCTCCCTCCCTCCCCAGACACTTAGCTTTCAGTTTTCTCTGGTCTGCTGATTTACTTCATTCTCTCAACAAATATTTATTTAGTACTCATAAGTGCTAAGTATGGTTCTAGGCACTGAGGATTCATTAATGAATAAAACAGACAAAAATGCCTGCCTTCGTGGAGCATATATTCTAGCAAACAGAAATAAACATCAGCAATGAACCTAGGACTTCTCTGGTGGCACAGTGGTTAAGAATATGCCTTCCAATGCAGGGGACACAGGTTTGAGCCCTGGTCTGGGAAGATCCCACATGCCACGGAGCAACTAAGCCCATGTGCCACAACTACTGAGCCTGCGTTCTAGAGCCCATGAGCCACAACTAATGAGCCCACGTGCCACAACTACTGAAGCCCGTGTGCCTAGAGCCCGTGCTGCACAATAAGAGAAGCCACCGCAATGAGAAGCCCACGCACCGCAACAAAGAGTAGCTCCCACTCACCACAACTAGAGAAAGCCCACACACAGCAACGAAGACCCAATGCAGCCAAAAATAAAATAAATAAATAAATTTATTTTTTAAAAAATGAACCTCATTAGTAAGATTAACACATTAGTAGGTGTTAACCTTCTATGGGCAGAAGTATAGTATGATAGTGGGATTGGAAGTAGTAGACAGGGTAGGCATTGAAATTTTAAATAGATTGATAAGGATAGGACTTATTGATGAGGGAATATTTGAGCAAGAAAAATGTGTATGTCCGACCAAAAGTTCTGTTAAGAGTAATTATACAGAAACTAAGCAGAACAATGTTTGTATGATTAGTGGTTGTTTATCCCTCAAGGTATTTGCTCTTGTACTTTCCTAAGTGAAATAAAAGATTATTTTTTATAATGCAGCTATAATCATTTTCTTCTTGTAATTTCTAAATCCTTTTTACTGTGTGTGTCCTCTTTGGCCAAGACCCAGAATAGTTTTAATAACTGCTCATAAGAGGCATCAGAATTTTTTCTTATTCCTTTATTTATTTTCATTGAGGCAAAATTGATGTAACATAATATTAACCATTTTAAAGTCATAATTCAGTGGCATTTAGTACATTCACAATGTTGTGCAACTACCACCTCTGTCAAGTTTCAAAACATTTCATCACCCCAAAAGGAGACCTATCCATTCTCCATTCCCACCTTCTCTCAGCCCCTGTCAACTCCTAATCTGCTTTCTATCTGTATGGTTTTAACTGTTCTTCAGATTTCATAGAAATGTACTAACATATGTGATCTTTTGTGTCTGGCTTCCTTTACTTATCATAATGTTTTTGAGTTTTATCTATGTTTGTGGCATGTATCAATACTTCATTCATTTCGATGGCTGAATAATGTTCCATGATATGAATATACTATGTTTTGTTTATCCATTCATCTGTCAGTGGACACTTGGGTTGCTTCCACCTTTTGGCTATTCAGAATAATGCTGCTATGAACATTCACATACAAGTATTTGTCTGAGTCCCTCTTTTAGTTCTTTGAGGTATACAGCCAGCAGTAGAACTGCTGGGTGATATGGTAATTCTATGTTTAAATTTTGAGGAACTTCCACACTGCTTTCCACAGTGGCTGCACCATTTTGCTTTCCCACCATCAATGTACAAAATCCATATCCTCACCAATACCTATTTTTTTGTTTTTATGGTTATGGCCATACTAGTGGATTAAAGTAGTATCTCATGGTTTTGATTTGCACTTTACTTATGACTGATGATGTTGAGCACCTTTTTGTTTGCTTTTTGGCCATTTTGTACCTCTTTTGGAGAAATGTATTCAAGTCTTTGCTCATTTTTTAATTGGGCTGCTTGTCTTTTTGCTATTGAGTTGTGAGAGTTCTTGATACTTCTTAGATACAGATCTTTTATTAGATATATGATTTGCAAATATTTTCTCCCATTGTATAGGTTTGTTCATTTTCTTGATAGTGTCTTTTGATGCACCAAAATTTCAATTTTGATGGAGCCCAGCATATCTATTTTTTCTTTTATTTCTTGTGCTTTTGGTGTCATAGCTAAGCATCCATTGCCAAAGCCAAAATAATGAAACTTTCCCCTGTGTTTTCTTCTAAAAGTTTTATAGTTTTAGTGCTTACATTTAGGTTGTTGATCCATTTTGAATGAATTTTTGTATATGATATGAGGTAGGGGTCCAACTTCATTCTTTTACATGTTGATATTAGTTGTGCCAGCACTATTTGTTGAAGAACCTGTTCTTTGGCCCATTGGATGATCTTGGCATCCTTGTCAAAACTCAGTTGACCAAAGATGTATGGGTTTATTTCTGAATTCCCAATTCTGTTCCATTTGTCTGTTCTTATGCCCATACCACACTATTTTGATTACTGTAGCTTTGTAATAAGTTTTGAACTGGGGAAGTGTGAGGCTTTCAGTTTTGTTTTTCATCAGATCTTCTTGGTTATTCAGGGTCCCTTGAGATTCCATATGAATTTTGTAATCAGCTTGTTAATTTCTACATAAAGGGAAACAGGTTTTGATAGGGATTGCATTGAATCACAGGATCAGTTTTGGAAATATTGACATCTTAACAATATTAAGTTTTCCAATCCATGAACATGGGATACTTTTTAATTTAGGCTTCCTTTAATTTCTTTCACTTATGTTTTGTGGTTTTTAGTATACAGTCTTAAACTTCCTTGGTTGAATTTCTTCCTAAGTATTTTATTCTTTTTTTATGCTATTGTGAATGGAATTGTTTTCTTAATTTCATTTTCATGTTCATTTTTAGTGTATAGAAATACAACTGATTTTTGTGTGCTGGTCTTGTATCCTGAAACTCTTACAGAATTTTTTATTAGTTCTAATAGTTTTGTGTGTGTGTCTATTCTTTAGGATTTTTTATCTATAAGGTCTTGTTATCTGTGAGTAAAGATAATTTTACTTCTTCCTGTTCAGTTTGGATGCTTCTTATTTTTTTTCTTGCCTAATATTGCTCTGGCTAGAACTCCCAGGACAATGCTGAATAGAAGTAGTGAAAATGGGGATTCATGTCTTATTCTTGATCTTAAGGGGAACTCTTTCCGTTTTTCTTCATTGAATATAATGTTGGCTGTGGGTTTTGCATAAATGTCCTTTATCGTGTCTTTCACTCCCACCTTGAAGATATTAGAGTTGCAGTTATTCCACATACTTTCCAGCATTTGGTATTATTATGCTATATCATTTTAGCCATTCTAGTCAGTCTGTAGTTGTATTTTATTGGAATTCTAATTTGTTTTTCACTGGTGACTAATGACATTGGACATTTTTCCATGTGTTTCTTGGCCATAGAATTTGTTTTTGAGAGGGTCTTCACACTGAAAATCAATGTCAGATAATTTACCGTGTTAAGGTACATTGAATACAGTAGGAGTCAGGCCCTCTTAATGTTTATTATGGGCCTCTAAATTAAGGTGTTATTGTCAAATTGACTGTTAGTATTGCTTTGGGTCTACTTTTATAATAAAGATTTGAGAAATTAAGTCCTATCATGTAATGTATATGAACATTAATAACTTCTGAACATTTAAACATTTTAAAGAACAAGAAGAAAATAATTTTCCTCTATTGTTGATAGGTGAATAATTATAGCTGTAATTGGGCATAGGTTAAAACTTTTTAAAGAATTCAGTTGATATTACTAATTAAGAAGTTACATTATGCCAAATGGCATACTTGTGCTTCTGAATGATACAGATGATAAAGGTATGCACATTTACTTGTCAGCAAATGGACATCATTGTGTTTGGGTAATATCTCTGAAAATGGAGTTGTCTCCAGCTGGTTATAATTAGGATTAGATTGCTTCATGCATCAGAGACACTAAAGTTGGTTCAATTCATGGGTCCCACAGTTTTCTAGTTATTCTGCTCATTTCCTGCAACTTCAAAGTGCTCATCTATTTCTCACAAAATATTTGCATGAGTACAGACAGAAATGTATAACCAGGTTGCCACTATTATTAGCTGCTGTTTTTACTCTCAGGTTTTGAAATGTAGGAATGAAGAATGGCTCAGAAACCTTGTAATAGCCTAAAGAGTTATACTTTGAAAAAAAAATGCATTGAAATAAGCATGTTAAAACAGCCCAGGGGGTACAATAAAATGTAGTAGGAACACTCTAAATCCCACAGTCTCTCTTAGTTTGGAATATCTGGGAATGATCGTCAACTCCTATGAACAGTTCTGTTACTTTTGGAGTTAAATTTGTCATTTGTAAGATTTTAGCATATGAATGGATGTCCTATTTTACTTGGTCTCTTTTCTAATGCCATGGTTTTTTGTCTGCTTACTTATAACTGTATTTAGAAGAGCTAACATTTGTTAACCATTTGCTATTTGTCTTGCATGGTGCTAGTCTCTCTTCTTACATTATCTCTAATCCTTACCACAATCTTGTAAACCCAATTTACAGATGAAACTAAAGCTCAAGAGTTTGTTTCTTGCCTAAAGTCACAGACCACAGTAAGTGGTTATTTGAACTCAAATTTGTCTAATCCTAAAGCGTGTAGTTTTCCCACTATACCAGTGGCTCTTACCCCAGCCCAATTAAAATGGAATTTCTGGGGTTAGGTTTTAATATGTTTGAGCAGCTCTCCCAAATAAGTAATGTGCATCAAGGGTTAGAAACCACTGGATAACACCCTGTGCTTACTATTATGAAACCATACATCAATAGAAGAGAAAGTATAGTTTAAAAAAAACCATATTTTCCTTTAAAAGTATGTACAGTATTGTCCATTTATCTCTGTGAAAACATCTATGTGAAACTTCCAATGCACTGAGAACATGCTGAAGCCTCCCTTTGCTACTGCTCATTCCTAAAAGTGATCCTTCCTTCCTCCTCCAAAAAATGTATGGTACCGATCAATAACAAACGTGAAAAGAAACAAAATTGGCCAAAACCCATGAAAAAAAACCTTTGAAAATAGGATTGGAATGCAGATGAGAAAACACACACAGTAGTGGAATACTATAAAAGATGTGTGATTATAGGGGTGCTTTATGTCTAGCCTGCTGGGCAAGCAAACATATGGATCTACCTCTTCCTACCTTCATTTCTCCTTAGTGTGTATGATGCAAAACCAGGAAATGTGGGTGCTTTAAAAGCCAAGGCAATTCCCCAGTGTTGTCAATATTCAGAAAGGATAGGGAGCCCCCCCAAATACTAACTATCCATGTTCACTACCCAATGTAAAATTTTGCCCTTCCCCTAAAAAAATGCTGCTGTAATCACATACATCAGACGAACAAGATACCTCTAAAGCCTAAACAAAGATGAGCCCACAACCCAATATCATAAAATATTTAAAGAAAACTAATACTGTGAAGGAGGATACCGAGCTATGCAAATGGAAGAACTAATACCCAAGGAATCAGAGTTAATAGAGCAAAACAGAACTTTAGAATAAATATAATATCCTCAGAGACATGCAGGATGACACTGCATTTATTAAAAAAGAAAATTTTAGAGCTTTTTGAAGTTAAGAACAGTTTAAAAAGAAAGACCATAAAATTGGGAAGAAAAAGGATAAATTAGGAGTCATCCATTCATCTCCATAAATGCTTAGAGAGATGTGTGGAATGACATTCAATTAATATTGACACATGTTCTTTCTGGGTAATGGGGTGCTGGTTGGTTTGTTGCTTACTATATTGTACTTTTGGGTTATTAAAATTTTTATGGAAGCAAGTTTCATTTCATAAAAATTAAGTCATTTGCTTAAATAAAATTAATGAATTAAATAATTGACTTAAAGATTTAAAAAAGAAATTGATAAAATAATTCAAAGAAAATAAAGGTCCAGATTAATAAGGGTAAGATCAGAAATTAGCAGCATTTTTGATTGATTGAAAAATTTATAACATGGATAAATCATAGCAGGTCTGGAAAAGAACAAAAAGATATTAATCAATATTAAAAATTAAAAAGTAAGCACGACTAAATATACAGAGATTTGTAAAGTTGCAAGAACCCTGTATAAATGTATACTAATAAAATGTGAAAGCTGAGATTCAGTGGGTAATTTTTCAGAAATATATGACTTATTCCAGTTATCACAAGAAAAGGTAAAAACCTCGAGTAAACTAATAATTATAAGAAGAAATTGAAAAGAAATTTAAAGATTTGTCCCTACAACGGCCCAGGTTTTACAGGTGAGTTCTAGGAAACTTTTAAAGAACTCATATAAACTTGGATGATATATAAAAAGATAGGACCCTACCCAACTGGTTTTATGATGCTAATACATTAGCACTAATACCCAAACCAAAGAGAGACACAGAAAAAGAGAGAGAGAGAAAAGAGGGTGGGGGGTGCAGAAAGGAAAGGAAAACTACAGGGCTACCTTACTTCTGGAGATAAGACTAAAAAAAACATAAATAAAGTATTAGAATATTGAATTAAAGTATTATTTAGTTAGAATTTATCCCAAGAATGTAAAGATGGGTCAGCAGTATAAAATCTATTTGTATAACGTACTTTGTTAGTTATTAGAGGAGAAAACTTTGCAATCCTCTCTATAACACCCCCTGAAAGCATTCAATAAAATGCAACAGTGTGGTTTTGGCATAGGGAAAGACAACTAGATCAAAAACAGAGTAAGGATTCTGAGACAGACTCATGTATATCTCCCAATTTAAATGTAGAATACATGTGGTATTTTAAATCAATATTTAAAGAACGGACTATTCAATAAATGGTGTGCATTTAGAAAGATATATAAAATTTTCACACCATTAACAAAAAATAAAATCAAAATGTAATAAAAGTCTAAATATATAAAAAACACTTTGCAAATGTTAGAAGAAAATGTTTATGACCATGAGGTAGGGAAGGCCTTAAAATCAGCTATCAAGATCAAAAACCATTTTAAAAAATAGATTGTTAAACTTAGATATAACAAAATAAAACCTTCTCAGTAACAAGACACTTTCAATAAATTAAGAGGACAAGCGCCAGACCTAAAAAAAATATTTCGAATGGATGAAACAGAACAATTATATATCCATAATAACAAAAAGGGAGGAGGAAATAGAAAAATGGGCAAAGAATATGAGCAGGGAATTCAAAGAAAAGAATATAGCCAATAAACATTGGGAAAGATGTTCAATATCACTAATAGTCAGGGAAATGCAAATTTTAAAGATAATAAAATTGTTTTATTCTACCAGATTGGCAGAAATTTTTTAAATTGATAGATCCAGTGGTGGCAAGTATGTGGAGAAATGGATATCCTCTTAATAATTGTGGGTTGTAAAATTGGAAAGTCATTATCTAGAAGAATTTGGCAGTATTTTGTATACCTTTAGAATTCATAAAGAACTCTGAAATGCATTCTTATTTAATCCTGAGGCCGGTACTTTGTCCTTATTTTACCTATCAAGAATTGAACTCAGAGAGGACACATGGCAGGGTTGGAACTCTTACCCAAGTCTCCTAATGCCAGTGCAGTATTCTTTATATTCCATGATTGTTCCTAGGGTGATGGAATAGCAGGAGCCAAAGCTTAGTGGTAGTTCAGTACATATCATGTCTAAGGCTTGCAGTCTTGCATATTAAAGGATAGTTGAAGGAAATGACCTGAGAGATGGGACTGAAAAGACAAGATGAATTAAAATCATGGAAGAGTTTTGAATATCCTAAAAAGAAAGTTAGGTTTTGTTCCATTAATGTTGAGGATCCACCAAAGGTTTTAGAGCACTGACTAATAACAGTGTGAAGAGTGGCTTACAAGGCGAGAGATCTGAGACAGAAAGACTAGTTAGATGGCGGAGGCAATTGTTTAAATGAGAAAATGAGGACTTTGAACTATACTGGTAACTGTGGGTTTGACAAGGAGAAGACAGGGATAAGAGGCATGGAAGTGGAGTTGACACTTGGCTTCAGACGTGCAAAAGGGACTCACTATCAGCTTACCCATGTCAGATATGAGATTTGGAGAAGGGGCAAAGATTTCCAGGAATTGGGCCACCGCCCACTTTTTGGCTTTTTATGATTAACCTTGGAACTGTCATGGCACCTGTGGTTGTGTCATTTAGCATGCTAATATATTACAATGAGCATATAATGAGGCTCAAAGTATACTGGAAGTCAATTTTTCTGTCGTCTTGGAAGTTCTTACCAGTTTATGTTGTATCCACAAGGACTATGTCATTCTTTTAAAGGTTGTGCCCTGCCAGTTTCTCTTCTGTTTCAGTAGTGTGTATATGATAACCCCGAACTCCTAATTTATCCCTTGCCCCCCTTTCCCTTTTGGTAACTGTAAGTTTGTTCTCTATGTCTGTGGGTCTATTTCTATTTTGTAAATAACTTCCTTTGTATCATTTTTTTAAGATTCCACATATAAGTGATATCATATGATATTTGTCTTTATCTGGGTTGCTTCACTTAGTATGATAACTTCTAGATCCCTCCATATTGCACAAATGGCATTGTTTCATTCTTTTTCATGGCTGAGTAATATTCCAGTGTGTGTGTGTGTGTGTGTGTGTGTGTGTGTGTGTGTGTGTTTATAAAATATACATATCGCATCTTCTTTATCCATTCATCTGTTGATGAACATTTAGGTTGCTTCCATGTCTTGGCTATTGTAAATACTGCTGCAATGAACACTGGGGTATATGAACCTTTTCAAATTAAGAGTTTGTTCTGGATATATGCCCAGGAGTGGGATCCTGGATCATACAGTAACTCTATTTTTAGTTTTTTAAGGAACCTCCATACTGTTCTCCATAGTGGCTGTACCAATTTACATTTCCACCAACACTGTAAGAGGGTTCCTTTTTCTCTACACCCTCTCCAACATTTATTATTTTTAGACTTTTCTTTAAACATCTTTATTAGAGTATAATTGCTTTACAATGGTGTGTCAGTTTCTGCTTTATAACAAAGTGAATCAGTTATACATATACCTATGTCCCCATATTTCTTCCCTCTTGTGTCTTCCTCCCTCCCACTCTCCCCATCCCACCCCTCTAGGTGGCCACAAAGCACTGAGCTGATCTCCCTGTGCTATGTGGGTACTTCCCACTGGCTATCTATTTTACGTTGGGTAGTGTATATATATCCATGCCACTCTCTCACTTTGTCCCAGCTTACCCTTCCCCCTCCCCATGTCCCCAAGTCCATTCTCTAGTAGGTCTGCATCTTTATTCCCATCTTGCCCCTAGGTTATTCTGACCTTTTTTTAAGATTCCATATATATGTGTTAGCATATGGTATTTGTTTTTCTCTTTCTGACTTACTTCACTCTGTATGGCAGTCTCTAGGTCCATCCACCTCACTACAAATAACTCAGTTTTGTTCCATTTTATGGCTGAGTAATATTCCATTGTATATATATGTGCCACATCTTCTTTATCCATTCATCTGTTGATGGACACTTAGGTTGCTTCCATATCGTGGCTATTGTAAATAGAGCTGCAATGAACATTTTGGTATATGACTTTTTTTTTTTTTTGCGGTATGTGGGCCTCTCACTGTTGTGGCCTCTCCCGTTGCGGAGCACACGCTCCGGACGTGCAGGCTCAACAGCCATGGCTCACGGGCCCAGCTGCTCCGCGGCATGTGGGATCTTCCCGAACCGGGGCATGAACCCATGTCCCCTGCATCGGCAGGCGGACTCCCAACCACTGCGCCACCAGGGAAGCCCTATGACTCTTTTTGAATTATGGTTTTCTCGTGGTATATGCCCAGTAGTGGGATTGCTGGGTCGTATGGTAGTTCTGTTTTTAGTTTTTTAAGGAACCTCCATACTGTTCTCCATAGTTGCTATATCAATTTACATTCCCACCAACAGTGCAAGAGGGTTCCCTTTTCTCCACACCCTCTCCAGCATTTATTGTTTGTAGTTTTTTTTTTTTTTTTTTTTTTTTTTTTTTTTTTTGTGGTATGTGGGCCTCTCACTGCTGTGGCCTCTCCCATTGCGGAGCACAGGCTCCGGACGCATAGGCTCAGCGGCCATGGCTCACGGGCCCAGCCGCTCCACGGCATGTGGGATCTTCCCGGACCAGGGCACGAACCCGCGTCCCTTGCATCAGCAGGCGGACTCTCAACCACTGTGCCACCAGGGAAGCCCTGTTTGTAGATTTTTTGATGATGGCCATTCTGACCGGTGTGAGATGATATCTCATTGAAGGTTTGTTTTTTTTTTGTGGTAGGCGGGCCTCTCACTGTTGTGGCCTCTCCCGTTGTGGAGCACAGGCTCCGGACGTGCAGGCTCAGCAGCCATGGCTCACGGGCCCAGCCGCTCCGCGGCATGTGGGATCTTCCCGGACCAGGGCACGAACCCCTGTCCCCTGCATCAGCACGCAGACCCTCAACCACTGTGCCACCAGGGAAGCCCTCTCATTGTAGTTTTGATTTGCATTTCTCTAATGATTAATGATGTTGAGCATTCTTTCATGTGATTGTTGGCAATCTGTATCTCTTCTTTGGAGAAATGGCTATTTAGGTCTTCTGGCCATTTGTGCATTGGGTTATTTGTTTTTTTGATATTGAGCTGTATGAGTTGCTTGTATGTTTTGGAGATTAATCCTTTGTCAGTTGCTTCTTTTGCAAATATTTTCTCCCATTCTGAAGGTTGTCTTTTTGTCTTGTTTATGGTTTCCTTTGCTGTGCAAAAGCTTTTAAGTTTCATTAAGTCCCATTTGTTTATTTTTTGTTTTTATCTCCATTTCTCTAGGAGGTGGGTCAAAAAGGGTCTTTCTGTGATTTATGTCATAGAGTGTTCTGCCTATGTTTTCCTCTAAGAGTTTGATGGTGTCTGACCTTACATTTAGGTCTTTAATCCATTTTGAGTTTTTTTGTGTTGATGGTATTAGGGAGTGTTCTAATTACATTGTTTTACATGTAGCTCTCCAGTTTTCCCAGTACCACTTATTGAAGAGGCTTTTTCTCCACTGTATATTCTTGCCTCCTTTATCAAAGATAAGGTGAACATATGTGCGTGGGTTTATCTCTGGGCTTTCTATCCTGTTCCATTGATGTATATTTCTGTTTTTGTGCCAGTACCATACTGTCTTGATGACTGTAGCTTTGTAGTATAGTCTGAAGTCAAGGAGCCTGATTCCTCCAGCTCTGTTTTTCATTCTCAAGATTGCTTTGGCTATTCGGGGTCTTTTGTGTTTCCATACAAATTGTGAAATTTTTTTGTTCTAGTTCTGTGAAAAAATGCCAATGGTAGTTTGATAGGGATTGCATTGAATCTGTAGATTGCTTTGGGTAGTAGAATCATTTTCACAATGTTGATTCTTCCAGTTCAAGAACATGGTATATCTCTCCATCTGTTTGTATCATCTTTAATTTCTTTCATCAGTGTCTTATAATTTTCTGCACACAGGTCTTTTGTCTCCTTAGGTAGGTTTATTCCTAGATATTTTATTCTTCTTGTTGCAATTGTAAATGGGAGTGCTTTCATAATTTTTCTTTCAGATTTTTCATCATTAGTATATAGGAATGCAAGAGATTTCTGTGCATTAATTTTGTAGCCTGCTACTTTACCAAATTCAATAATTAGCTCTAATAGTTTTCTGGTAGCATCTTTAGGATTCTCTATGTATAGTATCATGTCATCTGCAAACAGTGACAGTTTTACTTCTTTTCCAATTTGGATTCCTTTTATTTCTTTTTCTTCTCTGATTGCTGTGGCTAAAACTTCCAAAACTATGTTGAATAATAGTGGTGAGAATGGGCAACCTGTCTTGTTCCTGATCTTAGAGGAAATGGTTTCAGTTTTTCACCATTGAGGATGATGTTGGCTGTGGGCTTGTCATATATGGCCTTTATTATGTTGAGAAAAGTTCCCTCTATGCCTACTTTCTGAAGGGTTTTTATCATAAATGGTGTTGAATTTTGTTGAAAGCTTTCTCTGCATCTATTGAGATGATCATATGGTTTTTCTCCTTCAATTTGTTAATATGGTGTATCACATTGATTGATTTGCGTATATTGAAGAATCCTTGCATTACTGGGATAAACCCCACTTGATCATAATGTATGATCCTTTAGTGTGCTGTTGGATTCTGTTTGCTAGTATTTTGTTGAGGATTTTTGGATCTATGTTCATCAGTGATATTGGCCTGTAGTTTTTCTTCTTTGTGACATCTTTGTCTGATTTTGGTATCAGAGTGATGGTAGCCTCATAGAACGAGTTTGGGAGTGGTCCTCCCTCTGCTATATTTTGGAAGAGTTTGAGAAGGATAGGTGTTAGCTCTTCTCTAAATGTTTGATAGAATTCTCCTGTGAATCCATCTGGTCCTGGGCTTTTGTTTGTTGGAAGATTTTTAATCACAGTTTCAATTTCAGTGCTTGTGATTGGTCTGTTCATATTTTCTATTTCTTCCTGGTTCAGTCTTGGAAGGTAGCGCATTTCTAAGAATTTGTCCATTTCTTCCAGGTTGTCCATTTTATTGGCATGTAGTTGCTTGTAATCTCTCATGATCCTTTGTATTTCTGCAGTGTCAGTTGTTACTTCTTTTTCATTTCTCATTCTATTGATTTGAGTCTTCTCCCTTTTTTTCTTGATGAGTCTGGCTAATGGTTTATCAATTTTGTTTTTCTTCTCAAAGAACCAGCTTTTACTTTTATTGATCTTTGCTATCGTTTCCTTCATTTCTTTTTCATTTATTTCTGATATGATTGTTATGATTTCTTTCCTTCTGCTAACTTTGAGGGTTTTTTGTTCTTCTTTCTCTAATTGCTTTAGGTGTAGTTATAGGTTGTTTATTTGAGATGTTTCTTCTTTCTTAAGGTAGCCTTGTATAGCTATAAACTTCCCTCTTAGAACTGCTTTTGATGCATCCAATAGGTTTTGGGCCATTGTGTTTTCATTGTCATTTGTTTCTAGGTATTTTTTGATTTCCTCTTTGATTTCTTCAGTGATCTCTTGGTTTTTAAGTCGTGTGGTGTTTAGCCTCCATGTGTTTTGTATTTCTTACAAATTTTTTCTTGTAATTGATATCTAGTCTCATGGTATTGTGGTCAGAAGAGATACTTTATATGATTTCAATTTTCTTAAATTTACCAGGGCTTGATTTGTGACCCAGGATATGATCTACCCTGCAGAATGTTCCAGGAGTGCTTGAGAAGAATGTGTATTCTGTAGTTTTTGGATGGAATGTCCTATAAATATCAATTAAGTCCATCTTGTTTAATGTATCATTTAAAGCTTGTGTTTCCTTATTTATTTTCATTTTGGATGATGTGTCCATTGGTGAAAGTGGGGTGTTAAAGTCCTCTTCGATGATTGTGTTATTGTCCATTTCCCCTCTTATGGCTGTTAGTATTTGCCTTATGTA